>NW_026526821.1:13094983-13400798 GCF_024362965.1 Panthera pardus | reverse complement strand
CAGGGAGAAGGGGTCCCAGCGAGCAACCTGGGGAAGGGGCTCCACCTGGGGAAGGCGCTCAGTTGGTTGGAAACCCAGGGGGTTGGAGCCCAGCGGGGCCGGCCTCCAGCAGGTGCCGTACGAAGGGCCTGGGTGCGTGTTAGGAGGCTTCCTGGATCGTCCTTAACTAGCAACGGAAGCGTTTGCTCCCGGGCGTCACCACCTCATCGTGTCAGCTCTGTTCTGGGGCGAGCCACTAGTCAGCTGCCCCGCCTCTCCCAGGGGACCCGCAAATTAGAATCACAGCCCCCACAGCGGGGCCTGGTCCTCCCCCAAGTGACCCTCGCCAGCGGTTGTGACAGAGTGAGTGAAGGACGCGAGAGGGGCTGTGCTACCCACGCGCGTGTACTTGGCAGACGAGGGGCACTTATCCAGGCCCGGGTCACCCCGGGTCACGGGCTGGGGAGGCCAGTGTCCTCTCGTTACAGCTCCAGAAAGACCCTGACGCCGTGGGCTGGGCTCCTCCACGGGCGACATCTTACTGCGTTCTCAGTGGTGATTCCTTCACCCCACAGATGAGGACTGCGGCTCAGGGGAGGGAAATTTGTTCAAGGTCACACGTCTCGCAGACCTGGGGATCGGCCTGCCCCCTGCTTCCACGATTGCCCAGCCCAACAGCTTCCACCAGGCAGCAGTGCAAACCAGCCAGGACGCGCCCCTCCCCGTACACACCCCGCCTGTTGCTTCCCTCTGTTCTTCTCGCGAACCCCAGGGCATTGCCTTGTCCCTGGAGGCCTGTGCCCCCCTTCCTGCCTCTCTGCGACCCACCGTCCCCCACTGCCCCAGGCCTCGGCCCCCTCTCTGTTCCTTGTCCAGCCCAGACCTGCCTCTAGGCCTTTGCACGTGCTGTGCCTTTTGCCTGGAATGCTCTCCTGATGGCCTCTGCCTGGCCGGAATCTGCTGTGTTCATCTCGGGTCAAAGTCACCTCTCCAGAGAGGCTGTCACTGATCTCGCTGTCTAACGTGGTCTCTATTCCCTGCTTTCTTTCAACTCTCAGTTTTTTCCCACAGAGAAATTCCACAAAATCCTCTTTGTCAACCTTGTTTTTTCTGTGATTGTTCGTAGTGTCTCCTATACTCAAAGCTTCACCCTCTGAGGCCAAGGCTCTGGTTGTCCATTCATTGCCCAGGGAAGGTGATTCATAAATATTTGCTCAGAAAATGGGGAATCAGTGAATGCAACAGGTGTGAATGAATGAATAAAATCTAAGGTAAATATAATCTTTCCAAGAAGTCATATTATTATGGCAGAAGTGAAAAAAAAAAAAAAAAAAAAAGGAAAAGGAAAGAAAAGAGACTGTTCTGTCTGAAGAAAGCCGGGGGATTTGGGTTGGAAACAGCATCAGTAGACAGTCTCCACTTCTGATCTGGTCACTGGAGTGGTCCACGTTATAAGTGACAGGACCTTACGTGTCATGCCGGAGCCGGAAGGTCTATTTCCTGGTCCTTCAAGGGACATGTGGCCCCTTGTCTGTTTATTCCATAGGGCCGTGCGGAAATGCTTGGTTTGGTTTTGTCTCTCCATCTGAGGACCTTCTTTGCCCCCTGCCCACCCGAGGCTGTGAAGTCAGCACTAATTATATCACAGGGATGCTGAAAAGGGCTCTGAGTGGCCCTGGACAGAAGGAGACCTCGTCATTCCCCACGGAGGAGCCTGGGCCCGGAGGCATTTTTTTTTTCCCTTCTTCCCCTTCATTTCCAGGCTGATGCAGGCGGCCTTTTCTTCGTGCTTCACTTCAGGTGTCCCTTCTCTGAAGCCAGAGTCACCTGCTGCTTTGTCTCCTGGCTTCACGGTGCCTTTCATGATGTTTTTATTCCAGAAGCACTTCTGTACCTGAGAGAAAGAAGAACTGGCTATAAAAAGGAATCGTTTCTCTTAATTACTCTTAAACTCCGGAGTGACTGGCCCGAGGGCAGGGAGCCGAGGCGGTGCGGCGTTTGTGAAAGCAGGGGCCGTAAATCATGCTGGCCCTGCCGCTGGCCCGGCTGCCTCCTGCAGACTGCGTCAGAACTGCCCTCGGTGGCGTTTAATTGATGGCTTTTCTGGGAGCTCTGAGTGATGCTGTCTTCTGTGAGATGAGAATCCATGGGCAACTGCCTCTGGAGGGAACGTTCCAGAAGGGGCTGACCCCAGGTTGCCCCTCTGTTGGGTGTAGGGAACGCTCACGGAGGATGCTTTGGCCCACCAGGCGGCCCTTGCGTTCCTTGGACTCCACGGATGCGGCAACCGCACAGAACATTCTGCAGACCATGCTTCCTCCATGTAGGCAGGAGGGAAGGGGCCCCTGACAAGACCCCAAGCTCTTTCCCCATCCACTCACAGCCGCCGCCCTGCCATCGCCTCCCCGGAGGCCCGCAGGCTGGTTCACTTCCACCTTTGTCCTGTTCAGGTCAGTCCTCGAAGACCACCCAGGACCCTGGTCCTCCCTCATCCCCGGCTATTGCCCCACAGCTGTGGGGCCAGAGCGGAGCCCCCACTCTCCCAGACCGCTTTCTGCTTCCCACCCCACGTCCGCCTTGCACACACCCAGTGTCTTGCTCACGAACCTGGCTGAGTTCTAGAATGCGAGCTCTTGTGGTGAGAGCTTCAGTCTGGAGATTTTTATCTCCTGAAAACTCACAGCAGCTCTCGGAGAGGGAGCAGCCCCGTCCCCTCCAAACCCCATTCCCAAATGGGGTTCAGAGCCACAGGCGGCCCTCGTGGAAGGGCCGCATGGGGTGAGGCTGTCTGCTGGGGTTGGGCTGGGGCTCTGTGCTCCGCAGAGCCCTGCACGTCCTGCCTGCCATGGGTCAGGAAGAGTGAGGGGACACTCGGGTCAGGGTCTGGAGTGCCACTGGCCCTTTGCTTTCTGGATAAGTGGTGGGACAGGCCAAGAGGGGGCTGCTCTGAGGGCTCAAGGAGGTCACCGGACACCAGGGTTCCCTGCAGTCAGGTTGTGCATTAGTGCACGGTTGTATCGGTTCCAGGGGCCCAGAGATCAGTGCGGGGGAAGGGGCCCCGAACTCAGGACTGGAAGGTGGTTGTAGCTGCAGCCCCGTCACAGGGACCTGTGGCACAGGAGCCTCAGTAACCCGCGCTGGCCCCAGTTCCCGAGCCCCGAGGCGCGCTGTGGCCATCCCTCCCTGAGGTCTGAGGACCTGACGGGGCAGCGGTGCCCCGAAGGCGTGCCCGCCGCCCCTGCAGCTCTGTGTCCACGCGGTGGGGCTGGTCCCCACCCCCACGGCCCAGCAGATGCACCCAGGGGAAGTTTGCTGCCTTCCCCTCAGCGGGATGGACGAGGACTTCGGGACTCCTGATCTGCTGGGACAGACAGTCGCCTTTTCTTGGTCTTTCTTCCTCTTTTCTCTTCTTTCTCTTTCCTGTTTTTGATTGTTTGGTTCCATTTGTCCCAAGGGGAAGCTCTACAGAGAAGGGGGCTGTCCGAGGGCAGAATCCCGGCCACAATCCGGATGCGGGAGCAGGGGCGAGGCCGGGGGGGGGGGCAAGCGAGACATCGGCCAAACACTCAAGCGCCCAGATGTCCGGGCTGCGGGCCGTACACCTGGTGGCCTGCTCGGTGTCCCCAGGCGGTGTCCCCACTCCAGGGCCCACGCGAGACACCTGAGGGGCTGGCGAAGGTTCGGACGCCCCAGTAGGACCTGGATGGGACCTGACAGTCTGCATTTTCGGTGCGCTGCCCCGTGGGGAAGGTGTGCTGGTCTGTGGACCACACTTCGAGGAGCGAGGCCTCAGTCTGCTTTGACTTTGAACCTTTGTGACAATCCTCGAACTGAGAGAAACTGGTTCAGAGAAGGTGAGTGGCCTCCTCGGTCAGTGGCCTCTCCAGGGAAGAGACCACTCAGGTAAGTGGCATTGTCAGGCAAGTGATGTCCCGGGTCAGCGTCCTCCCTGGGGCCGCGCGGCAGGTACAGGATGAGTCGGGATTTGAGTAGGGACCTCTTCCATCCCAAACCCCCCAGTCTTCACCGACGCCTGCCTGTAACCACAAGTACACGGGCAGTTTTCCTCAATTTCTCCTGAAGTCTGTTCTGCATGACGGTTTTACGGATGAACCGTTATAAGATGACGTCTCCTCCAAGTCGCCGGACTGGAAACTGCTCTCGTCAGCCCGGGAGAAGCGAGTGGACGTCAACGTCGCCTCGGAAGGAGGGAACGCGGGGAACACCGAGCAAACCGGCCGCTGGGTTCTCACTGCCAACAGCTCGGCAGAAACCGGAGGCATTTTACGGTGGCCTGAAGCACGGTCGTGTTTTCCGTAAGGTCTCAACAGAGTCTTTACCGCCAGAGCGCGGACTCGAAGAGGCTGCCGTTACCTTGATGACTGTTGTGGAGCCCCAGAGAGAGACGTCTCGCCAGGTCTCCCGTCCCGTCCCCCCAGCCCTCCGCTGTGCCCACGCCGGCCAAGTCCAACGCGGGGTCCGCCTCTCAGGGCCCTGCTTCAGGGAACCAGGAGGGGGTACGTCAGTCCCCGTCTCTTTGTCTTAGGAGGAAAGTAGGGGAGAAGAGAGGACCCAACACACAGGCAGCAACTGTGAGAACAAAATCCCCGAAGAGTAGATTCCAAAGGGAGTGCGGACATAAAATGTATATCAATAATGTATTCTGCATTTATATCCCCTCTATAAAAAAATTTTTTTAACGTTGATTTATTTTTGAGAGAGAGAGACAGAGTGTGAGCGGGGGTGGTGGGGCAGGGAGAGAGGGAGACACAGAATCCAAAGACAGGCTCCATGCTCTGAGCTGTCAGCACAGAGTCCGACGTGGGGTTCGAACCCACGAACCATGAGATCACGACCTGAGCCGAAGTCGGACGCTTAACCGACTGAGCCACCCAGGCACCCCTAAGATTTTTTTTTTTTTTTGAGTGGGAACATGTGCAGATCTATACCCAAACAACAGTATCACATCGAAAAAATGAAGTCATCTGAGTTTGCAGAGAAAAGCGAAATTCCACATCGACGGAATACCAGAATCCCTCCCCATTTGGTAATCGGAACCACGCACGTCCCTGGAGCAGAGATTTTATCACTCCAGAGTCTACGACCGCAAACGTTTGCCGCTTCATTTTGCGTGTGTGGACACGAACTCTGCACGGATAGATGAAGCCCTCCGTGTCTTGCTCCGGTGGCCTCTTGCTGTGTGAACCCGGAAACGTGAACAACCAGCTGTAGAAGGGCCAGCCCTGCCCCCTCCCCTGCGATGTGGGGCCACCTCTTCTTCACCGCCTCACTTTGCTCACGAGGCTGAGCTCGGTGAGCTTGAGGGCCTCTCCTCTCACTCCAACGTTTAGATTTCGAGAACCAAGCTGGTTCTGAGAAGGTATGTATCACACCCAAGGGAAGAATTGCTTTAATCATCTGCCCCTTACTCTTCTGTGACCTTGAGCAGATAGACGGAAGGCTGTGGTCATGAGGAAGAGAGAACTCCGTGCCAACAGGCTTGAACAATAGGGGGTCGATGGCCTCAAGCTTCAAAAGATCCTGGAGATGAAAGGCTTCAGGAATGATTTGATCAAGCAGTGATTCAGTTTCCCTGAACTTCTCTCGGTGCCTCCCAGTGCCGATTTCGGATGCTATCTCTCACGGCAGCAAGATAAGGCCGTAGTCCTTCTAGAGTGCATCCACATCTACCTTGCCCAGAGGGAACCTTGGAAGAACCAGGGAGCCCAGGCAAATATCTCAGTGCCCACCCAGGCCAGGTGCCCGTCTCTGAACAAATCAAGGTTCATATCCCACCTCCCAAAGAGTGAGACGAGCTGACTGGTCAGGACAATCATGGCCCACACGCTCCTGGAGCTGGGGCCGGGCCAGGCTCGCTAGGCTACCGGGGCGGGACACTCAGAGTCCTGTGAAGAAGGGGGTGGCGAGTAGTTGCCGACAATCTTCCCATAGGTCCCCACGGCATGGAGAAAGTCACCGCGTCTTCTTTGGCAAAAGCGGGACAGTGATTAGGATCATGATAATAAACACAAGCTTCTTCTCCAACCTTGCACCGTTGTCATAAGAATCAAGTGAGGGAGGCAGAGGCTTTGGAATCAGCAAAGCCCTGAATGGCCATTAGCAGGAACAGATGTCCTGGTTATTACTGTTATTATTATTAATGCACCAGAATGTGTCTGTTTACTGTGAAATTGGTTCTTTCAGGATGACGGAGCGTTTGATGTCAGACATCTCAATCATGGAAACTGAAAATTCTGTTCCTTTACTGTGAAATCGATATTGCATGAAATTGATTTTTTAATTAAAATTAATTTTCATTACCCAAGCAATACATAAGGATCTTCCCCATGTAAGAAAATCAAAACATCAGAGATAAGCCCAAGTCCCGATTGACCCCGCCACCCCCCCACCCCCACCCCTGCCCAGCTTCTCCCTGCCCACACACAACCACTGTTACCAGCTAGGTGTGATGAAAGCCCTTGCATGGGCTCTTTCTATGCACTTGTCTGTGTGGTTACTCAAGTAACATATGTAATATTTATCCTCTCAACGAATGTTTATTGAGTACTCGTCCTATGCCAAGCCCCCACGGAGGAGACATTCCACTGAAAGAATCAGAGAGCGAAGAAACAAATTGCAGAGCAGGGTGAAGAAACGGAGGTGGGTGGTCAGGAAGTCTACCTGGCGGAGGGCTGGTCCAGCAGGGGGTGGGAATGGGGGGCAGGGGCGGAAGCCCTGGAGCGGGAACATTCTGTGCTTCCAGGAACAGAGGCAGGGAGGGCAACGAAAAGGGAGGGGCCCCAGCCTCCCAGATTTATTCCGATCAATAAATGTTTCTACCTGTATGCGTATAGGTCACAGAGTTACTCTGTGTTACGGAGAGTGACTCTGTGGGCTTTTAGAGTACGTACATGTACGTACATGTGCATATTGTGTGCATGTGGGTGTATGTAGGCTGCATGTACACATGTATGTAGACTTGTGTTTACCTGTGTTTAACGTGTGTGTGCATTGGGTTCCAGGTTCTGGCTCATTCCTCGCTGTGACAGCATGGTGCTCTTCAGGGAGGGTCCACCACAGCTGTTTTCCCCTTTCCTTGCTCAGATTTTTTCTTTCTTCCTTTCTTCCTTCCTTCCTTTCTTCTTTCTTTCTTTCTTTCTTTTTTTCTTTCTTTCTTATTTTCTTTCTCTCTTTTCTTTCTCTCTCTCTTTCTTTCTTCTTCTTCTTCTTCTTCTTCTTCTTCTTCTTCTTCTTCTTCTTTTTAATGTTTATCAATTGATTTTTGAGACAGAGAGAGAAAGACAGGAGAGGGGCAGAGAGAGAGAAGCGAGAGAATCCCAAGCAGGCTCTGAGCTGTCAGTGCAGCATCTGTCATGGGGCTCGAACTCACTAACCGTGAGATCGGGACCTGAGCTGAAATCAAGAGTCCCCCGCTGCACTGACTGAGCCACCCGGGTGCCCCTCCTTGTTCAGATTTTCTGCCATTAATCTTCTCCTCACCAGTGTACTCTTGTCCCTGGAATCCCTGACAGGCCACCAAGCAGTCATGACTGAGTCGGGGGGACCTTTGCTTCTTCACTACTTGGGGCCCACAGAGAAGGTGTCTGCAGGCCTCTGCCAGGCCACCCAAGAGCCCGCCTCTCCCAACCACACTAGACGGTGGGCCGGAGGCGGCCGTGCCACCAAAGCGACGACACAGGCCTGGAGCATTTCATCTGCTTAGAACTAGGAGATATTAAAGGCAGGGTCAGGGCAAGGGCGGGGCCAGGCTGGAAGGTGGGGCCGGCTTAGGAGGTGTGGCCGGGGGCGGGGCCAACCTGGGAGCCAGGCGGAGATGGGGGCCTGGCCAAGCTGGGGGTGGGGCCAGGCCGTGGGTGGGGCCGCGACGGGGGCGGGGCTTTGCTGTAGGTGGGGGAAGGTCTGGGCCCATACAAAGGCTCTGTTAGCCCAGAGTCCTGTCCAGGGGCCTCACAGTCCCTCTGCTGATGCTTCCGTCCCACAATTCTTATGGCTTCTGCTAACAGCTTTCATTGTAGTCTTGACGTTCATTCCAACATGTTTTTTCAAAAACCTATTGAGGGGTGCCTGGGTGGCTCCGTTGGTTGGGCGTCCGACTTCAGCTTAGGTCATGATCTCACGGTTCGTGGCTCTCACCCCTGTGTCCGGCTCTGTGCTGACAGCTCAGAGCCTGGAGCCTGGCGCCTGCTTCCGATTCTGTGTCTCCCTCTATCTCTGCCCCTCCCCTGCTCGTGCTCTGTGTCTCTCTCTCTCAAAAAATAAATACACATTTAAAAAAATTTAATAAAGACCTATTGAAAAGATGTGACTTTGGAGAATTTGCTCAGGAGAATAAACTTGCCCAGGGACTGCTTCCACACTCTGACCCTTTTAGGAGCTTGACCTGTGAGAGTCTGCACTGCCCCGCGAGGACCTCCATATCCACTAAATAGTCAACAAGAGAGACTGCAGAAGAAAAGAAAAATCTTTCTTAGTTTAGAACTTTTAATGGCATTTTCTTCCTGCTTTGGAGCACATTTTCAATTTGCAGAGGCTCCACAAAGTATGTGGTTGAAGCTGCCTGGAGAACAGTGATAAATCCCCTGGAGGTCACCCTCGCTCCCTCTGACCCTCTGCAGGGTGTTGCTCGGGGGCACAGGAAGTCCAAAAGCTCGGGTTCCCCCACGGCCTCACCCGTCTCCATTTGGGGCAGCCCTGGAAGCCCTCCGGCCAGCACCTGGGCACCGTCCTCCCTCCTTCCTTCCACACTCCGCTCCTCCCCCGGGCAGCGTGTCCTTCAGGCTCCACCCGACCCCTCTCACCTCCTCCACCAAGACCACCTGGCTCGGGCCGCCCTCACCTCGTCCCGCCTCCCGGTCTCCCTGCCCCGGGCCTTGCCCCGCACCCACCCTGCACCGGCCCGATGATCCCGTTCAAGTGTGAACCAGGTCTGGTCCCGGTGACTCTCGCTTCCCTCAGAGTCGAAGCCTTAGTCTTCAGAGGGATCCAGGGTCCTGAGAGCTGTCGCCTCCTCCCTGCCATCACCTGTCACCCCCCTGGCCTCATGTCCCCCTCGCGCCCCTTCGCCCACTTGGCTCCGGCCACACCGGCCTCCTCGCTGCTCTGCAGACTCAGGCTACTGTCCCGTCTCGGGGCTTCACCCTTGCCGCTCCCTCTCGCTGTGCCCCGCGCCCCAACCGGCCCCGCTTCCAGCCGCACCCCACGCGCCGAGCCTTCCCGGGCGGCCCCCCTGCTCAACCTGGGACCCATTCCCGGCTCCCCTCCCGATATTCTTGGCTGTGGGGCATAGTCACACTTTGCTCCGTCGCTGTCTGCCGTCCCCGCGCGGTGTCCCCGCACGAGGGCCACTTGCCGTGCTCGCCGCTGCGTCCCCGGGGCCCAGAGGGGGCACCAGGTGCGCACTTGACGCAACGCGCGCACGCACGACTGAGAATACGCCTTCTCCGCCGGGCGATGCCGCTCCCAGGGGGGCAGAGCGTGGTTTCTGGGCGAAAAGATGTCACTGTCATCATGGAGGAGCAAAGGGGCACAGGCGGCGGCACACAAACCGCCGCGTGGCGCTTCTGTGGCGTTAACGTTTCACGAGGGACCCAGAAACGAATGTCTAAAATGGCTCCTAGGGGACGGTCAGGAAATGAAGGCTGAGAACAGCCTTAGAGGAAACCCGGACGAAAGCGCGGCCTCGTCCTCTCCCGCGAGGCCCGGACGCGGGCAGGAGGCAGCGGGCGGCCAGGCCGTGCAGCGCCCGCCGTGGGCAGTAATCCCAGGCACTTTCCAGGTGGGGAAGTGACGGAAGGGGTGGCTCCTAGCTCTGGGGACACGTCTGTCTTTTCCCTGCCCAGGGACGGGACGGACTTACAGAGGGCGATATTTACATTTTCCCCAAGCCTCTAATTTCCTCATTTATCATTTGTCAGCGCCCGAGGCCCTTCCACGGCACGTGGGATGTTTGCACACATCTAATGATCCCTTTTGCCAAACAGACGTCACAGTCTCCACGAGGAGATTCGTTAACGCTGCCGAGGCTGCTAATTCCATCCATTAATGTCACACTGTGCGCCGCTCCCGGGATCTGGGGCAGCGCCTGTCACCCTGTGCCCCGGGGCTCCTGGGAGCTCTTCTCAGACTGGGAACCATGGAAACCGCCCAGCAGGGCCGCTGAGATGAGCAGAGCACGTTGGACGCCCCTTCCAGTGGCTGAGCTGGGGTGAATGGGGACCTGGGCTGGGGACTGAGGCCTGGTTTCTAGAACTCCGCCCACGCCCAGGGCAGGGGCCCGCCCCCCTCCCTCCCTGGACTCACCCAGTGGGAAGCTTGGGGAGGGCCTTGAACCAGCCCCAGGGAAGGCAGCGCAGGCTGGTGCCTCTGCCCCTGGGAGAGGCCTGGGGTGCCAGGGAGGGCCCCCCAGTGCCCCCCCCCCAACCGCTTTCCTCCCTCCCTGCATCAGCCCTGCCCACGCTGCTGACCAACACCAGGCTCTTTACATCAGTTCAGTTCTGCCCCCAGCACAGAGCTGCCCGGTTCCAGCTGACCCTTCAGGGAGCATTCAGGTCCTGCTGAGTCCCAGGGCTCTTGTGACCGAGGGCAGGGGACAGCAAAGCACCTTCTGGATCCTTCCTCACCAGTCAGCTTCGGTGGCAGCAGCATGCTGATCGGTGCTCGGCTTCACAGACCGAGTCTCGGAGAATGGAGAACAGTGTTCTGTAAGTTGTTAGCTACCCCTGAGTCCCGGCCCTCTGAGAGACATTGAAAACATCTCCGGGCTGGGAGTCCCCACGATGCCAGGGGGTGGAGGGGCCTTACTTCCACGGTCGAATCCAGGTCTGTCCACAGAGGAGCCTGGAGTTTTCTCTCCACCGAGTGCAGCTGAGACGTGTCAATTTGCACAAACCACACGCGGGGCCACCCCAGCCACAGTGGGGCTCCTGGCTTCGTGGCCTCACTCAGGTCCTGCTCAGGGCGCGGGCCGGGCGAGGGGCGGCTGCCTTGGAGAAAGTTCCTAGCGGGCGGCCGGGGGAGACAGGAGGTACTGGGAAAACGCCGACGCCTTCAAAACTAATGTAAGAATGCCCAGGTCAGGCAGCTTTCTGCATTCCCCACGGCGGGGTCAGGCCGGCCTCTGTCCCTGTCCCGGGCCTTGCTCTGACAGCGGTCACACCCCCAGGACCCTTCCAGGCTCTGCTGTAGGCATTCGTGTCACTGCTTGGAGCAAACCAGCCCGTCAGCAGGTTCATGCCAGTGAGCGGCTTCCTCGGTGGGCGGACTGGTCACTCAGCAGACTGGCTTTGGCTGGTGACCCGGGGTGGCCGAGGGCAGGCGGGTGCAGGTCTGGGCAGCAGAGGGACCTGCTCTGTGCGGTGTCCGTGGAGCTTCCGTTTTGCCCTCACCCCCGTCTCTGCAGACGACGGAGCCCCGGCTGGACGGGGGGATCCGGTCTGTGTCCTTCGTTAAGCTCAGACGGGCTTGTCCTTCCTTCCCCGACTAGAAGCCGGAGGCCACGTCTCCCCGAATACCTAAGTCAGCGTGGTTCCACGCTTCGTGCCCTCCCGTGCTCGCGGGTTTTCGTGCCGTGTCTCCCGTGGTTGTGACAAGCACTCAGGGTGGTACGATCACTGTCTCCACAAGTTAAGGAACTTGCCGAGGTCACGGGGACGGCTGGCTCTAACACGCTCGGGCACACACAGATTTGAGGATACGTATTGAGGGCATCTTAAGTCTCGAGCCGAAGCAAAGGGTGACACCACTTCCCCTTGGGGGTTCCCCTTTGCTCCCCAGAAGGTGTTGGATGCAGTCAATAAAGACACGCGTGTCCCCTTAGCTTGGGGAAAGAGCGCTGTTCAGTACAAAGGGACAAGTTCACCTTCCCGCTCGTTGGAGGAGCCCATGGGACTGTCTCATCCTGATCTATGTTGTATCCAGTCCACTGCGGACTCTCTGCTTCTGCGAAGCCCGGACTTCCCGTGGGCAAGCTGGGATCACACAGGAAGTTGGGATTGCTCGCCGCACGCTAGCCACTCCGGGCGCAGAGGGTGCTGGGGGTGACCTCTGACCCGAGGCAGGCGGTGGGCGTTTGCGGAAAGTCAAGGCCGGAGCACGTCTGAGCCTGAGGCTAGGGGACAATGAGACCTTTTGTGTGAATGCTCCTGGAGGGGGGCCGGGCAGGCAGGGAGACCAGGGGCTTAATGCAGGGTCAGCAGCAGAGGCCTTAGCGAGCAAATTCGGAAAGCGACCCTCGGAGGTCAGGCCACGCACAGCAAAGTCGGAGCTAGAATTTGCAGGGACGTGATGTGGCAAAAAAATCGGAGCTGCAGGTCGGGGACCTTGGGGCCTGTCAGGCACCCGGGGGGCTTTGTGCTGAGGCCCCACGACAGGCAGGAATGGTCACCAGAGGTGCCGAGGCCTCAGTGCTTCCCGATCCTCGTGTGCTTTGGAACGGGAAAGCACCCGAGGAAGCACCCGGAAAGAAACACTTTCCCGAGGGGACGTCTGTGCCTCTGACCCTGACCCTGGTTGCTTTGCTGCTCCCTCCGGTCGCCTTTCCGAGTGGACGTGGTTGCAAGGGACCGGCTGTCCACGGAGCCACAAGGAGACGGACTCTGTCAGGCACAGAGTTTCCCAAGCTCTGGTCCCTCGGGGTCCCCTTCAGAATCGTTGCCGGACCGTGTAACACCGTGTCATTATCTTACCGAAGATCTCCTTTACACCGAAGCAGCTCCCGGTTTTCTTAAATAAATTCCCGCGTTACGGTACCCCCTGCCTCCACCCCCTCCCCCGTCCTCATGGCATCACAGGCCGGATGACAAGCTGGGATTCTCCCCCTAGCTCACCTTGACGTGAAAAGGTAACGGTCAAAACACAAAATGCACCCCCTGACTTCTGGGTGTTTGGTCCACCGGCTGGTGCAGGGACCCCAGTGCCAGTGGCTGAACGAGGCAGAAGTTAGTCTCCCTCCGGGCAGCAGCCTCGGTGGGAGGCCCGGAGCTGGGGGGCGGCGCCACGGGGGTGTCTGGACCTTCTTCCCTCGCTGCTCTGACACTTTAGGTCGCTGTTCTCATTCACCTGATGCAAGGGGTGCAGGTCATGTTAGGCAGGAGGGAGGAGAAGTGGGGTGGGGGAGGAGCTCTCGAGCTGCACCTGATCGGGTGGGAAATTTGGGTTTGGTCTGGAATGCCACGTGCTCGGCTGAAAACCGGGATTTCTTTTTTATTTTATTTTTTACGTTTTTAAAAATGTTTATTTATTATCTTTGAGAGACAGAGAGACAGAGCGTGAGCAGGGGAGGGGCAGAGAGACAGGGAGACACAGAATCCGAAGCAGGCTCCAGGCTCCGAGCTGTCAGCACGGAGTCCGACGCAGGGCTCGAACCCATGAACTTCAAGATCATGACCTGAGCCAAAGTCGGACACTTAACTGACTGAGCCACCCAGGCGCCCCTCAGTGCAGTGTTTTTCAAGCCATTTCCCCCACAACCCATGGTAAGAAATATATTTTACAAGACCTGGCATGCACATGCACACATAAGCTATGAAACTAACATTTCACAAAACAATATTTACCTTAGCTAAAATATTAGATATTTTCTACTCGGTTTTGTTACTTCACATCTTAAAATGCTGGTTTGGTCAGCGTCGCATCATGAAACTGATCTCAGGCTCCACTAAGGAGGCATGGCCTGCACTTTGGGAAGCTCTGACTCGCCTCACACAGCCCTGCTTTCCCTGGGTCCTCCCGCGGCCTCTGTCCCTGCCTCACTCGGGCGTGCTGGCTCATGCGACTGTCCAGGGCTCACGGAGACTTTTCTTTGCCCCTCTCTGGGATGATGCCCGTTTGATGAGCCCACGTCTTCTTTCTTCACTGATTTTCAGCCTCCCATGCGTCATTTCCAAATTACTTCTCTTTCATTGAAGAAAACAAAATTGTTATCGGCACTCCAGCGTATTTTATTCTTTCACTATTTCTTCAGTGACAAAAAATAAAAGTGGGAAGGAGAAGATTACAGTAGGAGGAAGCCGGAGAGCAAACAATTGATTTACGCATGGTTTTCGTTGCGCATGAATTCATGCCCGTGATGCCCGATGAAAAGCCGGACCACCAGCTGTGTGTCATTCCTGGCAATATCCGTCCAGGGAATGAAATGTCGACCGTGGCTGTGAATCAGGGCTTTTCACTCGTGCCTCTGTTGACATTCCGGGCAGGACCCGCCTTGGTTCGTCGTGGGGCTTCCTGTGCATCGTGGGGTGTTTAGCAGCATCCCCGACCTCCACCCTCTAGATGCAGTTGTATCCTTCCACGTGGTGACAACCAAAACTGTCCCCAGACATTGCCCCGTGTGCCCCAGGTGCAGACCGCCCCTGGCTGGAACCGCTGCTCCCAGGTTTGGACCGAGCCCGCACCTGCGGTTCTGTGCAGGCTTCCGGACGGTTGATGATGACACATCAAGTTGAGCTTGAACTGGCCGATGGCATCGTCAATCGGCCCCGCTGGGTGTAATCAGCCGACGTTTGTCATTTCCCGTCTCGGGTGAGCGGAGACAGAACGTGGTCTCAGGGTGTGTCCCAGGTCACGTCTGCACCGGCCGTACTCCTGCTGGGGGGATCTTCGCCTCGTCCGACTTACTAAGAACGACCATCATCGATGTCCCAGAACTGACTCTGCCTCTTCCTGATGGGCCCGTGATGTGATGGAGCAAATCACAGCAAAAATGACCTGGGGCTTACGAAGCTGTGATCAGAGTGGGGCATTTGCTGGCACTTGGCACCTGTCACTAGTTCTGTGTCAGCATCGATGTCTGTGATGACGTCTGCGGGACACAGGGGTCGAAGCTGCAACGGGTGTGGGGACCACAGACAATCAAGTGGCCAGGGTGTGTCTGTCGCTCACCAAGACGAAATAAGGTCACACCGTGGATCTCAAATTTCCCAGGAATTCCTTCCGGAGGAGGCAGGAGCGATTCCCCAGCGCGTCGTGCCCGTCACGTGGTTTCTGACCTGATGGAACAGCCAGCAGCCCTGCAGCCGGCGCTCCCCGGGTCAGGGTCGCCGAGTCTGCGCCCGTGACGCCAGCCCGAGGCCGGTTCCCTCCGTCTCACGGCTGGAGCAGCGGGTCGGTCTGGGCGAGAGGAGCAGACGTGACACGAGTACGTCCCGGGGACGGTTACCGAGGACCCACGATGTCTGTTCGAGTTTCCGTCCCAAGAACCGCCCGTCATCCCACTCAACCCCGCCTCGCTGCTCAGCCCTGGAAACGGCTCCCCTGGGGCCACCGAGCTGGGTGGGAATCCGCCTTCGGGACCCTTTCCGCTCACCCTGGGCGGGGGTGGGGGGTATGAACCCTGACTCCTCCCCGCGGCCGGAGAGAACCGGAACCGGAACCGGAAACAGGGTGGGCAGGGGCCGCTCTGAGCCAAGACGCGTTCCGGGGGTCGTCTGAGTCGTTGGCATTGTTTTGTCATTCTCTCTCAGAGTGGAGTTCCATGGCCCTTTTAGAATTTGGGTCACCCCAGTGTCATGTGTCCTGTAGGGAGGCATCGAGGGGCGAGGCGGGGCGTGAGCTTCGCGTACTTGAATGCCGTTGTCCCTGCAACGATTCTGGGCTGCCCGAGCCGGGGGACGACCGAGTTACAGGGTCTGGGTTCGCTGGGGCCTCGTCAGGAGCCGCGTCACAGCTGGGCCCTCACTCGCCCAGACGCTTGTGGCTTGCGGCCACCACGTCCGCGCTGACCGCTGGGCGCGTGGTGTGCGGGTGACGATGGGCAGGACCGGGCTGGCCGGCGGGTGCGTGGCGAGCGGGCTGGGGGACCGCGGAGGCCTGACCTCCCTTCCGTCTCAGCTCCGGGGTTTGGGATGGGAGACAGGTGTCCTCTTCTGTAGTTGTGGATCAGAGCTCCAAGCCAGGCCCACGGAGTTGGCGACTTGGCGGGGAGCTTTCAGGTCCTGTCCATCTGGTTTTGCAGACAGACTGCTTCCTGGAGGTGGCATTAGGAGCTGGGTTTGCGGCCCAAGGTCGAGTTGCTCCCTGCAGCCTCAGGAGTAACGGTGAGGTTCATCGACTGCCCCTGCGGTCCCCAAACCTGTCCTCAGGGTTCTGAACCCGGAGCAGGGGAGGCGTGAGATTCGCGACCATCCACACATCCCAGCAAAGACTTGTTCAAGTTAGATGTGGTGACACACTTCACTCTTATTCGTGTGATCAGTGAAGAGGTGTTTATCATTTGTGGTTTTTACACTGTGGGCTGGTGGGATCTGCTTTATGGAAACAGGTGCTTTATGGAAACCGGCTTTGCTGGGGGGACGGGAAGCTGGGGTGGCCAGGAGCCCATCGTGGGCCCGGGAAGAGCTGGCCCAGCTCCTGGCTGGCTCCTGTCTCCCTCCAGGGTGTGGGGTCTGTCGGGGGACATCGCTCAGGGGAGGCCTGCCCCAGGCCAGGCGGGAGCACCGAGGAACAAGGCTTTGCCTGCAGAGGATGATCCCCTGTTTGTTCTCTGCGAGGCCCCCGCAGGCGGACACGTGTAAATAATCGCCCGCAGGCTCCGAGAGAGAAGCTCTCTGCGAAAAGAAAACCCTTGGAAATCTTGTCCGTGAAACGCAGTCTTTGTAGCAGAAATGCATCGCCGCCCCGAGCTAACAGGGCGCCCCTGGGCTCTGCGGGAGCCTGCCAGGCCCGGGGTCTGGTGAAGTGTGTGCAGACCGTGGGTCAAGGACGCCAGAGAGCTGCAAGGGCATCCGCGGCCTGACTGGTGCAGTCACCTCCTGGGCCTACGGGACCGGCGAGGCTCAGGACGCACAGGGACTTTCCCGGACCCCCAGGTAGCGGGTGGCAGAGCCGAGGCCAAGCTCCTGACTCCTGCCTCAGTGCTCTCTCTACCGGCCCCTCCTGGCGCCCCCCCCCCCCCCCCCCGGGGCCGGGCTGTGCTGAGCGCTTTGAGACATCAGCCCATTTATTCCTGACCATCCCCGACACGAGGCTGAGGATACCCATTCTGCAGATGGGGAAGGGAGGCTGGCGATGCTGGAGATCACACAGCCATGGGGTGGGGGTGGGGGGGGGCAGGGCTGGGACTCCAGTGCCCTAACCTGTTCTCTGCGCTCCTCAGACAGGATATTCTACCCCGTGACAGTTTTCCTGACTGTCAAGGACAAGCACATGTAAATTGCCAGGGGATGACACTCCAATGAGACATTCAAGGGGGTTTGTACCACCTGAGCGTTGACAGGACTGCTAAGAGCTCAGGGTAGCTTCTGTCCACACTGTGCCCGGCCCTACTCAACGCTTCTCCGGCATTTGCTTGTTTCAACTTGAAACAAACGAATGTGAGACGATTTGATGTGACATCTTTACCCCTGTGTTACAGATGTGGAGATCTGTGCAGGGAGAAAAGAAATGCTCCTCCAAAACCCACGGTGCAGGATTCTGTGTCTTTGGAAATATACCCAGGATGGGGCTTGACGCCCTAGGGAGCCTATGTTGTTGTTGTTGATGATACTTTTTAATTTTTTTTTTAACAATTATTTATTTTAGAGAGAGACGTAGTGCGAGCCAGGGAGGAACAGAGAGAGAGGGAGATGGAGAATTCAAAGCAGGCTCCGGGCTCTGAGCTGTCAGCAAAGAGCGCGACACGGGGCTCGAACTCACAAACCACGCGTTCGTGACCTGAGCTGAAGTCAGACGTTTAACCGACCGAGCCACCCAGGCACCCCTGGGAGCCTATATTGTTGCACGTCACTGCTCTTTATTCTCCCATCTTCCTTCCTTGATTCATGCCCCTTGTCACATGACTTTGGGGGCTGTCCCTCTAGGTGGGAAGTCTCCTGTGTCATCGACACGGAATTCGGTCATGTGATTTGCTTCGGCTGATGCGATGTGGGCAGAGGGTTGAAACGTGCTTGCACAGCTGGTCTTGCCCTCTTGTGCTCTCGCCTAGGGTTAGGGTTAGGAACGTGCTCTGGTCTTCAATGGTCCTGGGAAGATGGGAGACACGCGGTGCGGCAGCCCCGGGCTCACCCCTCAGCGTGAAGCCCAGAAAAGAAGCCAGGCTCAGCCTAGATGTGATGGACCCCAACAGCCCTGTAGACTTGAGAATGAGAAACAGATGCTTGCTATTCTTTGCAGCTGAGTTTGGGCGGTTGTTACGCAGCTTAGTGGTGACAGTGGCTGACTGCTACGAGGTTCAGCGGATGCACTGCGGTGCTCGGTAGGGTCTGGGTGTCGTTGCTCTCAGCACAGGTGGGAACAGCCCGTCTTCCGCCGACACACCACACTTCCCGCTACCCCTCAGGGCTTCTTCATGTCCGACACTATGTCCCCGACCGCCGTGTCATGTCGCCAATGTTCCCAAGGGGCGGGCACCAGGGTTGTGTTGTCTGCGTCCAGTGGGGGCGGTGCCGTTGTGCCCAGGCTTTGTTAGCGTTCTTTCTTTTCTTTAATCAGACATTCAAGGGCTCATCAAGTCCCACTGATGCCGAGAACATCTGCTTGGACCACATGATGTCAGCTCACTTTCTACTTTTCCGAGCTGCTTCACTAAGCACCCGGCAGGTTGGAGGTGGCCTCTTCCCGGTGACAGGAAACTAGCAGAGGAGGTCAGTCTCCAATTCGGATTATACATCACTCCGTTTCCTTGTTCATCCTGACACCTTCGCTGGAGAGGATCCACCCGTGTCCCCTCCTGATGACTGTCCTCGCGTGGAGTTTATGACTGGATGACCGTCAGCATCACAATCGCTGCTCCTCTTGGAAGCAGGAAAGGGGGGGGGAGCACAGCTCTGTTTTTCCACGTTAGGAGTCGAGAGAGAATTGACAAGAACGTCTCCCCCCCAAGCGCTTCCCCAGAGGTGCTGTCGGGCTGGGCTGCTCTGTCACACCATCTCACGGTTTATGCTGCCAGCTCCGGAGAGCATCACCACCGTTGTTCTCCCTGGACAGAGGACATGCAGCTCAGAGAGGTTCTGCAGGTAGCCCGAGGGCACACAGCTGCACACTGTCCTTACGGAGGAAGAAGCTTCAGGCAGTTGGACCAGAAGGGGCTTCAGGGGGCTTCTCTGTTGCTCTTTCCCAGAGGTTCTCCCTGCTTATTGGGGGGTGAATTTGGGGGTGTGATGGGAGTGGGCAGGGGCTAAAATCCCCCCGGGTCTCGCCTTGATCACCCTGATAACAAACGGTTGTCACCATGAAGTCAGAGTCCGGGGGCGAGACCCTGGGTTGCTGTGGAGATGCCGCCGTGTCGTGGCTGTCCCTCGTCCACCTGAGTCCTGGCGGCTCTGGCTCACCCAGCAGGTGCCGTATGGTTCACTCACTGCACACCTGCGGCCTCCGTGCTGTCAGGAGGGCGCCTCCTACCTTCCTTTCTCATTGTCCCCCCTGGGATTCCACAGGGACGCCAAACTTCCTGTTGTTTCGAGTGACCTTGGGCTCTGACCTTTCTTGACCGAAGCAGCACCTCTGTGTGAGCCTTGTGTGAGGGGCTGGCAGGGACGGAGCGGGGAAACCACCGGGCTCCCCTGTGGCCCGAGGCCACCCACTGGGCTTCAGGTCCCCTGCGAGCGGCTGGGGAGCAAGGGCAGCCCTCTGAGCCGCAAGGACAGTGCCCGTCACATGGGAAGGTGGCCCTGCAGGCGTCTCTTCACTTGTATCTTGAAAGCATCCTAAACGCCCCGGCACCTCGTTCTGCACGTTTGTTCAACGACAGATGCCTCGGGGAGGGAACCGGACTGAGCGGGAGAGAGAGGAAACAGGACCAGCTGATCTGAGCGGGAGCAGGGAAGCAGGTGAATGCGTGAGGCGCTGAAGGCAGTTGTCGTAAGAGTCGTTGACAGTTGTTGGAAAAACGGCTGGGAAAATCCGCGGCTCTATAGCTCCGCGGACGCTCAGTAAAATGAAGCGACGGTTCACAGAGCTACTAGAATCATCTGTATCTAAAAACACTAGTCTGCACCCCGAGGTCCTGGGCAATTATGCAGCCATCGTAGCAGCGCCTCGTTTTAAATATAAGTACAGGCTTTGGGGGGATAAAGGCTCACAGGAAAGGTAGGAGCTCCTCTCTCAGCTCTGCAGCAGGGGTGAAACGCTCTTTGTTGTGGATTTGGAGGTGTGAAGGTGCCACCCCGGACCCGCCAGCAGCTTCTTGCCGCAGTGGGAGATTTTCAAGAAAGGAGCCCAGACCCCTGGAGTCAGAGCCAATAATGGAGAGAGTGGGGTCCTGGAGGCACCCGTGCCTGAACCCCACACTACCCCCCGGAGTTCTCTGCTAATGAACCAATGCGTTTATTTGAAAATGTTTTTCTTAAATCTAGGTTGAGTTGTCTTTCTATTACATGCGATCAAGATGTGTCACCTCTTCAGGATCTGTCACGAGGGGCCTAAAGACTGTGAAGCCACATGGAGTCTTGTCTTCTGGAAGAAGATGTGGCTGTGACAGTGCATTTGCCCCCTTCGATGCAGACCCGGGGCCAGAGCGGCTCGTTCTGATAGGAAAAGACACCTGCGAACCATCGTTGAAGGATAACTCTGCAGAAGGACAGTTCCATATTAAGCTTTCAGGCTGAAAGTTTGAGCTTTTATATTAAAATCAGATGAACTTAGGATTGTAGGAGCTGGTCTCTTAGAACAGTCAGCTCTAGTGAGATGCGAGTTTTAAGCTGGAGGTGTCCAATTTTCCACCATTCTTCTGTCTGCTACAGGAGAGCCAGAGAGAGAAACATCCCTGGTGACGTGGCTCCCTCCCAGGCAACCCCAAGGAGGCCCTGTGTCTCGTCACTCGGGGGGAGACGGAAGAACCAGAGGCTGGTGTCTCCCTCCGTGGAGTGTCTGTTCTTGGAAGGAGCTCAGAGCCTCATGGGCCTCCCCAGAGACGACACACTTTGTTATACTGAGCTAAAAAATAAGAAAAGCGGGGCACCCGGGTGTCTCAATAGGTTAAGCGTCCAACTGTCGATTTTGGCTCAGGTCATGATCTCACGGTTCATGGGATCAAGCCCCGAGTGGGGTCTGAGCTGACAGCATGCAACCTGCTTGGGATTCTCTCTCTCTATCTCTCTCTCCACCCCCACCTTGCTTTCCCCATGTTCTCTCTCTCTCAACGTAAATAAACATTTTTTAAAAACAAGAAAAGAACATACGAGCTGCTATATTTTAAAAAGCTAATTTGCACTGGATTGTTTACATTTCCCGCAGTCATGCCCTTTATTTCTGCTTCCTCAGGCTGGAAGGTGGGATCCCGCAGGTGCCCCCACCCACCAGCTGGGAGGGAGGTACCGGGGGGAGAGCCCTCCGGAGGTGATGGCTCTCGGTGCCCACGTGTGGCCCCGGGGGGCTTACACACGCTTCACACTCACCCTCGCCCCTGCACACGGAACTCTGGGAAACCTTGGGATTTACTTCCAACTTGGGCTTAGGAACAAAGAAGTTCTGCTTCTCCATTAGGCACTTAAATGATCACAAAAGTTATCCAAGACTCCCAAGGAAGGATGTTTATGGCAAGGTTTTTTTATATTATTCCAAGAAACTAGCACAAAATAGAGAAAACAACCTTACGGTCGTGCAGGAGGGGAATCATTGCACGTCTGCGTGATGGAATGTTTCTAGCTGTTAACATTTATGCCTCTGATGTCACGGTACAGAGAGTTGCGTGTGATAGAACGTGAGGGACAAATCCAGGCAGAATCTGAAGAGTACATATTCAGATTAAATCCTTAGTTTACACACTAAGGAGACTTTTTATATGTGCAGTAAAATACCAGAGTTGGACTTTACTTTTTCTCTCTTTTGTAGGAATATATTATATTCCGATAAACTCTCCTTTCCCTCTCAGATCAGAAAAATAAATGAACGTCATTAAAAGTAAAGATCTAATAAAGGCACAGAGCAGCCTCTAGCCATGACGCGTCGCTGTCTTTTCAGCTGCAACATTTTTTTAGCTCCACAAACTCTCCCTTCTTCCCTGGGAGCCCCCAGGGCAGGGACCCTGTCTCCCTTCTGTCTTCGTGGCGCCAGGAATATAATCAGGGCTCAGTAAATAATTGATCATCACAGAGACCCCGAAAGGAACCCATTCTCTTCAGCAGGGCGCCCGCTAACTCCTGGAGGCATTCTCTTAAGTGCGTTTCACTTGTTTTTAATTTTTCTGCTGCTTAGACGGATGGACACGGAAGCCGGGAGGGAGCTGTTGGCTTGCTGAGAGCCGGGAAGGGGCAGAATCCATGAATGACAGGCACTGCGGGGCCCCCGCCTGGAGCCGCAGCCCAGGCATCACCAGGATGGGGGGCCCTTCTCAGGGGTTGGAGAGCCTTCCTGCCCGTCTGGACACAAGGTGAAGCCACCTTCCAGTTTCCTGTTTGCAAAGGGGTGTTCGTTGCGCAACGTGCTCTGAGGCTCTATGATCTAGGAATCAATAAAGAAAGGGCATGATGTCTGAAAACCGCTCAAAATCGGCATAAGAGAGACAGACTCATGAGGTGAGAGGGAGACGGCCCCGCTTCTGAGTCATTCACTGACGGGTGTTCCTGGGCATCGGCTGCGGGCACTGCTCCGAATGCCAGGACAGGGCAGGGAACAAAACAACGTCCCCGCTCTCACAGAGGCTACCTTCTCATCTCAGGACAAGCAGTGGTCATCGAACCAATCATTGTATGATGTGTAGGGCGGTGATCATTGCTAGAAGGGACAGCAGAGCTGATGGAGGAGGTCCCCTATGAGGGCGGGGAGGGTCCTATGCGTGAGAGGTGAGCCAGTCCTGGGAAGAGCACACCAAGCAGAGGGAGGAGCAGGTGCAAAGGCCCTGAGGCAGGAGAGCCCTTGGTGGTCCTTGGTGAGGAGCAGCCAGGAGCCCGGGGCAGCTGGAGCCATGTGAAGGAGAGGAGGAGGTTGGAGGAAACGGGCGACCCGTCTGCCACCTACCGCAGGGCCCCGCAGGCCAGGGCAGGGCGCCGAGTGGAGCACAAGGGAGGTGGCCATGACCCGATGGTCACCATCTTGAAATGCCAGAGGGCTGAGGGTCACCGTCAGGAGGAGCTTTCCAGGAAAATGGCCACGTGGGGGCCCGGGCATGTGCTTGTTCTGGGAATCTCCTTCAGGGCCTTTAGGACGGGAGGTGACTGTCTGGGCTGGTTGGCACTGTCCTCCCGCCTCCTCTTCTCCGACTTCCTCAGCACCCCCAGACTTGTCACGGAAGGTCCCATTTGCTGTGTGCTGGCCTGGTGTCACTTGCTTCCCGGAGGCAGGGTCACACTGGGGGCCTCAGGTGCATGTGTCTCTCTGCCCATGGTCCTGTCTACCTGTCCCCAGGAGGTCACCAGGTGTGGCTACCTTGTCACAGGCACCGTCCCAGGGCACAGGCAGCTGCCCTTCCCGTCTGGGAAGGACTCAGCCCCCTGGAGAGTTTAGAGGGGATGGGGAGGGCGGAGAGCGGGCAAGGCGGGAGAAGATTCCTGAAGATCAGAGAGAGGTCACGTTCCCGATTCCGAGGGGAGGTGCTGGGGGCAGAGCGTGGCCACGAGGTCCCCGCGTCTGCAGTGGGGAGGCGCTGGAGCCCGCAGGGGGCTGGCTTGCCGCGACGGTGTGAGTTGCGTTTCTTCTAGGCCTGGGTCTGGCCGTGGCTCTCCTCCTGGGCTGCACTTCGTAACCCCCCGGAAGCTCTGAACGTTCCTGCCGCCCACGTTGGATGGCAGACTCAGCAAATCGAACCCCTGGGCAGGAGACCCAGATATTAACTAATTGGCGTTGAGCGGCATCCCGGGTCTGTACCCAGCAGATCCCAGGAGCACCCGCCCCGCCTGTCACAACCACAAATGTCTCCAGGCACACCTGTCTGGGTGCGTGTGCAAAACCGTCCCGGGTTGAGCCCCTGCCTTGTCTGAGCCCGAGTCTCTACGATTTCCGGCTGCGGCTGTCCGTTCCCCATTTACCTGTATTCAACTTTCGTATCTGCTTAGTGCCTTCCCGAGCAGACTGGGTCCGGCCAGGGGTGCCACCGCTCTGACCCCGACTCCGCCCTTCGAGCCGCCCCCACTCCGCGTGGCCGAGGCTCAGGGAAGAGAGGACACTGCAGCCACGCGTTGCGGGTTGTTGGCTTTGGGACTACTGCCAGCCTGGGAGGCTCCCAGCCTGGCACCACGCCCGCAGGTCCCCTCCCGGGGTGGCCCTTTTGCACCCAGGACGCCCTTGCCGGCTGCGAGTACGACAGAGTTATCAGCGCGGCCGAAACCCCACCCTCCCGCCACCCTGCGGTGGGGACAGCCACGGTGGCCCGGGCACAGCCCACGGCAGCTCCTTCCACGGCTGTCTCATTTGCAATCAATGGGTACGAGTAGTGCCCGTTCTCAGAGATTGGGAAACTGAGGCGCGGGGCGTTTCGATGTCCTGCGCGCATTCAGACCGAGTCGGGGCACAGCCCGCTCTGTCCTGAGGGGCCCGGATCCGGGGGCCGGGGCTCCATGCAGCGCAGAACTTGTGGGGAGCGGAGGCGTTGCCCACCTCGGCCTGTGTCCCAGGCTGTCTCGGGTCCTATTTAGCACGAAGCCTCTACTCAGAGCCGCCTGATGGATGCCCTACTCTGGCCCCTCACCCCGGCCGTGACCAGATCTGTGTGTTGTTCACCACCGGGTCTCAGAGTCTAGCAGAATCCTTGGTGCGTGGCCGGGACTTGTCCTCGTTTGCCGAGTTTGATGGAATTGTATCACTTTGCTTTGTACACCTCGTCACACCTAACCGTGTTTTGCACAGAGTAGTTGTTCAAAAATAGTCGTCAGAAGGTTTAATGTTTGGTCAATCAATAGGTTGTCAACTGAGTGTTCTCACAAGTGAATATCATAAATGACTATAAAAATTCTTTTATTACTGTATGTTGATTACTCCAATTAAATGCTTTTCCCTAAGCATCCGAGAGCACAATGATTCAGTTCTTGTAATTTTAAGCTCCAGTCTTTTCAGTTTTGATATACTCAGGTTTGGAAACCTGTGAAATTTATAACACGGAGGCTGTGAATCCGTAATGCCGGGGAGCAATTTAAAAAATTCTTATGGAAATTTATATTCATTAGAAGTGATGGCAAGTTCCAGAATGGGATTCTGCAGAATCAATTTAAGGGCCTTTGTTTCAGGGAGATAACCGAGGAGCCGTAAGCTGAGAAGCCAGCGTGGATGTGACGTCCCCGCGAGACAAGATGCTCGATGATGAATGGTGCTGAGCTCGGCAAGGGCTGAGTGCCCGTCCCAAGAGGGCCGCTTATTTTCTGACACTTGGTAACTCTATCTGTTCGCTACAAATGTGTTGTGGGACAAGGAGGAAGATTGTCTTCAGCCCTCAGAGAATGAGACAATAGTCCCCTTGACTTCCACACTCTGCGGCTTCTAAGTGACCCTTTGGGATTCATCAGGGTGAGATCCTTGGGTATTTCACCAGATCCCGCGAAGGGCTGCGACCAATCTAGATGGGAAATCTGTCCGGGAGGCAGGGAGAAGGGAAGCCAGGAAGTAGATCTATCCTGGACAAGGGCACGGCTCTGCTCGATCGCCTGCCTCCCAAGTGGCACAGACCCCATCCAGATCCGCTTGGGGGGGACCAGCCCTTGGCTCTGCACTTGCGAGGCGAAAATGGTAGAGGAATCACTGCTCCCTCGAGGAGGAGAGTTTAGGGCCGGGAGAGTTGCAGGCATGCTCTCTGGTGCTCTGTGGGCACGGTTCCCGCTACAGCCTGCGTTGAGTCTCGGAGCCCAGTTTGGGACTGTTCAGCCCCTGGAGCCGAGTTTCTTTGCCAGGGGCTGGCTCTCCCACTGGGAGATCAAATGCACCTGCATCACTTCCAGTTGATGAGTGAGAGCACTGATAAAACAGCGTCTGCCGATCACTTCAGGGGGGCGACAAAAGCACAAGGTTGTTTGTTTGTTTTTTAATTTTTTTTAAGTTTATTTTTGCAGAGAGAGAGAGAGAGAGTGAGTGGGGCATGGGGAGAGAGAGAGGGAGGCACAGAATCTGAAACAGGCCCCAGGCTCCGAGCTGTCAGCACAGAGCCCGATGCGGGGCTCGAACTCACCAACTGGAGATAATGACCCGAGCCGAGGTCGGACGCTCAACCGACTGAGCCACCCAGGCGTCCCTCTTTTTTTTAAGCTCATTTTTATTTATTTGGAGAGAGATACAGAGAGCAAGGGGGGGGGGAGGGGCAGTGAGAGATGGATGATGGAATCCCAGGCAGGCTCCCCACTGTCAGCAGTGTGTGTGCAGAGCCCGATGCGGGGCTCGAACTCACGAACCGTGAGATCACGACCTGAGCTGAAATCAAGAGTCGGAGGCTTGGGGCCCTTGGGGTGGTGCAGTCGGTGAAGCCTCTGCTGACTCTTGATCTCAGCTCAGGTCACGAGTTCGAGGATGTGAGTTCAAGCCCCACATCGGGGGCACAGACCCTGCTTGGGATTCTCTCTCCTTCTCTCTGCCCCTCCCCAGCTTGTGCCCTCTCTCTCTCTCTCTCAAAATAAAGAAACTTAAAAAAATTAAAAAAAAAAAAAAGACTCAGAGGCTTAGCCGACCGAGCCACCCAGGCCCTTCCCACAAACAAATTTTTTGAATGTGGGACTGAAAGTCGTGCCCCCACATCACCGAGAAACTCCCTTTCAGCAGGCTCGCCTCTGTTCCAGAGAGATCAGTCTGCACGGACAAGTGTTTGTCCCTGTCTCGTTCTGCACCAGGTGTTGGCCGCACTCTGAAGCCGTCCTCAAGGTCATGGGTGGCTGGCTCGGCAAGGGTGCGCTAAACCGGGGTTTGGAAAGCTGTTGATTGCTGAGCTTCGTCATTTTTGTTGTAAAGGGAAGTCTGGAATTTAGAGACAAGGAGACTTGAGAGACGGGCGGGCCCGAAACTTTTAAAGGTGCTGTCTTGGGGCGCCTGGGTGGCTCAGTCGGTTAAGCGGCCGACTTTGGCTCAGGTCATGATCTCGCGGTCCGTGAGTTCGAGCCCCGCGTCGGGCTCTGTGCTGACAGCTCAGAGCCTGGAGCCTGTTTCAGATTCTGTGTCTCCCTCTCTCTCTGACCCTTCCCCGTTCATGCTCTGTCTCTCTCTGTCTCAAAAATAAATAAACGTTAAAAAAAAAAAAATTTAAAGGTGCTGTCTTTTCCATTCCATGCCTCTGTGTATCCAACGATACAACAGAAACAAAAACAAACCTGGGAGGGCAGAGTGGAGAAGGCACACCACACTTTCCTCAGGCTCCAAGGGTGAAAGGCCCCACAGTTAGCCTTGAGGCCCCTCGGGGAAGGGCCTGGAAATGGCTCCATAGCTGGGCATGGCATCGCGGGTGAGACCGAGGAAGGGGCTGGGCCTTGGTGGGGCGGGCAAAGCTCTCAGCCGCAGGGCTTCCTCCCCTCCCATCTGTCTGGGGACCTTCTGGGCCCCTGTCGTGACAGAGAAGCTTCTTTTACAGGTGGCTTTTTCACTGGGCACCACGTCGGCCTCCGGGTTTTGGCCAAAAGTTGAAAAACCCCACCTTTCGGAAGACATTTTAGTTTGCGGAAGTGGACTCAATCCACAGCCAGGCTGGACCACAGGTGGGGTCTCTACGAGGTGTTGTGGGTAGAAAGTGGGGCCGGGGCCTCCAGGAAGTGAAGGAACCTCACCCAGAAGCCCCCCATCTAGGTGTGCGCGTGTGTGCGCATGTACAGGGATGTACGTGTGTGCACGTGTGCATGTGCCTGTGTATAGGCGCGTGTATACGTTTGCATTTTGCCTCCCACGTTAACGTGAAGATCCCGGGGGCCAGTCCTCTGTTTCTATGTCCTCCCTGAGTTCTATTAGCGCCCAAACCCGCTGAGAAAGAATAAATACGTCAGGGTTGAAAACCTTTAGGAACTACGGGTCCGCAGAGGGATCACATTCCCCTCCCCACTGTGATCCGTTGGGAGGTGATCAGTAACACGGGTCGGAGCCAATGAATGCTTGACATTCCCCTTGGCTACGGAATTGGTTCAGAATTGGGCATGTGACCGAGTTGGTCCAATGAGAATAAAGATAGGACTTTTTTTTTTTTAAAGCAATAGTCTTCGTGTTTAAAACAGTTTTGTTTCACAGCAAAATGGAGCAGAAGGTTCAGATGTATCTTCCCACGTGCACAGCCTTCCCCACCATCAACACCCCCCAGGGGAGTGGTCCCTTGGTTACAACTGATGAGCCCGCATTGACTCGCGATGATCACCCAAAGCCCACAGTGTAGGTCAGGGTTCGCTCCTGGTGTTGCAAATTCGGTAGGTTTGGGCAAACGGGTCAGCCTGCCATCACACAGAGAATCTTCACTGCCCTAAAGATCCTCTGTGCTCTGTCCATTCATCCCTCCCTCTCCAGTCCCTGGCAACCACTGATCTTCCTACTGTCTTCAGAGTTTTGCCTTTTCCAGAATGTCACATAATTGGAATCGTATAGTATGCAGCCTTTTCAGATTGGCTTCTTCCACATGGCCCGATAACTCATCTTTTTAGCACTGAATAAGATTCCACTGTCTCGATGTATCGCAATTTATTTATCCACTCACCTACCGAAGGACACCTTGGTTGCTTCCAAGTTGGGCCATTTATAAATAAAGCTGCTGTAAACATCCACCTGCAGGTTTTTGTGTGGATGTAAGTCTTTAACTCCTTTCTCACGTGGAAAATGAGGGTGACGGTGTTGACCTCATCAGGAGCTGTGGTGCCCGGTTGGGAAGGGGTGTGGGTCAGGGGTCTCTGTGGTTTTCACCTGCCCAACAGCCTTCATCCCAGAATCTTTAGAGCAGCTCCAATCCCCTCCCACCCCACCCACCCCCACCTCGCTGCAAGTTTCTTCCTTTTGATTGACCTATCACCTACATCCATTGCTACGAACTATTCTCAAGTGTAAGCGTGGCACATGTTTTTCATATATACACACACCCATGTGCCAACTTTCAAGTAAAGATACAGACCATTTCCAACAAACAGGTGCCCCCCACCCCCGCAAACACTTTCTGACTTAACACCCATCCAGAATTAACTACCATTCTGGTTTAGATTGTCACTGAAATTAGTTTTATTTTTCTTGAATTTCGTATAAAAGAGATCATACCATATTTTGCCTTCTGTGTCTGTTTTTTTTTTGTTTGTTTCTTTATATCTGTAAACATGTCCGTGCTGTGCCTCGTAGTGGCAGTTCCTTCTCTTTATGAAACATAGCATTCCGTTGTGCGTATGAAGAGACTCCATTCTACTGCCTAATGGGCATTTTAAAGTTCTTTTTTTCTGTTTTGGAATCCAACTGCTTTGAACACGCACGTATGTGTCCCTTGGTGGTCGTGTGCGGTCCTTTCTCTGGGGTAGATTTCCAGGGCAAGAGGACTGGGTCATAGTGAGGAGGTGAAAGTTTCAGCTTGGGAAATGTTGCCAGACCTTTTCCAAAGGGGTTGTAGCAATCTCCACTCCCACCGACAGCATATGAGGGTTCTAGCTGCTCCCCATCTTTGCCAACACTGAGTGTCTGTCTTTAAGAATTTTAGCCATGGGGCAGTTGGGTAGCTCAGTCGGTTAAGCATCCAATTCTTGATTTCGGCTCGGGTCATGGTCTCACAGTTCGTGAGTTCAAGCCCCACGTTGGGCTCTGTGTTGACAGCGTGGAGCCTGCTTGGGATTCTCTCTCTCGTTCTCTGTCTGCCCCTCCCCTACTCGTTCTCTCTCTCTCAAAATAAATAAATAAACTTAAAAGAAAAAAAGAATTTTAGCCAGGGGTCACCTGGGTGGTTCCATCAGCTAAGCGTCTGACTCTTAATTTCGGCTCAGGTCATGATCTCACAGGTTCGTGGGATTGAGCCCTGTGTTGGGCTCTGTGTTGACAGCTTGGAGCCTGCCTGGGATTCTCTCTCTCCTTCTCTTCCTAACCCTCTGTCTCAAAATAAATAAATAAACTTAAAAAAAAAAAGAATTTTAGCCATTTGGTGGATGTGTGGTGGACTTTCATGGCTTTAATTCATGCTTCCCTTATAATCATGATCTGAAGCTTAGTTTTATATGTTTGTTTATTGGACATTTGGGTCTCCTATTTTGTTAAAACCTGTTCAGATCCTTAATTGATTACTTAATCGGTTGTCTTCTCTTTACTGATTTGTAGGAACTTTCTCTATATTTTACATACTGTCCATTGTCAGGTGTAATTATCACAAATGTCTTCTTCTGATCTGAGACCTGCCTTTTCACTCCCTTTCACTTTGTTAATGGTGTTTTTGATGAATGGAAGGTATGAATTACACTGAAGTTTGGCTTATCAATCTTTCCTTTTATGGGTAGACTAAGAAATATTTGCCGACCCCCATGTGTATTTTGATCATTTCGGTTAATCAAGCAGCCAAAGCCAGCCCACTGAGAATTTGTCCCCAAGGCTAAGTAGCTTGAAGAGGAAGCACCAAAATTTAGTCACGTCTTCTGGCTCCAAAATGCATGCTTGTAACTATTGCCCTGTACAGCCTTTCTGCCATCCAGATTCTTTTATTTTTTTTTTAATGTTTATTTATTTTTTAGAGAGAGAGAGACAGAGACAGAGCATGAGCATGAGCAGGGAAGGGGCAAAGAGAGAAGGAAACAGAATCCGGAGCAGGGTCCAGGCTCCAAGCTGTCAGCAGAGAGCCCAACACGGGGCTCCACAACCCACGAACCATGAGGTTGTGACCTGAGCTGAAGTCAGATGCTTAACCTCCTGAGCCACTCAGGTGCCCCTCTGCCATCAAGATTCTTTTAATTGCAAGTAATTGAAGTCTACTTCTTAAAAGTATCTGGCTTCAGGCATGGCTGGATCCAGGTGCTGGCATATTATTAGAATCAAGTCTGCAGATGGCTACATCTTCTTATTTCCCATGCTCATCTGTACTGTGACCTTGACATTCCTGCCACCGAGAGGTGGCTCTGTGTCCTCTGTCCTTGAGCCTGGGCAGTCCTGTGACTTCAGAGACTAGGTCATGGCAGTTTTGGCTTCGTTCTCAGGGACACTTGCCTTCGAAGCTCTGAACTGGTAAGAAGTTCTGCTGTGTTGTGACTGCCATGCGTGAGGAAGCCCAGCGCTGTGGAGATGCCATGTGCAGGTGCTGAGGGTGACAGCTTCAGCTGAGGTCCCGGAGCACAGCCAGCAGCAGGCATGAGGTGGAGACTGAATGAAGATACTTCTGGATGATTCTGGCCCCTAGCTGTAGAGACATCTTCAGCTGTCGATACTTCCTAGCTGAGGCATCAGATGCGACCATCCTGCTCTGCTTTGTCTGAGTTCCTGATCACAGGGTCCATGAGGCCATGAAATGGTTATTTGAAGCCCTTCCATTTGGGAATAATTTGCTATGTGCTATTAGTCAGTGGAGCACCAGGCTTATTTCTTGCCAACGTCACGGCCCTACTAGAAAGAGGCTCTTCTTCCCGACTGTTCTGAGGCAGGGCGATCATCAGACCAGGCTGGGGTGCATTCTGTCCTGAGCCAATTGCTACAGTCTGGAAATATTATGCTCTACGGGGCCAGACCTGGACCACATGTCCACTGGAGCGGGGTCAGCCCTGGGAATTGCCACGATGTTTGGGAATGGGGAGAGAGACGCTTCCCCAGGGGAAAAATGGAACGACATGGGGAACAAATGGTGGCTGGAGGGTGGACAGACAGAAACAACCGTTGATCCTTCAGCAATTTACTATGACTAATGAGCTTAATTTTGAAATGAATCAAACCAATCTCACCTCACGTCTCTACAGGATGCAGCCTGGGCCCTGGGCGCTGGCCCTTTGCACCTTCCCCATGACTCACCCCCATGGATCCCCCTGCTGGGATCTCACATTTCCATCCGCTGTGAGATAATGCAGGGGGTGATGTTAATCTTCCCATCTGGCCGGTGGGAAGACTGAGCCACAGAGAAAGGACAGGCCTTGGGCCGTCCCCAAGCAGCGCAGGAGGGATGAGTGGGGGCGGAGCGGCAGGTGCTGACCCAGGAAGGCTGACCCTTTCCTCCAGGCGAGGCAGACGGTCAGCCACGGGGACGTATCAGCCACCAGGACGTCTGCGGTCATCGCCTGCCCCCGTGCCTGGTTGGCCACTGGCCTAATCCTTGCCCCATCTGCGGCGAGGACCCCTGGCGGGAGGAGGAAGACCCCGGACCCAGATTCAGCGGGTCTGTGGAGCAGTCAGAGCCCCGCCAGGCACTCAGGGCGCCTCGTGTTAATCCCCAGGGAGTCATGTCTCCACATCCCGCACGTCAGCCAGAGGACAAATCAATACCGTCGCCTCGAGACCCAAGCGCCCATATTTTTCGAGCAGGCCTAGGGCTCGGCTGACGTCGGGGCCTCTCCTGCGCCTCCCCGCCGCACAGACAATTATCTCCGAACGATCCGGTCGAGACTCGAGAAGCTGGAGAGAGGCAGCGAGCATTTTTCTCTCTGATCGCTGTTCCCTGGCAGGGCCCGCTGCAGAAGGACAGCCCCTCCCCCCGTCTGGAGCGTTGACGTGAAAAAGAATCGCACAGGTTGTGACATCTGCCCAGACGCCCCCCACTCGTTAAATCACTTCTGACGTAGACAGGACACCGGGCTGCGCTCGCGTCCGCTCAGCCGGCCGCCCCGGTGCCCCGCGTGCGTCGCTCTTCTGTCCGGTGTCCGACGCTGCCCTTGGTGTTTCCCTTCCGCACAAGCAGCAGGCAACAGTCAACGCGGAGACCGCGGGCCCGAGCTGGCCGATCGCCCGCCAAACGTGCGTGACCCGCGAGCGGGGGACGTGGGGACCCAGAGAGTGGGCGTCCCAGCTCTCCTCTCGGAGGCTCACGATCGAGCTGGGGAGCTAAGATGTGGGAAACAACACCTTAGCTCGTTCAGCGGACACGTGCTGAGCCCCACCCCCACCCCCAGCACGTGCTGGGCGCTGCCCTGGGCAGTGGGCCAGGCGGCCACCGTCCTCTGCTCGCGGGGAACGACGACAGGGGGCAGCAGTGCCGCCTCGGGGGAGGTCTGTGAGTCTGGACGGCAGGAAGGAGGAGACCCCCACCCAGAGAGGCTTCCGGGGAGCGGGACCGCTGCGCCGGGGCCTGTGGGACAGCGAGGACCCTGTCTGCCGGCCAGAGCGAGGGAAGGCGGTTCCAGCAGGGGTGCGGCGCGCAAAGGCCCGCAGGCACCAGGGTGCAGCCAGCTCGGGAAGGAGAGCGGCGCGTGGCGGCGAAGCGACGTCCGAGGACGCTGAGGGCAGAGGGCAGGCGGTGGAGGGAGGGCGCGGGGGCGGGCGGCGCAGGGCCCGGGGCCACGCCGGGAGCACCCAGGGTCCTTAGGAGCAGCCTGGAGGCCCCGTGATGCTCAGCAGGGGCGGGACGTGGTCGCCGCGTCGGGGGTGTGGAGTGGGCGGAGCGTGTGCCCAGGGGGATCCGTGAGAGGGGCGAGGCGGGTCACGCGGTGAGAGAGGCGGTCCCCCGAGCTGGGAGGGTGATGGCAGCGGTGGGGGCGGGGCAGGGTCCAGAGATACCCAGGAGCCGACGCAGCGGGAATTAGGTTTGGGATGCGAGGGAGGGGAGGGGACAGGAGAGATGCCCAGGACCCGGCAAGGACCCGGTGGATGGCGTCACCGGCCGGTGAGGGGGGACATCCAGAGAGGTCACGTCTGGGGGTGACCGTGGGACGTTCACGTGGACACACAGGTCTAAAGCCGGAGGAGAGTCTGGGTTGCGTGTGGTGAAGGGGGTCACCTGCCTGTACGTGGCCCCTGAAGTCATGGGGGAGGCTGAGACCCCCGGAGGGAGAGCACAGTGTGACAGTGGGGGAGGGAGGCGGCCGGACCCGCAGTGTCCATGGTGGCGGCTACAAGCTCCACGGATGCGTGTGTGTCTAGATGTGTGTGTGTCTAAGGGTGTGTGTGTCTACGTGTGTGCGTCTAGGTGCGTGTGCACGTCCGCTAACGGGAAGGAGCCTGTAGCACGTGTGTCGTGGGGGCAGGAAAGGAGGCCTGAGCTGTGGGAGCAAAGCCGGGCGGGGGAGCCTGCCCTGGAGGAAGTGACCGGAACTTGGGTCGGCTGAGCTGATCCTGGTGCGGTCCCAGGACAGAGCACCGAGCACCCCAGTTAAGCCCCCAGTGCCCAGCAGGACACCCATTTTACAGAGGAGGGGACTGAGACCACAGAGGGCGGTGAGGTCCCCACGGTCACCGAGTGGGAGGCGGAGCCCGCAGCCCTCACCCCTGCTCTGCAGAGCACTGCAGGGAGCTGGGGAGGCAGGGGGGGATCTGAGGGGGAGCCTGGAGGTGCTCTGGGGGCGGTGGGCAGGGAGGTGGGGAGGGGAAAGCAGTGGTGCAGGGGTGTAGAGGCGGCGCCTCGCTCAGCAGGCGCTGGCCGTGGGCTGTCCCATCTGGACGCACTGCCTCACAGATTTGCAGGCCGCACAGGATCCCTCGGGGCTTAAGATTTCTGCTCAGATCACTGTTTGAGATATGATCTAGATGCCTTTTGTGTCTTGGTAGGAGGAGAGTAGGGGTATTTCAAATATTAGTATAAAGAAGGTCACTTGGTTTTTCACTCTTGGAGATTATCAATCATTTGGAACTCTTTGGGGACAATGCATTTCACGGCAACTTTGACCAGGTGCAAATTGAGCGTTCAAGTTCAAGTTCAAATGTCTCTCATCCTTGACTTTGATGTAACATCACGTCATATTTTACTCATGAGCTGCAGGCCTATAAGCAAAGTCAACTTTCAGAGTCTGGATCCCCAGTTAGCGGCAAGATAACTCTGTATTCTTCTGCTCTGGCTGCCGTGACAAAGAGCCACGTACTAGCGGCTTTAAATATCAGACATTTATTTTCTCATGGTTCTGGAGGCTGGAGGTCCAAGGTCAAGGGGGACGCAACCCAGCCCAGAATGGCTATTTTTCACGAAAGCAAGGCTCTCCCTTCTTTTTTCAGCGCTCCCAGCCCCCAGCCCCCACCAAGATCTGTCATCTCCTGATTCTTAGAGTTATTAATCGAGTTGTCAGCAAGAATTTACTTAGGACTTCTTGCTCTCAGGTTCAAGGAATAATGGATGGTGCTAAGGTGTTAAGAATGAGACACTGAATTCACAGAAGATTTGGTCTACCTGGAGAGATAAACATAGTTAATCAAAGAGATACCCAAACTTTCTTTTCCTATTGCCAGGAAAAACCTACAAGAGGAAGACCCTCCCTGGGGATCTTCAGAGATGCTCTTGGTCAGCACTAGTCTTTTAAGGAAAATGCTGAATGGTGCCCCTATATTAGTTCCAGACTTCCCGTTTTGCCCACGTGTAATTGAAAATTTAGCCATTCTTGTCCTAGTGACTCAGCACTAAAGAAGTCATCAATCTCAGGCTTAAAATTAACTGCAAAATGTAAAAGAGACAATTCAGCACAGGGGGAAGGTAAGCATCGAGCTCATTTTGCAAACTTAAAAGCAATTTGGAATAAAATAATCACACTTGGAAAACTGGAAACTGGAGAAAAACTCTGCCAAGTTTGTTATGGAAAAAAAAAAAAACCCTCATTATGAATCTTGAAACTCTTTAGGAATATTTTATCAAATGATCCATTTCCAGCAAGGTTATTTTGGGGATCCATTCGATACCAGCTGACATGATTCTATTCTGCACTGACTTTAAAAACCACAGCCCCTACATCATAGTCTCCAATAAAAGAAGTGAGCAGGTGGAGGCAGATCGATACATTTATTTCTATACCCATCTCGTTCTTGCTTCAGCTGATGGCCTGGCTCATGGCGATGGCTTGTGAACTTGACCGCTCTGTTTTACATGAAAGCCCTGTAGTCCCAGAGGTCCCGTGGCCCTTCCGCACAGGGCAAAAGCAAGTCTCTACCTTGGGAGCCCACTGTGAGGAGGTTTTGTGAAGGCTGTTGTCTGTTTGTGATGCCATGGGCTCCCGGGTTGGTCCCCTCTGAGAGCAGATAAAAAGGGCTCATTTTTATTTTTTTTATTTATTTTTTTTAATGCTTCTTTATTTTTGAGAGAGACAGAGACAGAGTGTGAGTGGGGCTGGGGGGGGGGGCGGGGCAGAGAGAGAGGGAGACAGAATCCGAAGCAGGCTCCGGGCTCTGAGCTGTCAGCACAGAGCCCGACGCGGGGCTTGAACTCACAAACTGCGAGATCGTGACCTGAGCCAAAGTCGGACGCTCAACCGACTGAGCCACCCAGGCGCCCCCGAAAAGGGCTCATTTTTAATGAAGGGGATTCACCTACATGGTGAATCTTTAGGCAGGGACTTTTTTCCCCCAAAAGTTCCACAATTGACTCAACTTGGGAATCCCTAATGATTCCTTTTGGCCTGAGGCAATGCTTCCCCTAGAGACCTCCACCATATGAAGCAAAAATGCTTTGGGCAAGCCGACTTCAAATGAAAACAAAAACAGAAACAAACACGTACCGGTCACCAATCAACCGGCGGGTTTCTTGGAGACAATTTCTGAACCCGTGGAGATTGAAAGCAGGCTAACCTCTCTTTGCTACGAAAATACTGCAGGCTAGTTCCAAGAAAGGGCAGGGACGTGAGGCCTGGAAATACCCGTTGTTAATGGTGGGATACTTTGAAATGAATTGCTGTTACGTTTGACCTATTCTGAATTTTATAGGTTCAACGTGGGTGAGAGAAAAGTGACTCACCTGCAGAGAAAAAAAAAAAAATTTCCCAGAGGATTTTTGGTTTCTAAATGGGGCCCCTATTTGAGTCAATCCAAATCCTGCCATGCTGTCGTAGGGTGGGTGGAGGGAAATCAAAAGAGGGGGAATTTTTCACCTCTGTTAATGCTCATGCGCACGCCATTGTTCTTTCTCTTCATAAAACAGAGGCCTCGAAGGTTGTTGTGAATCCCCTCCCCCACCATGTATTGTGCTGTCTCGGGAAAGCAGACAGCCACGAAGGGAAAGAGAAAACTGGAAGGCCCGAGAAGTTGTATGAAAGAAAGCAGCGTGTGTAATTATGTCACAATATATCCTTGGGTGAGTTTCCTTTGGTCCCAGAGACCATTGCACATTTCAATTGAAGTAGGCTCAATTTAGAATTCATTTCTGTCTAAACCCAATCACGTCTTCTCCGCCTCGAGCATCCCCAATTTTTTTTTTTTTTTTTGAGGTTAAAGCTATGAACAACGTCTTCTCTTGGGTGTCCCTTGAGCAGAGCTGGAGCCAAGGGCTTGAGTCAGGTCGACTGGGGAAGTGATTCTAGGAACAGAAGTCAGGGCGCTGGGGAGAGTAGAACAGAGAAGGAAGAGAAGACAATCTGTGGATGTAACTTGAGTTAGTTAGTATGCACGGTGGTTTGAGAATATGGTTGCACATTTTTGACACTCTTCCAATCAAGAGCCGGAATCTATGCCCCCTCTCCTGGCCTGGGACTCTTCTAGCTGGTGGAAGCTATGCTGTGTGAACCCCCAATGCTAGATCAGAAAAGGCCATTCATCTTCCACCTTGTTTCTAGAACATTTGCTCTTGGGATGCTGAGCTCCCACGCAAGCAGTATGCCTCCCTGGAGGCTGCCATGTTGCAAGGAAGCCCAAGCCACATGGGGACGCCATGTTTAGACCCTCTGGTGGATAGTCCCAGCTGAGATTAATCTTTGAGCCTTTCCAGGAAGACATCAAACATGGAAACGAAGAAGTCTGCAGATGATTCGGTCCCCCAGGGATTTGAGTCACCCCCGGCACATACCTCTTCCTAGAGGGAGCCCTTCAGAGACTATGGGGTTTTGTCCTACCTGAGTTCCTGACCCACGGTACCAATGAACGCAACAGACTGGTCTTTGCTTTATGTTGCTAAGTTTTGGGGTCATTTGCTATATAGCAATAGGTAACCGGGACACACGGGTGGGTAAGGGGGCTCCATCCTGCTGGAGACCTTCTCAGGAACATTGAAAGTGTGCATTCCCACTGTCTGCAGATTCACTGGGAGGGGAATGATTACTCACTGACACTCATCCCAAGCTGGCACTGTTTATATTTCCATTATGCTCTGCATGGATATTTTCTCCAGATAATTCACAACTAGACCTTCCACTCCGTCAGATCTTTGCACAAACGTAGCCTTCTCGGGCAGGTTTTTCTTGCCCGTCCTTGTTAAACTGCACCCCCTTGGCACTTATCTCTCCTTCTGGTTTTATTTATCCCCACGGCACCTAACGCCCTCCAATAATCTTTATTTGGGTTACCCCTGTCTTCCCCTAATTAGACTCCACAAGGGTAATAATGTATGTCACTTTACTCAACGCTTTATCTTTGGCTCCCAGAAAAGTGCCCAGCATCTAGTGGGCACTCTAAAAAAATTTACTGAATGAAATAAACAAAATGTATTGCCTGAAATTCATTGCCTCGTTTACCGTTTACCGTTTATCCTTCCCTGAAAGACAGAGAAACACAGTGCGCATGATTGTCAATGCCTGGCAGAAAAAGATACATAATTGAAATAAAGGTTTCTAATTGTTTGGAAATTTCAAATGAATGCTACTTGAACTGGACTTCCTTTTCCGGGCCCACTCTTTTTCTTCTCATTGTGAGCTCAAAACGTTGACTCTAGCTTAGCTTTTTATTCCTTCTCAAACACTGGCTTTAGTTCCTGGGTGGCCCCATTGTCTACAAGAGACATTTTAACGTGATACGTTCAAGGTTACCGATGATATTTTAAATGTTTCTTAAAAATTATTTTGGTTTGGCAAGATTCGGAATCCAGAAACACATTCTGTTATGCATTCTCTTACTTACTATTTACATATTTCTTTAAAAAAACAGTGACTTTCGTTCTGTCTTAGAGTTACATTCATGCCTTTCCTTATCGCCTCACGATGCAAAAATGTGTTTAAAAGGGATCTGCTTCCCCAGTGGCCCCTAAGTAAGTATTTTCCATCAGTTGATACATCTGCTATTAGTGTATGAAATCTGCTTTTATCCAGAGGCACACAAATGAACCTTTGCAGTACCTATCACAACGTGTGTATCTTAGGGGAGAAAAAGACCTTCAAACATTCGTGTCTTCCCAAGCCACAAGTCCCAAGGACCAGGATCGTCTTGAGAGAAAGATAAGGCAGGCTTCACAAAGAATGCAAAATCACTTCTTCACTGAGGCTGGAACTTCGCTTATGTGAATAACGAACACTCCTCCTTTGTGCGACTGAATACGCGTGACAGGGAAGAAGCCGCCCGGCACGGGTCCACATGCACCTGCTTGGTTTTCATTATTTTCCGCCAGGGGAAATGTACGATTTCCCCACAGCAGGGAGGCCCGCGATTGTGACACACGGGCTCCCGGATGCCGTGGGGAGGCTTCCTGAGGAGGCCTCGTGGCTGCGACACGGGAGGCCCCGCCGCGGGCAGCGCCCGTCCTCTGCTTCCTCTGGCTGTGAGGCTGCAGGTGGGCGGCTGGCGGGGGGGGGGGGGGGGGGGGGGGGGGGGCCGGTGGCCGCGGCACCTGCAGAGTCGGCGCCCGGGGCTCAGCTGCGGGCCAAGGCGGAGCTCCGCCGGGCCAGGTCCCTGCTCTGGCTCCGCCCAGAAGTTGGACTCATGAAGGAAAGGCGGCCCCTGCCTCCCGGGAACCCTCTGTCCACATCCAGGTAGGTCCCCTAAGGCCAAGGTCAACCAGGAGCGAACGTCCGTTTGCCCAGAATGTGGGACACCAGCTCCTCAGGGGGGCCTCCCAGAAGGAAGAGGGGCTGGTGGAACGGGCAGGGGCCGGGCCCCCACCCCTGCTCCCCAGGCCACAGTCCCCGGGAAGTCGTCCCCGTCCCTGCACACTCCTTCCCCGCTGGGAGAGGGGGCCGAGAGCTGGCCTTCCTTCCCCGAGCTCTGGGAGGGCCTGCTGGGCTGACGCGCAGAGGATTTGAGTCCCGCACACAGTGGGGCCCCGGGTCTGGACTGTTACCATGTGGGGAGTTCTTAACACGAGAAGGGGTTTCGGGTGCCGACTTGAGGAAGTTACTTGCGTCCCCAAGGACGAAACATAGACGAGAGCTGGGTCCTTAGGGGGATGTGGGCCCAGCATCCACCATCAAGCGGCACCAACGTCTCAAAACCGTAAACAAGCGAAGCCGGGGACCGTCTGGTGGCCTGTCCACAGCCCCTCTGAACACACCTGGACTCTCGTTCCTCATCTGGGAGCCGAGAGGCCTCTGTCTCCTTTGTCCCCGTTCTCTCCATCCCTCCTTCTCACCCCTCTTCGTTCCTCTTTCTGCCTTTGCTCAAACTGCAGCCCAGAAGCGCCGCGAAGGCACGAGTCCTCTGAGAAGCAGAGCAGCCGGACGAAGGGAGAGCGTGTCCTCGATGATGCCGAGAGGCTGAAACCTTGACATTTTCCTGCGGTCGAGTCGTCTCCCCGTTTCCAGGGGTGGTGCGTCCACAGGGCCGGCATGGGGTGTTCTGGGCACACCCGCTGCCCTAAGGACGCCCCTCCCCTGCCCGTGGTGGGGGGTCCGGGAGGATCGTGGCAGGTGATCGCCGGCCCCTCAGTTTCCTCCGTGAGTCTGGGGCCTGGCTCTGCCCCGGGCAGCACCCCCCTCCCGGCACCGGGCTCCATGCTGCCCCACGTCCAGATCGGGGTCGGTCCTGGGCTGGCGAGGTGCCCACCGCCTCCCGGCCCCCTCGGGCCTGAGGGAGGCGCCCCAGCTGCTCCGGAGGAAGAGCCACTCTGGCTTCCAGATCCGGGAGTTTTCGACGGCGCTGCACGAGACCCGGGTTCCCTTCCTCGGTCGGTGGGGCCGCCAAACGCCTGTCACTCGGGCCAGGGACCTGCCCACGTGTCATCCTGTGGGCCTCCCTCTTCTTCCGGCCCGCGTCCAGTCCACAAAACTCAAACTAGTCTCCAGTCTGTCTGCCCCTCTGTCCCCTGCCGTCACCCGCGTCCTCGCTTGGGTCACCACCGCAGCCGGACGGCTCCTCCTGCTGGCCTCCTGTCCCCACGCCCAGATCCACGCTCCACACGCTCCCAGAGTGAGAGTGAGCCCCGTGAGATCCACACGAGACACGTCCCCCTGAGTACATGTGTCGGTGGAGGAAGGGGACCCCACTTCCTGTTGCACCTGCAGAGCCCAGCACGACTCCTGTGGGTTCCGCGGAATCATCTCCGATTGCCTCCCCTCCCTCCCTCTCAGGGAACCGGCCTCCTGGCTCCCCCTGCAAACCCCAAGTCTCCCTGCCTCAGGGCCTTTGCACGTGCCGCCCCCGCTTCCCCAAGACCTGCTGCCTCATGCCCTTCCAGTCTCTGCTCAAGTGTCACCCCCTCAGATAGTAGCTGTGACCACCTGCCCACGGAAGCTGTCTGCACCCTACATCCTGTCCCTATTTCCTGCACAGCTGTCTCCATCTGAGATTGATTATTCATCGCCTTTTGCACCCACAGGAATGGCAACCACGTGAGAGCCGGAACCCCCTCTGTCTGTCTGTCTGCTGTTGGATTCCTGCTCTGAGGACAGAGTCGGTTCTTGATCTGCATTCGTTGAGTCACTGAAGGACTGGGAAGAACAATAGAATGGAATCTTAAGAATTCTGAAATTGGAATCCTGGAACATTCGAGTCAGAAGGAGCCCTTGGAAATCGCTTAGTCAAACCCATTCCCTTTGCAATTGCGTGAACCGAGTCTCAGGAGGACAAGTGATTTGCTTCACATCTGAGGCCCCGGGGCTGCTGCTCGGTTAGAGGGACCCGCGTAGCCCGCTGTGCTGTGTGCACCGGCTGAGGGGAGGCTCTCGGGACTTCTCCTCCCCTGACACACGGCCGAGGACAGTAGGGGCAGGTGGCACAAATAAGCCAGAGGACACATGACGAGAAGCAGTGGGTTCTGAGGAGACAGAGCTGGGGGGGGGGGGGGTCGGGGGCCCAGAAAGGCTCCCCGAGCGCAAGCAGGTCGAATGGCCTGAGGGGCAGGTGAACCCCACATGTGAGGCTCTTCGGCAAGAACGCCGTGAGGCCCGTCCCTCCAGTCCCTCAGGACTGCCCGGCTCGTCCAGAATGCACGTCAGACCATGTGCTCCCTCCTAGAAGCTTCTACTGGCTTCTGTATCCGTTTCCTAGGGCTGCCTTGACAAGTCGCCACAAACCGGGGGCTCCAAACCACAGAGAACGGTCCTCTCACAGTTTGGGGGGACAGAAGTCCGGAACCACGGGGTTGGCGGGGCTGGTGCCTCTGGCGGCTCCGAGGGGGCCCCTGCCCCTTGCCTCCAGCTCGGCCACGAGGACGAGGACTCAGACTCTCGTCCTCTGTGCATCTCGGGACCTAGAGTTGGCCTGGCCCAGCGAGGGCGGATCTGAGCCCGAGCGTGTGTCCCTCAGATGGCCTGCGGGGCCCCTGAGGAGCACGAGGAGGAGGGGCGGGCAGGTTCGGGGCAGGGTCCCCAGGGCCCGGCTCCCGCCTCACATCTGAAGGTCACATTGGGCTTCTGCTGACGGGTGGACAGAGGCAGTGAGACAGAGCGAACGAAACCAGTCAAGACGACCCCAAGGACTTGGTCTGAGCAGCTGGAGAACCGGGCACCTGGTGAGTCGGGGGAGGGGCGTCTCGGGAGGAGCCGGCAGGGCAGGGAGGGGCCGAGATGCAGGGAGACCAGGCTGGTGCTGAGCCGCCCGGCAGAACCTTCCGGAGAGGACGGGGCCTGAGCCCCCTCGCCCCGGGCTCAAGAGCTTCCTTCGTGGGAGCTGGAGGAAGACCACCTGCGTCGTCACGGAGCAGGTGAGGCCAGCCAGACCCTGCACTTGTGTCTCCCTCTGAGGGACAAAGGTCAGTGTCACAGCAGTCAGCTCTGATGCTGGCTCTGGGCCAAGACCCTTAATATTCCATGAGAACTCCGCACTGATGAAATTTTCATTAAAGAAACATTATCGCTTTCACTCTCCTTGTTATTCCGTGGCTCTGAGTGTCAGGCTAATTTGGGTTTGATTACCCCGGTGATCCGAAGATTGGAGCATTATTAAAAATTTAGATGAGCAATGATATGTCTGGACCTCCCTCTCCTCTCTCAGCCGGAGCACAAGGGCCTCTGCTAATGACTGCGGCGAACTGGGGCAGTCGTGGCAATTAGGGAGTCATCTGTAGTTGGAGGGAGCTTCGACCGCTCCGCCTCCCGCGGGAATTAGCTGCTCGCCTTGCAGGGCACGCGGATTTAATTGATGAAATGCATCAAAAGGAAACTCCAGTCCTGGACCCAGGTTTAGGACTGAGGGGCTGTCCGTTTGCCCGGGCAGCTCCCTTCCCCTTTCTGTGACTCACACGTGCCCCGCGTGGAGAGAGAGGAGGCTGGACCGGGGCAGATGCTGAGACACGGTGGCCTGTGGGCTGAAATCAGCTTCCGGAGGGAGTCCGTCCTGTGCACGGTCGTGTTTGTTTGATGAGCGTTTTCCCAGACTTGAGATCTCCGCTGCTGCGCGTTTCGCGTCTGTTCCCTCGTCTCATTTTCCCACCCGTGACATAGATACACCTCTTCCCACTTCACTGACGGGGAAACGCGGGCCAAGATGGGCTAGGCGACTTTCCCTGGGTCGCCTGCTTGGCAGGAGGACAGGCAGGATTGGAACCCAGGTGGTCTGACTTCCAGAGCCAATGCTCTCAACATGATGCCTCTGTGCCAAACTGTTGTTTTTATTATTTTCATTTTCGGAAGCACATTGTTAAAAAATAATTAATTGTCGGAATTTTCATAACGTGCATTTTTGTATAAAACATAGTTTATATGTTAAAATAATTGAGCTCTTTCAAAACTCAGTCCACATTTCCTCCTTGCTATAAGCAGCCAGTACCAACATCCCCTCAGCATGGAACATTCTTCCTCTGGGCTGTCAAACCCCCCAGTCCCAGAGTCTCCTCATCACTATGACCGCGTATCATTCACTTATTGAATTTTCCCTTTTAATGATGCTTGGGTTGCTTCACATTTTGACTTAATTGTCTGGTACCGGTAGGCATTTGGGTTTGTAACCTTTGAGCTGGATGCTCTCTTAGTCTTTCCTGTGGTTGGAATTTTTGGTTTCATGAGAAAGTAGCAACAAAAGTAATTTCTCATTTATCTAGTTAAGAGATGCAGATATCTAGCTCTTCAACCCTAGCTTTCTAGGTATCTATGTCTACTTTAGTATGCAGGAAGGGACCCCTCTCTATTTAGCAATGATGGAATACCATAGATCAGACCAAGGGGAACACCTAGCAAAGACTAGTAAACTGAAAGAAAGGAAGTAAGGAAGAAAGGGACTTAAAGGCATCAGAAAGCAACCCAGGCTGCCAGGACGTGATGTCCATGATTCCAGAGAGAAGTGAGGTGCATGCAGTGAGCCCCACATTCTTCACCCCGTCCAGTCTTTGCACTAGCTGTCCGTTTGTAAGTGCAGAGGGATCCTGAGAGCAGAAAGTGCCAATTCAGAGCTCTCTGCTAAGTTCATAGATCTGTTGACATAGGAGTTGGCATTCGAGGCTACGGACCAATCAAGCACTTGGGGGCCCAAGACACCGGAGCAAGCAGCCTCCCCCCAGCAGTGAGTCTGACCTTCTGCAGCACTTTCAGGAAGGGATTTGTTGATTCCTAAGCTTACAGAACACGATGCCCAGAGACCAAGCTGAAAGGGGGGTTGCAGAAAAGCTGAGAAACGTACCTGCATGTTCACCAATATCACGTGGCCCTAACAATAAATATTAGCGTTCAAGACTCAAAGCACAGGAGTCCTGAAAAATGTGCAAGTCTTACAGGTGAGACCCTAGAATGACTTTCTCTAGGAGTAAGTTCAAGCCAAAATAAACTAGGCTGTGTGAAGACTGCCAATGTGACTTAAATGATCTTAAGTCCAGGGGCGCCTGGGTGGCTCAGTCGGTTGAGCGTCCGACTTCAGCTCAGGTCACGATCTCACGGTCCGTGAGTTCGAGTCCCGCGTCGGGCTCTGGGCTGATGATGGCCCAGAGCCTGGAGCCTGCTTCCGATTCTGTGTCTCCCTCTCTCTCTGACCCTCCCCCGTTCATGCTCTGTCTCTCTCTGTCTCAAAAATAAATAAACGTTAAAAAAAATTTTTTTAAATGATCTTAAGTCCAGGTCCAGATTTGATCAAGAAATCTGCCCCAACCTCTGTGGCTGCTGGAAGAACGTGCTCTCTAGGAGAAGACAACAGCATTAAGTGACACTAAATTTCTCAAATAAGATATCCGGGTTTCACAAAAAGTTACCAAACCCAACAGGAGCGGGAACCAATGACCAAAATCAAACAGTGAAAAAACAGAAGACAGGAAAAGACTCACGGATGCCTCAGTGCTGGAATGTACCAGGCAAGAACTTTGAAATAATTATTATCCATATGTTAACCTAAAAATATTAACAGTGGGAACATTTAATCAGAGAAAGGCAATTTATACAGAGTCAGAAGAATAGTCTGAAACTGAAAAATAAAACAAGTGAAATAAAAAAACAACACAAGAGGTTGGTATATCAACAATTTCGACAAAAAAAGAAAAAAGGTGTTTTTTTAAAAAAAATACCCACACTAAGCAGGGAATAAAAACGTTGAAAATATGGAATATTGTGAGAAGTTCTAAAATATGTGTAATTGAAATTCTAAGAAAAAAAAAAGAGAGGGAAAATGTCGCAGGAACGCTATGTCAAAAGATTTTGAGGATTTTCCCAACGCCGATGACATACATCGGGTTGCAAATTCAAGAACTCCTATCATGACGAAAACTGGGAAACATACGCTTGATTACATCATGGCGAAACCGCCAACCAGGAAGACGTAGAGGAAATCTTGAACACAGCCGGAGAAAAACCACTTGTCTCCTTCAAAGGAGAAACAATGGTAAACAGTGGACTTCTCCATAAGAACGACGGAGCCAGAAGATACTGGAATATGGCGCTGATGGGGGGGGTGGGGGGGAGGGTGATGGTGGGGAAATCCTGCCCAGTCATGATTTTATACCGATTGGAAATACACTTTGGAAGTGAAGGTGAGATAGGCGCATTTTCAGAGAAGCAAAAATTGGAAAAATTTTCTGCCAGCAGGTTGGCACTCAAATAGACACGGAGGGGATTGCCGAGGCAGAGGGAAAATGATTCCAAATGAAAATTCAGAAACACATGGAAGAAAGAGGAACAATAGGAAGTGTAAAATGTGGATATGTTTAACGAGTTCACAAAACAGTCGTAATAATAATGTCCTGCTGGGTTTACAGTCCACGAGGAATGAAACTCAACTGTGATAAGAGAAACATCCAGAAGGATGCTAAGTGGTAGGACAGTGTCCTCAGGATCTTTGTCATTCAGGAAGGGGTAAGGTTCTAATTCAGGGCAGACTCTAACCAGTGGAGGGTGTATATGCCCTAGTCCCTAGTAGGTGCCTTAAAACAATAATGAAGACGTCACGACAATCTAGTTGAAGGTTACAAAATAAAATAACAAAGATACGTGACAATACAAAACAGGGAAGGAAAGGAGACAAAAAGATGACACAGATAGAAGACAGACAGTAAGGGGTCCCTGGGTGGCTCAGTCGGTTGAGCATCTGACCTCAGCTCAGGTCGTGATCTCAGAGCTCGTGAGTTCAGGCCCTGAGTTGGGCTCTGTGCTGACAGCACAGTTTCTGTGTATCCTTCTCTCTCTGCCCCTTCCCTGCTCATTCTCTGTCTCTTAAAAAAAAAAAGTTAAAAAATAAAACAAAAAATAAGGAAAACAAGGAGTAAGAGCATAGACTTAAATCATAGGAATATTACATTAACTGTAAACAGGCTGGTCTTGTTTTTGTATCTGTAGAGAAAAATGAGTCTGCGTCTCACCTACTGCGCATGTTTCAAAGGTAGATGTGCTTGTGACTCACTCGAGGAGCTCGCAGAAATGTGGGACCCAAGTTCAATGTTCAGGGGCGGGATTTGAGAAGCTGCATTTATACTAAGCACAGACCTGTCTTCGAGGGAACGAGAGGGGCAGGAATGAGGATAAACCGAAAGCACATAGTTACTTTTCGTGGAGCTTAGAGATCAACGAGGGAATAATACAGGCACACAAATGAATGCAGGAAATCACAGAAGTGTCTTCAGTGAGGGTCCTCTGCCCTCATGCAAATGACCCAGGGTCAGTGATCTCCCGTCATCTCAACCAGTCCGGTCTTGACAGCTGTGAGTGGGAGCCCAGGTGGGCAGGGATCCCCCCACGTACTTGTCTGCTTATTGATGGAGCTCAGCTCAAGCAAAGAAAGTTAAATCCGGGCTGGAGAAGGAGGCTGATGCTGTGTGGGGACACATGGCTCCATCTGGTTCAGGATGCCTGTCCCCCCCACCCACCCCCGCCAAGCCCTGCTGGAGACAGAACACCGAGGGGGAGGGGCTGTGGTTTCAAGGCCAAGAGCAGCTGGCAGGTTCACTGGCTCCTGTGTCCCCAGGGGTCCCAGGCCTCAGCAAGTGAAGGTGAAATAGGGATTTGGTCCCAGAGGAGGAGGGCTCACGCCGGCCCCGAGGTGCTGGGAAGCTCTTTCTGTGACTGAGCTTCCGGATCCACAAAGGTGGACGTGAAAGGGGTCCCCTGAGGCAGAGGCCATGCGGGTGGGGGGCGCAGGCCTGTGCTGCCTCCGGCTGCCCAGGGCACACGTCCGGGGCTGCAAGCGTCTCCCGGCGAGCTGACGTGGTTGGAGGGGCGGCTCCAGAGTCCTTGGCACCACGGCCGATGTCCTAGGACGGACCCAGGGAGGTGGTGGTGGCGGTGACTGGGGCCACGCTGATCTGCTCAACTCTACCAGGGGGGAAGAAGATTAGGATGCGGGTGACTTTGCCCTTGTGTCATTTTTGGAATTCTACAATTAATTTTTAATTATACAACTAGCAGCTGGATGTGCTTTCTGGGCCCACATAGCGCTCAGAACAATTCATTTGAAAAGACCCAGCACTCAGAGACATCGTCATGAATTCACATAAATCTGGGAAGAAGAGAAAATCCTAGAAGCCTCCAGAGAGGAGTTGCTCTCAAATTCAGGACCAGGACTCAGGAAGCAACCCTGGGGCTGGAAGAGAGCAGCGGCTTCAAACCTCTTGGGAAATCTACTCCGAGCGTAGAGCGTGAACCACGGCCACGTCACAGATCAAGGGCAAGGTCAGAATGAGCACGTTCACCTGCAAGATGGCAGAGACTCATCTCCTCCGTGCCCTTTCTCGGGAAGCCACGGGCAGAGGGCATGCTGCACCAGCAAGGGGTGGGTCAGGAAAGCCACCCTGGGTCCCAGACAAAGAGGTGGGAGATCCTTCGGAGGCGGGGGAGGGGCAGAGTCTCCAGGATGAATCAGGGCACCGGGGGAACGGCAGGAAGCAGATCTCGAGAGCAGCCCAAGAAAACCATCAACCGGTCTCCTCACCTGGCGGTGTGAGCCTCCTGAGGGGTGGCTTATAGGCAAGGCTCGGACCACAGGGATGGATTAGCGACAGCAATGGAGAAAACGTAGGAAGCGGAAGAAAGCCAAGGCAATTACTCATTTTAGAGAAACGAAACACAACAAAACACAAACTTTTAGAAGGGCCAATTGAACTGCCCATCACACAGCTCATCTGTGCGTGTTCTTTTGCTGGACAACGGACACCGTGTGTTTCTTTCGTGCCACTAAGTCTCGCTCTGATTGTCAGGATGATGCGGGAGGGTGAATGAACAAGCAGCTACGCAAGCCTATTATCTAGACACACGGCGGTAGATACTCATAGCAACACCAGAATCGCTGAAAATGGTTGTTTCCTGGAGCACAAGTCTGTGGCGAGGGGTGGGGCAGGCAGGTTCTCACCGTCAGCCCTACAATCCAGGAATCCTCTATGACCTTGATAAAAGTTATAATTAAGTGAAGAGCATAGGTATTTTTTGGTGTAGACTTTACATATAAATAAAAGCATGCCGTGTCGTGTTCCTCATTGCCTTTCCTCCTCGAGGATACGTTTTTCGTTCTCTCGTGACCATGTGCAGTTGGAGCTTTCTTTTGTTTGCTGGATGGCATCCCTTGGCAACGTCACTGTCACAGCTCTTCATCCACTTGCCTGGGAGACATTTGGGGTCTTCCCGAATTTTCCCTCTTTTGGACAAGCCTGCCGGGAGCGTCTCGGTGTGTGCGTACGTGTGTGTTTTCCCCGAGTTTGATTCCGAAGACTGCCCTTGCCGGATCCGAGGGACTCACCTCTTCGCTTTCATGGATGATGCCAAGTCGCCGAGCCCCTGTCTCAGCAGCCAAGATAACAGCAAAATATGTTAAAAAACAAACAAACAAACAAAACAACTCTCTGAATCAAGCTAGATTCTCTTTGCTTTTCTCCTCCTTTCTTATTTTTGACTGAGAATTTTACGGTCGACTGCTTTCACCATATGTCTCCTCAACCTCTCTGTACCCTCTATTTATTTCTTCCACAAACACTGACTGATTGCTCTATTTTCCAGGCCCTGGCTGTGACACCGGCCACATGGTGACAGAGGGCACAGGCCCTGTCTTTGAGAACCCAGGGCTGGGAAAGAGGCATGTGAAGAGATGATTAAGCCACAGACGAGGAAGGTCACGGCGAAAGAAACAACAGCTGTGGGATCGCAGGTCTGAGTGACCGCCTGGCCACCTTCTCAGGGTGTCTCTGTCTCCCTCCCTCCGACAGCTCCGTCCAGAAGCCTCTGGACCAGAGTCACCCCTCCTCCCTCCCTCTCTGTCTTCCCAACCCCAATCTGGCAGGTGAGTCACATCAGCCACCCCTCAGCTCAAAGGTGGCCTGTGGCTTTTGATCTCCCTTAGAGTGAAAGCCAGGGACATGACAGGGAGTTATGGACTGAATGTCTGTGTCCCCCAAACTCGTATGTTGAAACCCTACCCAACACGGTGGTGTTAGGAGTTGGGGCCTTTGGAGATTGGACCACGAGGGTAGAGGCCCCATGAGTGGGATTCGTGCCTTTGTATCACAAGAGACCTTCCTCGTCTTCTCTCCTTCCTGCCACGTGAGGATCCAGGAAGTCTGCAGTCCGAGGAGGCACCAGAACCGGCCTCTGCTGGCACCACGACGTCAGACTTCCAGCCTCCAGAACCGTGGGAATACATTTCTGATGTTCGTAAGCCCCCCCCCACCTATGGTGCTTTGTCAGAACAGCTCCAGCTGGCCAACACACAAGGATCCTCAAAGCCCTGGAGGACCTCGTTCTCTCCTCCTCATTTTCTGCTTGTCTTGGAATCGGACGCCAGGTCGATGCCAAAGAGAGACAGCTTGTTGACCAGAACACGAGACGCCCTGGCCTCTCCAACACAGAACAGCCAGAGCAGAACATTCTTTTCCTTGAACAGTGACCAAGTGCGTGAGGAAATCCCTATTGTGGTCACTGCAAACATCGCTATTCTAGAACAGTGCGTGTGTTACGACTACTGCTGGCTTGTTTGATGTTTTGACGGAATAATTATACTGTTTTGAATGGTAGCTTCATACACAGGAAGCAGGTTACCGCCAGCTCCTTGTCTCCCAAGTGTGAGGGAGACACAACAGGAGGGAGGCTCCCCGCCCTTTGTCACCTGACAGGTGGGACGAAGGTAGAGTTGGTTCCCTTAGAGGCAGCCTCGGAGGAGACAGTCCAGGCTGGATGGAGCTGACCTGAAGCTCCTCAGCATTGCTTACCCACAGCCCAGTCCAGTTGGGGCCCCAGAGCCCTGCTCCAGGGTGCTGGGGCTCAGCCGGCAGGGAGCAGGGACAGGGTCCCACCTTTGTAGGACTAGGCCCAGGCCTGAGGACAAGAGGGAGGGCTCCCGAAGGCTGGCCGGAGCGGTGCTCTTGGCTGGTTCCACGTTCCTGTCGTGGAGACTGAGGACAGAACGACGGAAAGCCCGGCAGGACTTTTCAGCTTCCACGTGGCATGCCCAACGGCCCAGTCTGCTTTTTGTCCTGTTTTCTTTCTTTTTTACGGAATGTTTTGTAAAGAGTAGAACCCACTTAGAGCAATACGGATATTTTAGGGTTTTTTTTTTCCTCTTCAGGTTTTAATTTCACAAGTATTATAAAAAGATTTTATTAAAATGGAGGTAGTTTGTAAGTGTGTAGGGTAAAAATATCCCCCTCTTCCACGATTCCACCCCCTCCCCCTGCTAAACTCTATTCTTATTTCAATATGATTTTTCTAGCTTATTTTATATGCACATGGCTCTATACGTGTGGGCATGTAAACGTATGTAAGATATGCATACATATGATTATTCTTTACTTATTCTTTGCAAAATAGATGCCTTGGCTGTAATGGTCTGTGAGTATATACTGGCTTCTCTTCTTTAACTGATGACATAGTAATATATACTATGGATGGGCCACTTACCATCGTGTTGTAGACATGTGGATATTTCCCATGTATTTGTGTACTCATTCATGTACTTTTGCTGTTATAAATATTACCCATAGAGAACATCTTTGGGCATATATTTTTAAATATTTAATGGCATCCTTCGCTATGCAGAGGTTTTAAAGTTTAATGTAGTAAATTACAAGAGACACTCAATTTGAACTGATTTGAGCAAGAGTAAAATGTATTGACTCATATAACTGAAAACCTCAGAGGTCAGTCTCCAGGTACCGATGGAGTCTGGGGCCCCAACAGTGTCATCAGGACCCTGTTAACTTGAGCTCTGTTCATGATGGTGTCATTCCGGGGATCTCCGGGACGGTAAGAGCCCGGTAGCTCCCAAACCATCCATATTTCTGGTCCACTTAAAAAAAAAAAAAAAAAAAAAAGAATTGACTAGAGTAATGGTACCTCAGTCTAGAGAGTAGTTTAAATACTAACCCCCCCTCCCCACCCCACCCCTCCACACATCACAAAACCAAAGGTAGTTAGTTCTGGGAGTGATTCAGTAACACTAACTGACCCCCTCTAGACAGGGGGGCTGTGCTGTGCTGGCGGGAATAAGGGCTGTGGGAGCCGCGGGGTTGACCTCCAGCAGCACCTGCCCCCGGGAGCATCTCTCCCAGTCGCTCCTGCCCCAGAAACGGGATCGCGTCACGTGCTCATCCTGGACCGCTTCCGGGTCTGGGGGCTTCACCAGCTGATTGGCTGGGCCGGGTCACATGCTCCACCCGTACACCTGCCGCGGAGCTGATCCTGAACGCCGTGAATGGACAACGGGAGAGTGCCTGTTTATTGGGGTGTGGAACCAGGAGGTGGGGTGGGGGACGCGTGCTGAAAACTCAGCACAGGAGGTTCATACCAGGGAAGCCGCATGAACGTGTCCTCATCACTGTTCGGAATATACTGCCAGTTTCTGAGAGTGAGTTTCCGGGGGGCTTCCCCACTTTCTCTCTGCTCCGTTCCCCTCTGGAGTGAACGGTGAACGGGGAAAAGGATTTGTTAATGAGCTCTTTTCCTCTTCCTCTGCGTTTCCCTTGTTCTCACCACCTCACACCTGTGCCAAATGTCCCTCTGCCTTTTAGGTGAGCATTCAGGGTCACCGTTGGCCAACTTGAGTGCCCATTAAAGCCACAGATATTCTTTAAAGACCTCACTTCCAGCCTGTGACTCCACAGGGCCTCTGTAGAGGTAGGTGCCAGCGAGAAGGCTAATGACACCGCCCATCTTCTACCAGAAGTTCTATTTCAGCTGCCCTAAATGGAAGACGTCCACGTTGCTCTATTCTCCCTATGTACCTATTAGCAGCTTTTGAAGAATCAGAGTTGCACAAAGGCTTGAAATTGGTGTGTTCCAGCATGGGCCCAGCTACACAAGCAATCCGAATGTTCGTGGCTTTAAAATGACTTGGTAATCTGTCTATAAAATGGCTTGTGGTCTGAAAGGGGATGAAAACACGCTGCATATGTTAGCGAGCCATTGATTGTTTCTGGAGCTACGTAACCTTTGTGACCAAAATGAGAGAACAGCCAGGGCCTGAGCAATCAAACCGGCCATTAAGAATCCTGCCCAGTCCCCAGGCCTGCCGCACCTCAGGGTTCTTGGGGAGAAAAATGAAAGGGAAGGAGGTTTAGCCGTAAATGCAGGGGACGTGCAATCAGGCTGGATAAAGGTTGGCGAGGTTGGGGACTGTTCATTGCACCGGTGGTCTGTGACTTCCCCTAACCCCCTCCGGGGTTAAATACAGGGGAGCAAACTGCAAAGTGACATCGGGGCTCAGAGACCAGGAGACAGGCGAGGTGCCTGTCCTGCCATCTCCTGCCACCGCAGATGTAAGGGCGACAGAGACGTGTGTGGTCGGGGCAAATATGGAGGAAAGACCCTCTGAGTTCCTCTCTTCTCGGGGAGACGTCTGGTGTCTGTGAGTTCCTTCAGGCTGGGTCTGAGAAGTCCCCGTCCCCAGGCCAGCCACTCACTGCGACTGTCTCATTCCACAGCAGTGTCACGGGGAGAGTGGATGGCAATTATCGGAGCTTTGTATTAAACGTGGAGTGATGGTTTAATAAGTCGTATTGTGTATTTAACCGCAGGCATTTTGGGTGTTTTAGATGAAATTTTATGTAGCAGAGAGTTCACCTTTACTCTTAAAAGTGACAGCCCAATTTTGTGGAATGCATCCTTTGTTTAAAAATCTGCATTTGAGAAACACCACATATACCAGAGAGAGGTGAAGATGTTCATAGAGGCGCTGTTTGCTTTACGGAAAACGTCAGGACACACGCCATTTTCCTATTGCTGCCCTAACAACTTACCGTGAATGTGGTGACTTAAAACACAAACTTATTCTCCTCTGTGCAGGTCAGGAGTGTAAGATGGGTTGGGAGGGCTGCTTGAGGGGAGAATCCGTTTCCCTCCCTTTTCTGGCTTCTGGAAGCCACTTGGGCTCCTTGGCTCACGGCCCATCCGCCATGTTCGTGCCCAGCAGCGCGGCATCTTCCCATCTCTCTCCATTTCTGAGGTCACATGACCTCCTCCTGGCTCTGAGTCTCCCGCCCTCTTCTAAGGACCTTCGTGATGACCCTGGGCCCACCTGAGTGGTCCAGGTTAGTCCTCCGGTCTCAAGACCTTTAAGTTGATCACATGTACAAAGTCCCTTTACCATGTAAGGTAGCATGTTCACAGATTCTGGGGATTAGGATGTGGACGGCTTCCAGTTGACCACAGGAGAATCTGCATCAAAGACAGACAAGATGCTTCCCCAACAACAAACAGCTCCCAAGCCCCAGGGCTTAACCAGTGAAAGTTGATTCTCACTCACACTCCCCATCCCTCTCGGGTAGGCAGGAGCTCTGCTTTATGTTGTCCCCCCTCAGGGACCCCAGTGAGCGTGGCAAATCAGGGGGGTTCTTAGTGTCTGCCTTGAAGTGAGATGTGGGACTCGTGCTCACATTTCATTGGTCAAAGTCAGCCAGGTGACCATGACCGCATGTGGAACAGGGCAGAGAAGGGCACGAACTGGGTGTGCGTCCCTTGGGGAAGGCGGTGTAAACTGTGGTTTCCCTGCACTGTGGGTGCCACTCAGCCGACGTGGGGGTGAGGGACCTATGTGAAGCAGGGTGGACAGGCCTGCAATGCGTGTACCTGAGGGAGAGAAAACGCAAGATGCAGAACCTCATGTGATGCGAACGACGTCTGTGTAAACACGTGCCTAGTAAAATACCATCTCGTCCCTGTGGAGGGTCATGTCTGTGGTACTTGGGAACCAGTTCTGGAAGCCGGGACACTGATATCAGCATGGTGACCACCTCTCAAGGGGGATCAAGCCCAGGACTGGGAGGGAATCACTAGTGGGCGCTACTTACAAGGTTTTTATTTTTTTAAAAAGGAGAGCACCTTTAAGTATTTCTTATTTACGTAAGAATTAATTTTAACTTGATTTTTCCATAGCGAGAGGATAATGCAGAGACCCTGACTCCCATCCCAGGGCTTTGTCCAGCACCCCCAGCCCCAACCTAGGGCAGGACTGCCAAGACTCAGTCCAACCACTTACTTGCTCTGTGCCCTGGGGCAAGTCACTTGCCTTCTCTGTGCCCCAGTTTATTTTTTTCACCTATGAAATAAGATAGGGTGGTACAAATTCTCCACCATGCCCACCACTCTTCCCTCCCCTCTTTCAAGCATCAAGCTGATGCCGTATATGAAAGCATTTTGCATAGTTTCCCATAAAGCACTCCAGAAATTATTTTATTATTAATTAATACATTAGTATCTAAATATTAACAATAACAAGATGATAGCCATCCTTAATCATCCAATTGCATTACTAACTATTGATAATAATTATTAAAATATCTACAAGGAAGCCATAAATGCACAACTAGAAGAAAGTTCCATGTCGAGGACATTGACTTATTCGGTACCAACCACCTTGTCTGTAAACTCAGCTACTGCCCGACTCCATTCCCCAAATGTGAGTGCATTTCCCCAAGGAGCCGCTGCCCGGGGCTTGGAACATTCTGTGAGCTTCCTGTGTCCGCACAGCTGAGGCTCTAACAGTCTGCCAGCTGGGCAGAGGCAAGTTCCCGAGAGCTCCAGTGGGCCTCGCCGAGGACGGGCTGAACCTGGCTGTGTACCTGGGAGTCCCCCTCTGATCCTGGAGGGAAAGTCCCTATGGACACAGATGCCTCAGATGCCCGTGGTGCTTGGAGACAGGGAGGGGACACAGTTTCAGCATGATAACTCCCTCCCCGCCCGCCAGTTTTTTCTTATTTCATACAGAATGGGGTTTACCATGAGCTGACACGCCTCCTTGGTTCTTGAATATCCTCAAATATCCAATGGGCTGGAGCGGAAACCAGCTCCCTGTGCCCAGCCCCGAGCCCCTAGCCCACCTGGCTTCTCTCTTCCCAGGACTTGCCCAGTCCCGAGGGCATCAGAGCAAGCCACCTCTGGATTAAGAGTGGCTTCCCAAAGCACTGATGTCTGAACCGGCCCCCCCAAGTATGGGGAGGATGCCAAGAGAAGGGTCAAAGTTCATGAATAGAAAGCATAAACATAAGGGTGGGTGACACTCACTTAGAGGGATAATGCCCCAGCCATCATTTCAGAAATGTTCTTTTGGGCAGTTGGTTAAGCATCTGACTTCGGCTCAGGTCATGATCTCATGGTTCATGAGTTGAGCCCCGCTTCGGACTCTGTGCTGTCTGTGTGGAGCCTGCTTTGCATCCTCTGTCCCCCTCTCTCTCTCCCCCTCCCTGCCACTCTCCCTCTCTCTCTCTCTCTCTCTCTCTCTCTCTCTCAAAAATAAATAAAACGTTTAAAAGTTAAAAAAATAAAAGTGTTCTTTCTTTTAATTTTGAAATATTTTGAACAGATAAAAATAAACTCAGCCAAGTGTTAAAAGTTAAACAAAGAAGAGGCTGATTTAGAAACGCGGAAAGATTCACACTCTTGATACTTAAGCTCTGGGATCCTTTGAAGAAAAGCTTATCAGTAAGAGTTTCTACAATTTCATTAACTCTGGGGAGACAACGAATGCAAATGTTGTTGTCCCCTTTCTTCCCGTTTTAAAAGCAGTAAGTGCTTTGTCCCCGGGCCCACCTGCTTCCGCCATTGCATTTGGGTTCTTGGAAAGAGCCCGCATCTCAGGACCTGCAGAGAATTCCTTTTCCACTGTCCCGTGTCAGCTGTCATGTGGCACCGTGTGACTCAGGCTGGGACAACCACCCCTAGCTAGGGACTCTACCGAGCGATGGTGGCTGTGTCTTGCTTGACCCTGGGCCCTTTGCAGGTGGTTCCTTCCCGCCTGGCTCTTGGGAGGGGCCTGGTCTCGGGGGCCCTGCCAGGCCGCCATGGCATCGATCTTTCAGACCCCGAGATTCCAGGCTCAAGGCGCGGCCACCGTTAACGTCCCAGATTTGAGCACCACTGATACAATAAGCCAACGCCCAGGGGACAGAGTAAACTCGGGGAGAAGCAGACACCCCAGTGTGACACGGGGGCCGCGGAGATCACGACTCTGGAGACAGGTAGCTTGGGTTTGAATCTTGGTTTGGCTTGCTTCACTGTGTGACCTTGGACAAGAGAGCCCCCTCAGCGTGCTTGGGTCCCTTTGTCCGGAGAGGTGGAGAGTAACAGTACTTACCCCATGGGGTTGATAAGTGACTTCGGTGAGATACTTCCCAGGAGCGGGCTAGTAGCAGGGGACGTGCCATGTACGGTTTGTCAAGAAAACCCCCAGGTCGTCTTGTCTCCTGTGTGGTGTTGACCCTGCGATGGCCCCTAAAGCAGAAACGCTTCCCATCAGTGACGTTCCACTCCTTCACCCTGGGAAGAGGTCAGCTGGGGCCCCCGCCAAGGGCCACACAGCTGGGGTGGAGGCAGCTGGACTTCAGCCCGAGTCCTGGGCCCGACTCCACGGCCGTGACTTTCCCCAAACACGCGGCCCTCCCGCTCCCCCGCCCCCGTGTTATTCCGTCACTCTAAAAAAATAAATAACAGGCTCCGGCTGAGCTAGTTGGACGCCCTCCGCTCTATTTACTTTCCAGCATCTGCTTCATAAACCGTTGGACGTCCGTGTTCATTTTCCTTATTGCTGTTAACCTCGCCTTCCAATTATGCAGAATGTTCAGGCGCAGCGGCCCCCCTATTCCAGGGGCCCCGTCTCTGGCTGACATTTGCTGCTGTGTATCTTGGCCTTGACCGACAAAGGCGGCGACTTGTCACGTTGGTCTCATTTTCTTCAAAGTGCGAACGACTCCATGACCAGACGGGTGTCTGGGGGGCGCCGGGGCTCCGGGGGCTGCCGAGCAGGTAAAGAAACACTTCTACAAAAAATGCCAAGGCCGATGAAACCGTGTTTATTTGGTTTCTTCAAAAAACATGAAGGTTGGGAGGGACTAGAGAAAAAGGTTGCCACTGTGTGGTTTCGGCTTTTTCTTTCTATGGACAATTTCAAGTTCACGTGGCCCATTTCACTTGGCATTTGAGGCTCCCGTGAATGCTCTGTGTTGCCGGGTTTCCCAATTAAACCCCGAATCATTCATTCATTCAAGATGTAGTGGTGATGTGTCTGTTATGTTCCAGGCACTGTTCTAGGCTCGATGTATAAAGCGGAAGATCGGTAGAAGTCTTGACATTAGGGAGCTCACCTTCTGGTCAAGGGCAATCGATAAAAAGATGACATTATCTGGAACAAATCAAGCCGGTGTTAGGAAGGAAAGTGTGGCAGGGAATGGTGGCTTTGGGGTCCTCAGAGGACGCTGACATGGAACAGAGACCTGAAAGCCAAGAGGGAGAGAGACAGGCTAATATCTGGAGAGAGAGTGTATTCCAAGCAGTGGGAACAGCAAGTGCAAAGGGCCTGGGGCAGGAGCATGTCTGGCAGGTTTGAGCAGCAGAGCGTGACCAGTGTGGCCGCAGCAGAGGGAAGGAGGGAGACAGGTGTCCAGAAAAGGCCAGAGGGGTGGGGCAGAGCAGACCACACTGGGCCTCTTAGGCCATTGTGAGGATTTGGATTTTATATGAGTGAGGAGGACTTTGGAGGATTTTGAACAGAGGAGAGTATACTAATTTTCTAGTATTGTGTGATTTGTTACCGTATAGCAAATGACCACAAATTTAGTGGCTTAAAACAACACAAATTCATTTTCTCAGTTTCTGTGGGCTGGGACTCCGACACGTTTTAGCCGGATCCTCTGCTCAGGGTGTCACAAAGATGAAGTCGAGTTGTCGGCCAGTTGCAACCACATCAGGGGTGTGCACTAGGAAAGGTCTGCTTTCCAATTCCCTCAGATTGTTGATGGAATTAATTTCCTTGTGGCTGAGGGACCGGGATCCCTGTTTTCTTGCTAACTGTTAGCTGAACACCACTGTCACTTCCTCAGGTCCTCGTCACGTGTCCCCTTCCATCATAGCTCACAGCTCCTTCAGAAGATCCTAGCTCCTTTGAGGGGCTCACCTGATTAGGTCAGGCCCACCCAGATTGTCACCCGTTTTATTAATTCAGAGCCAATGGATTCGTCACCCATCATAAGGGTGACTTTGCAATATCCCATCATATTGCCGGTTTCTGTCCATACTCTAGGGGAAGGGATTATGTACCAGGGAGGCGGGAATTTGGGGGCCATCTTAGAAGACTTCCTTTGACAGAGTTGACTTGTAATTAAGAGGATCATCCCAACCATTGTGTTAAGAGCAGACAGTGGGGAGGGCTGGGTCGGGGGGCAGGGGCAGACCCCGGGAGCTCAGTGAGGGAGGAGACAGTTTCCACGGTGGCTTTGACCAAGGCAGTGGCGAGGGGGTGACAGAAGCGGTTGAAGCTTGGCTGCCGCGGGTGTAGAGCGCATTGGATATTTTTGTAAAATAGATGGGATGAAAAAAATGGGCGTTTCCTGGGTTGACTCCAAGCTCGTTTGGTCTGAGAAACTAGAGTTTTGAGCCATGACAGCTTAGCGAGTTTATTAAGAAGTCTACAGGTTTCCAAAAGAGTCGTTTTGTGCTTGTGGAAGGAAAGGTAGGTGCTTTCTCCGGCTTTGTGATTTCTTCATAAAAGTAGCAACATATGATCTATGCAGGTGACACGTGTGTCATTAGGTTCCCAAACTGCCATTTTCATCTCTTAAGGAAACAATACAGAAAAAGCAAGTGATATCGCCTCCAACTTTATCAGGTTGGGTTTTTGTTTTTTTGTTTTTTTGTTTCCAGCTATTGGTTTCCGAAAAAAACTGTAACACGAGCCAATCGGTGACGGTAATTTGTGGAAGAGGTACCGATAGGCCAGGAATTGGCTCGCGTCACCGGTTTTAACTTGGATCGTATGGAAGACGGATGAGCCGAGTCAGGCCTGTCGTGCAGCAGAAAATACTGCAATGTTACACAGAACAATAAAGGTGCGAAAGCTGAGCAGAAACAGATGTTCTTCCAGAAATTAGCTGCTCGCTACGTGCCTTTCTCTTGTTGATGTTATCACTACGAGATCCAGAATCATCCCACGGCAAGGAAACACGGCCGCTAGCTGGGGAGCTGTCTGCCGCTTCATCAGATCCACTCATGAACTTGACTCATGGCTTGTGCTGCTCAGCAAGACAAGGGGAATCATATCTCTGCTGTTGCTCGCAGCGTGTGAGGACGAGAGGCCAGCTTGGGGTGCTGACCACGGGGTGTGCGGCCACCCAATGCGGCCAGGACCTTCGGCACCGTGTTCTCTGTTTTCCCAAACCCAAAAGACAGTCTACTAAGCCCAACACCACCCCTCTGGACTCTGGCGCCCAGGGCTTCCTCCCAGGACCACGAGACGTTTCCTGGCAGAGGAAAGGGTGCTTTTGCTACCTGATGTCGTTCTTCTCTTTGCAAAAGGCCGCTGCTGTGTTAATTTCAGATACAAGTTGGTAAGGAAGCGCCCTGGTGATCCACTCCACATCATGAACATGTCCTATCAAGCGTGACCACTGCCGGGGCGCCTGGGTGGCTCAGTCGCTTAAAGCGTCCGACTTCGGCCCAGGTCTTGATCGCATGGCTCATGAGTTCAAGCCTCATGTCAGGCTCTGGGCTGACAGCTCGGAGCCCGGAGCCTGCTTCGGATTCTGTGTCTCCCTCTCTCTCTGCCCTTCCCCTGCTCGCACTCTGTCTCTCAAAAATAAATAAACATTACAAAAAATTAAAAAAAAAAAAAAAAAAAAGAGTGAACACTGCCAGGGCCCTCCCCTCCCTCAGAGAAGGCTGCAGGGGGCAGGGGGAGTGGGAGGCTGAAGTTCTCTCTGTTCAGTCCCCATTATCTTCTTGCCCCGAAGATGAGGGGTTTCCATCTCTAGGGCTCTGGGGCTGAAACTCTAACAGACAGGAAGTAGCTCAAATATGAAGCCACAGATGGCCTGCCATTTTTACCTGAAGTGCTGGAATTTTCCGGAAAATGCCGGAGGAAGGGAAGAGGTCAAGTCGGCTGGCTCAGCCATTCATCATCTCTGGGTGTGACTGAACAGACTCAAGCCCCGAAAATGTGAGCACCCTTCAAAGGGGCAGGGGAGCAGGAGGGCTTTACCTGCAGCCCTCCCCCCTCCCCTCCACTCTTGCGCTGCAATTGTGGTTTTAGGTATTTGTGTCTCTTCCTACGACAGTGAGCGCCCGGAGGAGGGCGTGTCCCAGTGCCTTGCTCCTCCGGGAACCCTGCGTGTCAGGCGCTGGGTACTGGGGGCGGGCAGACGTCCGGGTGTGTTCGGGGACATCCGGCGTGTGTCTGTCGGCCCCCTTCAGCGTTCCCAGCAGCCCCTTCCAATCCCACTGATCATTATGCCTCAGAACTGCCCTCTGGCTAAATTAAAGCAGAAGGAACTCCTTGCGAGGATATGGAGTGCCTTTCTCAAGAGGTAATTTCTTGCCTCGGATGATGAAAAAATCAGTCACGAGTTGGGAGGTGGGGGCGCAGGTCCACTTTGCCCAGTATAGTCCCCGTTTAGGCCTGTTGTTCTGGAGTAGTTGTCGAAGAGTGCCCCTTTTGCCCTCACGTGTGTCCCGTGGACAGTACGTCATATGGTCATCTTAAACACTTGTTGGGCACAGCTACCTTCAGACCTCAGATTCATCGGTTATCAGAACGTACAGGCCTTGGCCTAACTCTCAGGACCAGATGGGGTTAGAATGGCCCTGGGGACCATTTTCAAACAACGGGCTGTGGTCGACCCGTTTTCTAGTGGCTTCCACCAAAGCCTGCGATGAACTTTGATTGGATCGGCTTGGGTCACGTGCCCACCCCATAATGAATTCCTGTTGCCAAGGCAACGCTAGAGCTGTTAGGTTTAACCTGGACCATAAGTCCCACCTCCCCAGCCTGGGGTGCCTTTCCCTGCATACCATATCGACTGGGTATTGACTGGAGGGTAGAATCTTCCAAATGAAAATCAAGTTGTTGTTCTCATCTCCCCCCAACGGAATTTGGGCCCTTTTGAGGCCGTCAGGGATTTCTGTCCTTTGTGTTCAATGTTATACTTTGAACATCTAGAATAGTACTTGCTTATAGGAGAAGCTCCTTAAATAGCTGTTGAATGAATAAATACTGAGAAGGAAAATGGCAAGTTTTCTTGACACAGCCTCCTGTATTAAATATGATATACTTTATTGCCACAAATGCTCTGTGAAGCAGGCTCGAAATAAAGATAAACACAATGACCTTCCCCAAGAGAATCATCCTAAGACGTTAGAAAGACATACTTTAAACCACTGCTCCATGGCCCGTGTGGGTCTCTCATGCACTGGTGGTACAGACCCTCCCAATAGCTCAAGCACTGGACTTGGCCAGGCCACATTTACAGGAACTCCAATGATGTTTACAAGCCCTGTTTACAAGAGGACACTCCCTCTTCTGGTGAAATCAGTGTGCTGGGCATGAAAGAACTCACAGGAAGCTGGTCTCCCAATCGCCGTCACAGGGACCTGCCCCTGTGAAATGCACACATTGGGGGATTTTCTCAACTGAGCTAACAACTCCCTCCTGGGAGTTTAGCAGAATCGCTGACTAGAAGCTCTTCAAGGGCGGGGATTACATCACTCTGTTCCCAGCATCGTGCCCGGCACTCAGGAGGGGTCGGAAAATGTGACTTTGTGGCCCAGAAGGTGAATTCTCCTGGCCATCTCTTCAAATAGCCATGCCGTGACCCCATCCCAGGGTAAGGATAGTGAACGCACTGGGGAGAGGGAGCAGGAAGAGACGCTGCCAACCTTGGATCTTCTGCAAACCCCCCACCCATCATCCTTGGCACATCCCGTGAACATTGCATCCATCGGCCAGGGTCTTTTGGTTGCAAGCAACAGAAGCTGGCTTTGGCCAGTCTTATCAAGAATCTGTGGAAGGATGTGGGGGTGACTTTGGAAACAACAGGAAGGGCTGGGGGACCAGGCTCTGAAGGACAAGAACTGGGTCAGTTCTGGGGGCCAGGGAGTAGGAACTCCTGGGCAATCTCTTCCGGGCTTGTGTTTTGGGGTGATGACCCAATCATCCTTTCTTCTTGTGTCAGTCATCCCAAGAGAAGGTTTCCCAGGAGAGAAGTTAGAGCCAATCCACCGCACCCCCCCACACGACCCCAGCCAGAAGAACATGATCGTCCGCTCCATCCAGACGCCAACAGAGTGGGCATGGGATCCTTTAGGGAAAATTGGGGTCCCAGGGCAGAAGAGAGGGGAACTGAGGCTGGCCCACCCGCAGCAGCAGAAACTCACCCCAGCCAATTTCTGTGTTGCCCACCTAGGGATTCTTGCAGCCTTGGATGTGCCTGGCACTTAGTGGGTCTTCAGAAGATGTTGACTGTGCCTAACTCACTAACCACACTTAAGGCGGAACCGCTTCCCCCTCCGCTTCATCCCAGAGGACTTTGTGGTCCTATCCATCGCCTCAGTTAACCTACCTCGTTAGAGCTGATGGCACGCTTTTACTTCTCGGAGTGGGAATCGTGTCTCCTTTACTTCTGTTGCCTCAGTGGCCAGCTGAGTTCTCGACACAGAGTGGAGCCCAGTACATGTTTGTTGAGCAGGTGAATGACTGGGACGGAAGTCTTCAAGGGGAGAGAGCTCCAGTCAGACCAACATATTTACCTTTGAGGGCTGGGAGAAGACTTCGGATGTTAAGAATAAATATCCCACACTCGGGGATAAGGCCCAAAGATGACTGTGAGATCTTTTAGGGTCAGGGTGGAGAGCAGTGTCGCGAGCCCACGTCAGGGACATCTGACGCTAAGGAAACGAGATAAGACCTCGACCTCCTGTGGTTACTGGCTACAGCTCGGACGTTTTGCCACGCTGGAAAGGTAGAGGTCGACATACAGAAAAATGGTAACATGCGATACTTACTTTTCTGATGGTGCTAAAGACCCCAAAGTCATAGTTCTACTGCCCAGGGAAATGCTGAAATGGTTGTATCCAACTTGGCATTGTATTCTACCGTCTTCCTTTTTCACCCACCAGACAGAGGCCTCGTTCTCACGTCCTGTTGCGAGCCAGCCGGGCCACCCTATTAATGGCATCGTCCATGAGTTAAACAGATTTGGCAAACGGTCACCGCGGGGTTCGTCAAAATTATGTTTTTAACATTTGGAGGATTATCCTTTGACACACACACATTTCTCTCTCTCTCTCTCTCTTTCTCTCTCTCTCTCTCCCCTGGGAAACTAGAGTCTTTCTCTTCTGAAACTGAATGGCTTTCATTACACGAAAATAGCACGTCCATGCCAAAAACACCTTTTCCTGGAATCACATCTGGAATTTATACCGTGGCTTTTCCTTTGCCAAACATTAGCTCCAGTCTCCCGATTTCTCCACCAGGGAGTTGGGAATTCAGCGCTGCATTTGTCACAACCCCTTTGCCAATTTTTGAAAGTGATATAACTGTGGTCAAGAGCAGCGCTGGGGTAGCTACATTGAGAGAATACCTGGGGAGGGGACATTTGTCATGATCTGCGGTCGTCCAGAAACTTTGGAAAGCCTTTCTACATTCAGGGGAGTTTTCCCCCTAATGTGTCTGCACATCCTCAAAAGAGAAGCCAGAATCTCACCTTCCCGGTCTCCCTCGCAGCTGGAGGGAGCAGGCACGTGACGTCGATCCCACTGATCAGCTGGGGACAAAGAAGACTGGGGAGAGAAGTGAGTGAAGGGTGGCAGGGGGCAGAGTGCATTCTGGGAAGGGGGGCCAAGAGATACGGGGCTTTCAGAAGCTACCCGGGAGAGGCAGAAGGTTGTCCCCTGGTACCCCGGGCTCGGTGTCAGGGACGTGAGTGCCAGGGGCAACGAACCTGCCTTGTTCCTGGTTACCACCTCTGAGTCTGATTCTTTCTCTTTGTGGAGACCCCGGGGGCCACTAGATAAAATGTCCTTTCTGGCCTGAACAAGCAAAGGGGTTCAAAGTATGCGCTCTTGGGGCGCCTGGGTGGCTCCGTCAGTTAAGCGTCCGACTTCGGCTCAGGTCATGATCTCGCGGTTCGTGGGTTCGAGCCCCGCATTGGGTTCTGTGCTGACAGCTCGGAGCCCGGAGCCTGCTTCTGATTCTGTGTCTCCCTCTCTCTCTGCCCCTCCTCTGCTCATGCTGTCTCTCAACAATAAATAAATGTAAAAAAAAAATTCAAAATATGCCCTCTAAATATGTCACTTTGACAGACTGATTATTTTGAGCTGGAGGCATTTGAGAAACCACAGACGTGGGAAGGGCTCTCTGACTCGCCATCTCCCATGAGAAAGATGTCTTCCCTGCACGGGGAAGAGAACATTCTTATCTTATCCCAGAGTCTGGGAGTCCAGGCCAAAATGGATCTGTCCAAACAAGCCTACTAACATAACCCTTATCTTCCATTAGTTTCCCCATACATTTCCTAGTCACTGTCCCCCAATTTATTGCCCCTAGTCCAAGCCACTTTGTCTTGTCACATCCCTATAATTTACCGTTCTTTGTTTAAAAAAGGTGTATAAGCTTTGGGGCGTACTGGCGTCTTAGGGTCTTTAGTTTTCCTTTTGAAGACTCCCATGCGTGCACAAAAATATTAAATAAAATGTGTGGGATTTCTCTTGTCGATCTGTCTTATGTCAGCTTAATTCTTAGGTCCAGCCACAGAATCTAAGAGGGCAGAGGGAAGTTTGGCCTCCCCTACGATAGCTGGAGTGGATTCTATTGTTTTCAATTCAGACCCGTGCCTGATCCAAACTCTGAATAATTGGGCAGAGATGCCCGGGTCGGAGACAGCGGGGTGGAGGGACAGGAGGCTCACCCTCCTGGATGATTCTAGAACATCTATACTTTGTCATAGGACTGAGTAAAGCTTTGTGGTGCCAGCAGACTACGTTGCTGTAAACTTTTACCCTCTTCTGTAAGTACTATCTCAGCTTTAATTATTCTTGAAGTTCCATCCAGCTCTTTGATTTCCGGATTCTCTGATGCTTCTTAACAAATGCAAACAATTGAAGGTTATCTGGAGTTTGACTCGTATCAATCTTGGAAAAATAACAGTGAAATCTCTAGGGATCAGCACACCAGCCACCTGGCATGCCAGCAGGGGTTAGCAAATTAAAAATACATATATATTCAAAAACTTGATGATCAGGAAATTACTCCTGAGATGAGCTTTCTTGTTACTGACTTCAAAGAAGGATTTGTTATTATGGCGAAATGAAAACGCATTATAATTTGACGTTTTGCATGCAAATGGAAAAGCAGCAGGACTATCTGTCACTTCAGTTCAAGGAAGGACCCACTTGGCAAAAGAAGAAATACACCTGCTGCCCCATCAGGAGGCATAGGTTTGCATATCCTCCACCATGATAATCAGGATACAACACAGATTCGTCACCCTTAAAATCTTCTTGGTGTGGCCCCTTGTAGCCAACCCCTCTTCTCCCCAGTGCTGGCAACCACTGATCTGCCCTCCAAACTCTGCAGTTCCCAGTCCAAGAACGTCCTAGGGGCGCCTGGGTGGCTCGGTCGGTTAAGCGTCCGACTTCGGCTCAGGTCATGATCTCACAGTTCATGGGTTCGGGCCCCGAGTCTGAGACAGCTCAGAGCCCGGAGCCTGCTTTGGATTCTGTGTCTCCCTCTCTCTCTGCCCCTCCCCTGCTCACGATCTGTCTCCCTCTCTCTCAAAAATCAACATTAAAAAAAAAAGTATTAAAGAACGTCCTATAAATGGCCTTCTACAGCACGCGACTTTTTAAGCCTGGCTTTTCTTCCTTTAGCGTCATGTCTGTGAGATTCACCCAAGTGATGGTGCGCGTCCACAGTTTCTTTTCCTTTTTTGTTGCTGAATAGTATTCCGCAATACGGATACGCCACAGTTTTGTTTTGTTTCTTTAATCCGCCCGCCAACTGGTGGTTATTGGGATTGTTTCCACGTCTTGGCTAATATGAATGATGCTGTGAACACTGATGCACACACGTGTGTGTGTGGACATATGTTTCCATTTTTTTCTTGGCTTCTCACTGCAGGGTAGGGGGTGGTCTCCTGGAAAATCTGTGGGGAATATTTTTGTTACTAAAAATAGCGTGAGTGAATGTGTTTGAGGGAGGGGCCGCGATGAACACTTGTCTTCTACACTGAGCCAAGTTTGTTTTTTTTTTTTTAATAAAATAAAGTCAGTTTTGGTATTTTATCCTTGCAGTTTACCAACGTTCTCGCGTCTCTTATTATAGCTCATTTGTTTTGAGAACAAAAGTAATGGAGGCTCTTATTTCTGCACTTGTGCTTAAAACATGTGGACCAGCCTTCATGTAGAACATATTTTCTCTATGTTTTCTCCTCCCACTTCTTAATGGGTTTAAGATGAAGTACACTCACAACGTGGGTGACAATCATGTAGCTCAAATAACCCCCAAATGGTACCAAGCATCCGAGTCTCGATGGTTCGTTCCTACCTGTCACTAGACCACTTCTGCTTCTAAATTTAGATCTCTTTTGACACAGCCATTAAAAGTGTCCTTCGCTGATGTCAGCGCTTGTAAATGTATCTTTCCTGTGCGTCAGATTCAATATTGGGGAAGTCAGCGGCTCTCTCGTCTGTAACACTTCCGTGGGTTTTTTTTTTTTTTTTCTCTGCCTGGAGGAGACTTGAACACCAATCATCGTTTGAGCCTAAGTTTAGAGGGATTCATGGGCTTTTAATGTATCCATCTGTAGGATATTGTGGGGGAAGGTACTGGATGCACTAATCAGGATGGGCGAGGGTATGTTGCAGGGACAGCGCGGAACTCTCCGTAGCTTAACACAACGAAAGTTTTCTCGCTCACACCGTGTGTCTAATGTGAGCTATTGGGGGGGGGGGGCTCTGCTCATCGTGGGCACTCAGTAACCCAGTCGGATGGAGGCTACACCATCTCAATACATGCCCCCGTGGACACCACAACATGGGAAGCAAGGAGAGAAATCACAACCCAGCTCTTACGTGCTTCTGTTCGGACACAGCACCTGTCACTTTCTCTCGGGTTTCTTTGGCCAGGAGTGGTCACCTGTCCATGAGTGACTATGAGGGGTGGGGGAGACTGATCCTTCTGGGGGCCTGGAAGAAGTAGGGAGCTGGGGCTTTGGGTGGGTCTGGCAATGTCTGTCAAGAGGCGCGTGGGGTGCGCGGAGGGAAAAATTGACTTAACAAACTTTACTCATGTGATGATTTTCTCTTTGACTCTGGATCTCAGCAAAATTATTGGGTCTCCGTGTTGATGGATTAAAGGGAACGATTATTTGAGGTTGGGCATTTTTTTGCACCCAATATCTCCATAATCTTATTTTTGTCTGCATGAAGGCATTAGCATACATATTCTGGGCTCTGAGCCAAGATGAGTCATTTTGTCTGTTTCCTCGTCTCCATGGTGCCCCCGTCTTTGCCAGAATCAAACAGCCGTCCCAGTCAGGAACCGCGCCGGGGACCCTGAATCCCCCAAGCCTGGAGCCCGGTCACCCCTCCCGCCCGCTTGATGGAACCGACCCTCAACAGATGCCACCGGCAGGGCCAGGCGCCAGGAACAATGCCACTTGGAATCTGATAAGTAGCTCTTGGTGCCCTGCCCAGACCAACTTTTCATCACCTTGGAAAGGGGAAGGGCTTGGGACATCTCAGTCTCCACCGAAACCCTCAGGCATGCCTTGGTTATGACCGGGTGGGATTATTGTCACACTCTGCTGCACGGACCCCACCCCCACCTCAGGCTACGTGAAGATTAGAGAGGGTGAAGAAGCAAAATGAAAATGTCAGATTTCTGTTGGGGATTAGGAGGTGCTCAACTCCAGCGAAGTTTTAGTTTTCCTTGTCTCAAGGAAGAAAACCAGAGTACAACCTATAAACTCTCTGACTCTCTGCAGCATTCCATAAATTCATGAATTAGAAGGTGGAAAAAAAAAAACAAAACCCAAAACAAAACCGAACAATTTGGCCAGGCAGCCAGGATTTCTTGGCCTGAAGTGTTTTAGTTTTCTATGACTTTGAAGTCAGCACACGCAAGTTTCTAAGTCCCATCTCTGGCGTGAATGGGGGATGAATCCAGGAGACAGAGCCCCCCTAAAGTGGAAATAAAAGAAAAGGCACAGTTCATTGCATCAACCGTCAAAAATTTGGTCAGAATATTTGCTGAGTAAAATAACCATGTTGACCGACTCTTATTCTGAAAAAGGCAGTTTCTTAATTTTTTATTATTTTTTTTTATGTCTTATTTTTATTTTTGAGAGAGAGAGAGAGAGAGACAGAGTGTGAGCTGGGAAGGGGCAGAGAGCGAGGGAGACACAGAATCCGAATCTGAGCCATCAGCACAGAGCCCGACGCGGGGCTCAAACTCACAACGTGAGATCACGACCCAAGTCCAACCGGCTGAGCCACCCAGGCACCCCTGAAAAAGGCAGTTCCGAATTCAGGAGCTAAGGGTCACCTGCCCAGCTCTAGCCTCAGTTTCCCTATCAGGAGGAGGATGCCACCCCCCCCCCAACCCCACTCCACCTCACTGTAGAGCACAGATAGACCAGTCTCCATGGCTACCAAGAATAGCCACGGGACCCAAGTCTGACTAATGCAACAGGTGAGTAAATGTATGCTGGGGTCTGGAGAATCTTCTAGAAAGATTTTCATCTTTAATAAAATGGATGCACAGAAAGAAACTCTATTTCCTGCCTTTGAAAAGAACTGGTTGAGGGAAAGAAAGTCTATTTCCTGACTTTGAAAAGAACTCGTTGAGGACAAGATGCTAGAACCCAGGCAGCCATTCTGCGATCATGAGGAGATACACTTACGAACCAGGCCAAGGAGATGAGGGAGACAAGGCAGAAAGACAAATGTGGTGAAGCTAAATCAATCATCGTTTCCGCTACCGGGGACAATAAACAAGATTCCTTAAGTTTGTGTTACTCGGATATTTGGTTACCGACACGTAAGCACATCTCAGTGGATAGATTTTCCTGCTTCAGATTCATCCAGAAATACAGAGCAGAGCTCCGAGGCAATGTTCTGCACGTACCCCGACACTTTGATTTTCACTGGGGTTTTTCTTGTCGACTCAGAGGCTGTATAAACCTTTTCCGACATTGTAATTGATCCTTCTGCTTCTGCCTGAGGGTGGTTGTCTGTGTTCTGTTAAGTAGTCCAGGAGCTTCTGGTTATTAACAGCCATTCTATACTTAAATTCTTTAGAATCTTTTATCTGGTAGGCCAGCCTCAACACAACCAAGAATGCCCAGTGATAGGAGGTGACATTCACTACTGACTTTGAGACAGAGCAATTCTCCCTCTGCTCCCTTCTCCTCCCAGTGTAGACCTGGGGACGCCCCCAGGGAAAGCAGGGAGGGTGGGAGCTCCTGTGGTTTCTAGTACAAGCCTTTCTCCTCCCTCCCAGATCCCCGATTCTGCACCCTGCGGCACCCCCAGAGATAGTCCCGCGTGGCTGTCCAGAAGCCCCTGCTATGGCGCGGGCACATAGGAAAAACACCCACGGGATCCCGAGAGGCGGGGAGCAGGGGGGGAGGTGGCTCCTGGGTGGAATGAGCGAGGGCGCTCACAGCCTGACGTTATCTAAGGAAGATGTGCAGACTCGGGACAGAAATCGTTTTGGGGCAAAGGAGACGTGCTCTGGCCATGGGTTGTAACACTCGAAACTTGACTTCTAAGACGAATTTTTTTTTTAATGTCTATTTATTTTTGAGAGAGAGAGAGAGAAAGAGAGAGAGAGAGCATGAGTGGGGAAGGGGCAGAGAGAGAGGGGGACACAGAATCTGAAGCAGGCTCCAGGCCCTGAGCTGTCAGCCCAAAGCCCGCCGCGGAGCTCGAACTCACGAACCGTGAGATCATGACCTGAGCCAAAGTCCGACGCTTAACCGACCGAGCCACCCAGGCCCCCCAATTTTTTTTTTAAGAAACATTTTATACGTACAGAAAAGTGTTAGATAACAAGCATCTGGGTACTCACCGCTCCGTGATCAGAAATCTGACTTCTGAAGTTCATTTGAAACTTCCTGCGCGTCCCTTCCCGTGGATTTCCCTCCCTCTCCCCAAGAAGTAGCTACTTCCCTAACTTTGTTTTCTTATCATGCTCGTGCATAATATACTTCTAATAAATCCGTTTATACCCCCAAATGTTACATATACTACTTGGCCCAAATGGTATTATTGTATGTATTCTTCTACAATCTGCTTGGTTTTATTTCACATAATGTCTTCGGGCTTGATTCTTGTCGATATCTACTTTCCTAGTTTATTTGGACCCCTGTCCCCATGCTGTTGGCTTCAGTCAATGGATATTCAAGTGGACTCTATGTGTTTTGCAAACACAGAGCTGCAATGAACATTCTGGGCTACCCCTCCCTGGGCCTTTTCCCGAGACCGTCGCTCGGGTATTTACCTGGGAGAGGGAGGGGCTTGCGTTTCCGGGCAAGTCGAGGGAAGATGTAGAACAGAGAGGAGATCCAGAGCAAAGGGAGGCACGACTGTTTGCCCTCTCGAGCCACCCCCGCTTGTGAAAAGCATCTGGATTTCCTTTTGGAGAATTACCCTTCCCCATCAGGTGCAGCCTCGGTGGGACTCTGATCAAGATGGCCTCCCTGTCCCCATAAGCCAGGGTGGCCATGTAATCCCAGCTGGGTCCGTGGGCAATTTCAATCTCTAGGTAATTTGACTCTGAGGAGAGGAAAAAATGCAGTCCGGGAATGACGAGACGCCCACTGGGGTGCCCTGAAGAAATTGTCTTTATTTCCTCTTTGTGGCATTTCAGAGACGATTCAGTTCTTGCCTCCTCCCTTTTTTGTCTTTGCCTGTGTATTTATTTACTTCGAGAGAGCAAGCATGAGCAGGGGAGGGGCAGGGAGGGAGAGAGACGATCCAAGGGGGCTCTGCACTGTCAGTGAGGAGCCCACCTCGGGGCCCAGGCTCAAAAACCGTGAGATCGTGACCTGAGCCGAAATCAAGAGTGGGATGCTTACCCGATACAGCCACCCAGGCACCCCAGTTGTTGCCCTTTCTAAGGCTGCCTCTTCCTTTTTTGAGGTAACCCATATCCTTCCAGGAACTTCTTTTTTTTTTTTTGTGCTTAAGCTCACTGGACCCAGTGTCTGTGGGTTTCAACCAAAGTTCCCTGACTAATACAGCCACCCAGGAAATATGCCAAGAGTGGCAGGTGGGCAAGTCTTCCGTGAACGGAAGACTCCCACCGTGTTCACAGCCCCTGCCTTGAACCCTTCGACCTTGAAGAGGGTTTGGGGCACGGGCCCTTTGTGAAGCAGCCAATCCCGAAGTAGGAAAATTCATTCCCAGCCATCAACTCACATTCAGCCGGCGCCAGTGCTGGGCTGGGCGCTGTGTTGGCACGGAAGACGTACTCTTCACCCTTGGAGGGTGAATTGAATTCTCACCAGGGACCACAGTTCATCAAAATGAGCTCGCTGTGAAAGCTCCCTTAGGTGTGTATTCTACCTGGGAAAGAAATGTCCATCTAAGGTAGGTCTCAATTCCTTCCTCTGCAGAGGGCTTGCACAGCACTCGGTTTCCACGGAAGGATGGTTCCGTGCTCCGGCATGCCCCAGGAATTGGGAAGAAGGAACAGTTTCATCTTTTAAGGCAGACAAGGTATCTCATAAACGCGTGCCAATCCGCGAACTCACCAGTCACTGCTGAATCAAGAGACCCCATCAACAATAAGTCAGTGATTTCAAATCCATTTTCCAAGTAATATCAGGGAAAAAAAAATCGAACTTTTCACACATAGGAGCCCGGGCCTTGTGAGTAGTTGTTTTTAAACTCCTGCATCTCTATTTCTTTATTTTGGAAACAGAACTTTCTTACGCCTCCCCCCCACCCCTGCGCGCCCCACCCTTCCACTTGCCTCTGGAAGTCCTCCCCTGGAGCCTTTGATTCATCTGATCTGGGAGTCAGGGAAGAGACTCACGACCCAGAGCTAAGCCAGTCACTGTGTCGGGTCCCCTGGCAACAGTGGTTCATCAAGGGTGAGCATACGACCAACCAGAATGATTCTCAGGACTTAACCTGGAAGCTCCTGGCTCTTTTCTTCTGGGTTGAACCTGGAGGAAGAGGCCGGAGGGACCGCAGAGCCCTTGCCACCCAGAGCCCCGGAAGAGGCAAACACGGCCGATGATGGCGCCACGGCCCGGGAGAAACTGAGCCTCGTATTGAGTCCAGAATCTAGTCATGCCTGAAGCCAGCGTGGCTCTTAGATGTTTTGTTTGGGGAGCCAGCAAAACTCTCTTCTTGCTGAAACAAGCTCGGTTTGCATCGTCTGTCGCTCACTACTGAAGAGAGAGGAGTCCTCACTAACACCCGAGGGTGGCAGAGCGCCAAAGTATGGAGGCCTCAGTTTCCCCATTGGGTCTAATGAGCTTCAGCACCGTCTTCCAGCAGCCCCGTCCTGGTTCTCTGGTTCTGGGTGATTCTTCACTGCCTGTGTTGCTGAGTGTGTGAGTTTGGTGCGGACTGCCCGGTTTCAAACCTCCATGTCACCACCAGTAGCTGTGACTATGGGCAAGTGACGTAAGCCCTCTGTGTCTCAGTTTTCTTACCTGTGACATGGAAATGAAGACAGTAGACCCTCATAAAACTGTTGGGAGAGGTGAAGGTGTTAAAATCTGCAGCGTGATCAGAATAGTGGCACAGAGAAAGCGCCTTCCCAGCGGCGACTGTCCTTACTGTTTATGTCGTAATTTATGGTGAGGATGCCTGTCCAGACGTCTCCCTCCTTCTCGGTGGTTGTCACCATTCCCAGGCGCCTTGCTGTCTTGGTTAGGGCTCCACCTTTTATTCCTTTTCACAGTCTTTGCTGCTCTGTGTCCCAGCACTAGGGGATTTCTCTTTCCAAGCTCACAGGTATCTAACGCGAGAAGTCAACTCAGCAAATACGTTCATGGGGTTCCCCTTTGGACAGGAGGTGAGTAAAAGTTTCTGTCCATCCCACTTCAGTTTATAAATCTCTTTAATGAGTAAGATTTTTTTTTTTTGTAATGTATATTAATTTTTTTTTGGCTACTCAGAATCCACTGCCCTACCCGTTGGTGATCAGCTCCCTGGGAACCGCTCTCCCACCACCTTACTCTCACCTAAATGGCTTAACCAGCCTTCCGGGTCCCGTGGAGTGAGATCATCGCGGCTTTCCTTTCCCGGCGACTGTGATTGGCTCAGGGACGGGCATGTGACACCGTCAGGGCCAATGAGATGCAACGAGACTGTTGCAGTGGCTTCTGGGAATGCTGTACACTTTTGTCCCTGTTGCGGCCATGACAGGAGAGTCTAAGAGTGGACCTGAGAGAGGAGGGAGGAGCTCAGAGATCAGGAGACACTAGGCAGGACCTGGTGACGTCATCTGAACCTCTGGATCCAGCTGTGCCCGAGACTAACGACTCCTTGCCCTTCGTAGGTATCTGATGTCATAAATTCCTTTAATTCAAAGCTATTGAACCCAGGTTTTGTATGCAACCAAGAGTCCTGATAAAATCGTTGAGCTTTACGACGTTTGCATTTAAAAAGGAGCATTTAGTGTCTCAGTCTAGAAGAATCAGATAGGATCGCAGACACATGGCAGTCCAGGGAGGAAGGGGATGGTTTGTGGAGGGTCTCGGATATTACGCAGGAAAGCTGGTGACTCTCAGTGTCTAGATTCAGCTGGTTCTGCGAGAAGAGTCATCAAGTTATCAGTTGTCCCCCTTCATTCCTCCAGAAGGTGCCCTTTAAGACAGCATGCAAATAGCTTGGGATGGCTTTGATTAGTCCAACAGTGGAGAAAACGAGAGGCGCTCAAAGCCAGAACCTTTGGAAGATGATGATGCATGGTTAAAGGGTCACCCAGGTGGCACCGACATCATTCAGGTCTTTGATGCTGGGATGGGGTGGTCTGGTTTCCCTCAACTTCTTCAAAATGGTGGATCCCCGATCGGCCAAGACCCCAGAGAGATGGGGAAACATTTATATGCTGGTGGGAAGACAACCTTTCTAGGCACAAAGTGAGAATTTCAGTTATTTTACCACCGTTGATCCAGAAAATCATGGTCTAAAATAGAGATTTTTTTTTTTTTTTTTAACGTGCAAATGAGCTGCATGGTTGACTTCAAGGGGCAAAGGTTCCCACCGGTCTTCAGGGCTGGCCATTCGTCAAGTGAACTGGCCGACACAGGATGGTGTCTGTGTCTGTGTGCGCTCTCGTGGAATAGCAGGTCATGTCCTTTTGACTCACTAATCAGTTTCCCCGAGTTTTCTGGGCTAATGAATCACTTTCTCTGGTTTCCATTAGCTGCACATGGTGTTTCTGTTGGAAAGACCTTCATGTTTACATTCTTATTTAATAGAGAGCTTTGATGGACACCAGGCCTGCTTATTGATGAGAGCCTCCGACCCTGGGTCAGAGCAGGAAATGGGATTTTCAAGAAATGTCACAAAGGTCGTAGAAGGCAGGAATAAAGAAGTGATCACAGACACAGCGCTGAAAAGATCTATGAGAAGTAGCAAAACCCGGGTGTGTGTGGGGGGGACAAGGGGGGTGTTGTATCAGTCAGAGCTCTCCAGACAAATAGAACTGACGGGAGATTGTGTGTGTGTGTGTGTGTGTGTGTGTGTGTACTGTTTATTGTAAGGTATTGACTCACATGGTTATGGAGGCTGAGAAGTCCCATGATCTCCAAGCTGGAGACCCAGGAAAGCCAGAGGTGTAGGTCCAGTCTGAGTCCGAAAGCCAAAAGAACCAGGGGAGCTCATGGTGCAAGTTCCAGCTCAAGGGCAGGAGAAAACCCATGTTCCCACTCAGACCATCAGACAAAGCAGATTCTCCCTGCTTCCTACCTTTTTGGTTCCAATCAGGCCAGGTGATGCCCACCCACGTTAGGAAACAATCTGTCTTCCTGGGTCCACCAATTCAAATGCTAATCTCATCTAGAAACACCCTCCAGAGACACACCCAGAAATAACATTTAGATATCAGGACACTCCGTGACCCAGTCAAGTTGACACGCAAAATCAACCATCACGGCAGCGGATTCCTGGGTCCTTCCTGGAGGCAAAGCAGGGGAGAGAATGTTTTCACGTTTTGCGTTTGTAAAATTTATTCCCCAAAGGCAGCAGCGCAAGCCTGAGTTGCTAGAAGCCTGCAGGGTTTGGAGAGGAAGACGCAGTTGCAAGGATTAGCTGGATACAGAGTAACTGCCTCCCAGAGTTAACACGGGAAGCTCCAGCTCTTTGCGGGTGACTCTGGGCGATACCAGGCCGGGTGAGGTTCCGCTACAGTGGCAAACAAGACCCACAGGGCAGCGGCTGACAAGAGGGAACAGTTCCTTTGCTCCAGGGGCGCATGCCCACCTCGGGGTCAGCTGGTCCGCACACCGCGACCCTGACTGGCCCTCAAAACCACCACACCTTACGACGGGCGCTGATGTGTAGCCGGTGAGGCCTGAATCCCTCTCTCGTGCTGCTGCCCGAGCAAGCAGGTGGATCCAGGCCTCTTAGCCGCTGCGCGAGGCCAGCCCGCCCACCGCTTGGGTCCTCGATGCCACAAAGACCCCGGCTGCCCTCTCGTCCGCTTTGTAACATTTTCACGAATTAACACAAATGTAGATTCTTTGTGAAAGGTTAGCCCTAGGAGAAGGCAGTGCCTCATCGTGGGAGGAAGGGAACACTTGAGAAGAAGAGAGGTTAAAGGAGTTCTGTTCTCAGCAAGCCGCTCTTCTGGGAAAAAATTAGAGAGCCAAATGCAAAGGACAGACATGACAAAGTTGTGTAAACGACAGAGTAGTGTAAATGTTGATATTTTGCAATAAAACGGTTACATTCTCCTTTTAAGTGTCCTTTTACATCCTTTCCAAAAACGTGCTGAGTTTTCTGAACCATTAGCAATATGTCTCATTCCCTTTTCTCCTTGAAAGATCTCTTCCACTTCTCCCTGATGCTTCTCTCCTATTTCAGTGTATTTTTATCCTGTCACTTAGTTTACTTCTAAATTAAGCATGTTTAAAATGTCCCCTGGGTGGAGTTATTGTCGGAATTATTGGTAATGCCCAACTGATCCAAGCAACATAAATGTATAGTAAATTTGGATAAATAATTATTAAACATCAAACACCACTTTATTGGCCCTGCACAGCCTGTGAGGTGGATGGAGGGAATCAGGGGGTCTTAATTAAAGGGCACTTTAATTAAAAGGGAATCAGGGGGTCTTAATTAAAGGGCACCCAGACCCCGGTATTGCAAGCTGCCCCCTTGTTATGTGTGGGGGAGGTTTGCACATCTCCAAGCAAGGCACTATGGAAGGATTGGGATGGGTGAAGATCCTCCCTCTTCTTTTAAAAACAAAAAATTTTTTACATTTATTTATATTTGAGAGACGGGGGGGGGGAGGGGCAGAGAGAGAGGGAGACACAGAATCCAAAGCAAGCTCCAGGCTCTGAGCTGTCAGCACTGAGCCCGACATGGGGCTCGAACCCATACACCATGAGACCATGACCTGAGCCGAAGTCGGACCCTCAACCGACTGAGCCACCCAGGCACCCCTACCTCGTCTTCTAAGCTGGGAAAAGGGCAACTGTGAAGGAGAGATGGGAAAGGAGACCAATGGGAGCGTTCTCAGGTAGGTCAACAGAGGGAACACTAACCTGCGTAGTTTGAGAGTCTGTGTCCGTGTACTTGCGGGCAGTGTGCCCCCGGGAGGGAGCTGGCTTTGATTAAAAAATGGTCTGTTCCCTGACTTGCTGGCCTGGCTTCCCTCTCTCTGCTCACACAGGAATAGCAAAAATTGGGGGGAAAGCACCGGACTCCTTCTGCAGCATTTCTCACACTGTCATTGGTCCCTCACGACCACGCGAGGAGGTTCCCAGAGCAGAAACGTCTCCACCACCATGCCGCCATAGAATGGAGGATGAGATATAGTTTTGTTGGCTCGTGGGCGCCCCACACCTTCCTTCGGTTCCCCACCCTTTCCCTCCAAGAGCCCACCTCCCTGTCACTTCCCTCTTCCTCCCCTGGTCCCCTACTCTCCCTTCCCCCAGCTCCCGTCTCTCTCCTCTGTTCTGTTCTCCCCTCCAGCCTTCTCTCTCCTGGAAATCATCATCACAGGACCAAGGCTTGGATATTGTTTGCATAAAACCATTACGAAGAGGGCAAGAGTGACATTTCTTTACGGGCTTGGGTCCAAGCCTGTGACAAACAGAGGTGATCTCAGGGAAAACAAATTGTTAACGTGATCTGGAAATTTCACTGCGGGCACTACATATTTGCATAGAGGAGCCAAACAGAGCAGGGTCGAGGCAGATGAATTCCGTTCCCAAAACACTACAATGAAAAGGCGACTGCAAATTAGGTTTGAAATGGACATCCCTGTCCTCAGAGATTTCGCAGTGACAAATGGATTAGTCCCCAAGTGGAACACAAGCTACTTTGCTTTCATAGGAGCGAGGAAGACTAATAAAGCCGCGTCTCTATGCAGCCCCAGTCAACCAGGCTTCGTCAACCTCTGTTAAATAGCCCGACGCTTCTCCGCCGAGCTTCTTAATTAAGTCGCAATAAGAGTTTGCCCTTAAGAAATCCTTACAAGCTTGGATCCTTGAGTTTATTTATTAATATTTAATATTCTTTCATTTAAAATGAAAAATGCTTAATTAACTTATTGTTATTTATTATTTTTAAATTAATAGTGGTTCCAAGGAATGGCTTGGAAAGGAACCCTTTAGAGCCCTCAATAACATCCGTCAAAGTGCCCTCAATGCCGTCCCACGTAATATAATGCCAAGCGTATATATACGAAGTCAAGCAAGGTCATTGTTAGGCAACATTTTCCCGGGATTTACGAGGGACACACACTCCATGAGGCCGGCGTGACGCCGCAAACAGCCTCCAGCCGTATCCCAAGCTCCCGCCCCTCGCCCCTAGCTGCACATCGGTCAGGAACGTCCGGGTTCTGCTTCAGTAACAAATAACCCCCAAAATGCTGTTTTAAAATATCCGGATTTGTTTTTCTTTCTCATGTAATATCAACTGCCTGTCCAGAGTCCTGGACTCAGCCATCCAGGGGCCTTCCGTCTTGCAGGGTGGGCCTTGCAGCATCGAATGTCACCATCCCAGCTCAGGGCAGAGCCCCGGGGCTCCTGCACCTGCCAGAAATGCTTCCGTGAAGCGACGACATGACGTCTCTTCCATTCACAGCAATTGTCTAGGGCAGGTCCTGTGGCCCCACCGAGCTTCAAAGGGACGGGAAGAGGCTTTTCTCTACATTTCCCCAAGGATGGGGGCTCCAGGTATGTAGAAACACTCCAGGTCTCTATCGTTCCCCCTTCCACAAAAAAACTGCTGCCTCCAAGACCCTTCTGGGAACAAAATTTCGGAGCCACAGACGCTTCTCACCATACGGACCAAACGTTTCGCAAAGAAACAAACAATTTTTTTTTTCTTTTTCCTTTACGTAGGGCAGGTCCCGTGCCCTTGGACCTGGAACAGTGCCTGGCAATTAACTGGAGTATATAAATACCTACTGTGGGAATTAATGAATACATGACTGGCCGAGCGAGGGGAGGAGGGCTTGGTAACGCCTCTCGCGCTGTAGCCGCACTCCTCGTGGACACAGAGCTCTGCAAAGCGCCATCAGGGGAAGACGGACTAGACGGTCCGGCCGCGTCTCTGCAGGCGGCGCTGGTGCGTGAAGGCGCATGCGTGCTGTGCAGACACCTGCAGGCGGGGGAGGGCGGAGCAGAGAGAAGCACCAAGAAACCATCGGGAGTTAGGAACCCAGGAAAAGGTTGAACTTCCTATTACGGAGGTAGAAAGAAGGAAGGGTCTGTCTGGCTACCTGTTGCGGAAAGCCGGATCACACAAATGTAACTGTGTGCAAAATATGAGAGACCTGGAAACCAGCGAGGAAAGCGAGTTGGCTTTGTCACTAATTAACGATCGTAACTTCTGCATAAGCTCGCGCGGACAAGAATAATACGAACAACACAACCATGCACAGGATTCTACAGTTGGCAAAGCACTTTATTTTTGTTGTTGTTGTTGTTTGTTTGTTTTTATTTTTTAAAACCTATGGTAGGTTTTTTGGCAGTTTTAATATATTATTTATTTTTTGAGAGAGTAAGCGGGGGGAGGGGCAGAGAGAAAGGGGACAGAGGATCCGAAGGCTGACAGCAGAGAGCCCCGCCCGGGGCTTGAACCCACAAACTGTGAGATCGTGACCTGAGCCGAAGTTGGGCATTAAACTGACTGAGCCACTGAGGTGCCCTGCAAAGCACTTTAATATACATGTATATTAATATACATGTATACATGTGTATATATAAATATATATATATATACACACACATATATGTGTATTTTTTCTCTCTGAAAAATAAACATTTTTTTAAAAAATATTTAAAAAATATGGAATCCATTCTATTAACATTCCACTGGACAAAGTTCCAGGCACAGTCTGAATACCTTACAGCTATTTCCTTTAATCCTCACTGCAAGACTATCCTCTTTTGACAGTGAGGAAACTGAGGCAGGGAAATGAAGTATTTTGCTCAAGCTTATACAGTTAGTGGCAGAACTCGTATCTGTATTTTGCACCCAGGTATAAGGCTCTGGAGGCCACACACCGAACTCCGCATCCTGCAGCCTGAAGAAAATGAAATAAAACTCTTCCGGCGATGCCAGGGGCTGGGATTCATCGTTTACCCAGGACGGTAGGGTTGGAATTTCTCAGAGGGAAGGCTCTGTCTTTGGAGGTTGTGGAGGGGAAAATACCTGAGTTTTGTCTTGGTCTGATCTCATCCCGTAGCATGAAGACATTTTGTACCATATTTTTATCCTTTTACTTATTTATTCTCCCATGAACAAAATTTATTGAGCATTTACTATGTGCCAGGAGATGTTCAAAGCTTTAAAAACATTTTTTTAAACATTTATTTATTATTGAGAGACGGAGAGACACAGAGCATGAGCAGGGGAGGGGCCGAGAGAGAGAGAGACACACACACACAGAATCTGAAGCAGGCTTCAGGCTCCGAGCTGTCAGCACAGAGCCCAACGCGGGGCTCGATCTCACAAACTATGAGATTATGACCTGAGCCGAAGTCGGACGCTTAACTGACTGAGCCACCCAGGCGCCCCATCCCTGGGGTCTCTTTATAAGGGTGCTAATCCCATTCAAGGGCTCCTCCTTCAAGACCTAGTCATGTCCCAAAAGGCCCCCCTTCCTACTGCCATCACCTTAGGGCTTAAGCTTCAACACAGGAATTTCAGGAGGGTGCAAGCATTTAGTTCATAGGACAACTTTCATAGCAATTTTTCCTGCTCAGTGAGGACCAGAGTTAGAATCTTCCCATTTTATAGGTGGTGCACAGAGGAAACTGAGGCACAGAGAAGCGAACTCACTGGGGACACCTCTGGGGCCCCTTTTGGATGAGGCCACCTCACTCCAGAGCCCTCACTCTTAGCACCACACTCCGCTCCGGGTCAGATGTCACAACCTGCGTGCAGACATCTCTAACAGAGTTCAGGGCTTCCTCGGGGACCCCTGGGCATCCCTCATTCTGGTCAAACGGTTCTGTAATTTTTATTTGCACATTTATCTCCCCAGTAGACTGTGGGCCCCCTGAGAAGAGAGACTGGCTGTGCTCAGAACTTCCCTGATGTCTGCGCTCGAGGGGATGGCCCGGTGGACGGAGCGCCTGACTGGGGGCACTTCTGTGAGGGTCTCAGGCACTTCCTGGGGGCTAGCCACTGTGCGTGTTCATATGCGCCTCTGAGAGACCCAGAGGGAGGTGGACAGACGCAGACAGAGGAAGACAGTCATGGAGAGGTGCAGGGAGAGATGAGGAGACCATAGAGATGGGAGAGGCGCAAAGAAACCCCAAAAGAGGGCGTAAAGGGAGAGAGGAAGGACAGAGGAGGAGCCCCCAAGGCAGGGGCACCCCCAGCAAGGTGCTGACCCACCCCTTCCTGCCTGCGTCCCCTTCCCCACTCTGTGCAGGCCACGTGTCACCTTGCCAGTCACCGCACATCCACAGTCACTCCTACCTCAGGGCCTTTGCACAGCAGTTCCCTCCCCCCGGCATGCTCTTCTCTCTGGCCCGGCTCTCTTTCTCATCACCTGGCTCTCTCACACATACTCCAGAATGCTTCCTAAAGTAGCTCCCGCTCTGCCCAGTCACACTCACTGTTGTGTCTTGCAAAGCACGTAATACCATCTGACATCTTATTTATTTGTTTACTTTCCATGTTCTGTCTCCCTCATGTGTACATGGGCTTGATGGATGATAGCCGGCCGCCTCCGTTTGCTTAGGATTGTAACCCTTGTGCTTAAAACGGTGCTTGTCATAGAAACTCGGTGGCTGGAAGGAACCTGAAGTCTGGAGGAAGGGAAAAAGAAAGGCAGTAGGAATGGAAGGAGGGAGGGAGGGAGGGATGAATAACAAAGGAAGGAAGGGAGACCCCCGTACACCTGCTGCTCCCTGTGCTGCCCTACACTGTAGACCATGTGCACAGACGGATGCAAATCCTGTTCAGGAAGCAGGCCGCAAAGTCATGCCCTCTCTGGTCTCTCTGTGTCATAAGGGTCAAGGTCTCCCTCGGCCAAGGCCTGAGGGCTCTGCTGAACCCTGGCTCCTAGCAGCTCTGCTCAAGAGGATTGTAGGGGACCGGACTGTGTCCACACCCTCCCCCCCACCCCCACCTCATATGTTGAAATCCTAACCTCTAAGACTGTGTTTGAGACGGGGCTTTTAGGAGATAATTAAGGTTCAATGAGGCCATAAGGGTGGGGCCACAATCCGATGGGGCTCGTGTCCTTGTAAGAAGAGGAGGAGACACTAGGACGGTGCACACACAGAGGAGAGGCCGTGTGAGGGCACAGAGAGGAGGCGGCCATCTACAAGCCACGAAGGGAGGTCTCACCAGCAAACCGACCCTGCTGGCACCTTGATCTTGGGCTTCAGCCTCTAGAACTGAGAGAAAACAAAAATTCCTTCGTTTAAACTCCTAGTCTCTTATGGTAGTCCAAGCAGACGAAGACAAGGACGCTCTTCTGGAAGGAACGTCTCACGTCTGCGGCAGGCAGGGGCCCTGGAAAGGGCAGTTCAAGGCCTCCCTGAGGTCTATCACGTGGCAGAGAGAGCACAGAACACTTCTCCATGATAGGAGCGAGGGGGACGCACATTAAAAATGCAAGACTCCAAGTTGACGTCCCCTTAGATGAAGGAGACAGAATCGCGTGTCCCTTGGAAGGAAAGAAGGGTATATCTTTGCTCTGCTTTCTTTGTTTTGAGGCCTAGAATAGCAACACTCCATCCCCTGGCTGGGAGACCAGGCCCTTTACTCTGCCAGACTGTTTCTTTTCTCTGACATGGGGACACTCATATGGCAATGGGTTGTTGGGGCTTTCAAATGAAATAATGTAAATAAGGGGACTTTGTGAGGTGGAATTCATTCATTCATTCATTCACTCACTCACTCATTCATTCATTCACCCATACCCTCAATGGGTTTACTGAAGGCTTATTGTGCCAAACCCTGCTGAACGTCCCTGAGGTATAGACAGTAATAAGACATTTAGAGGTTGAAGGTACATGGCTGGAACCAGACTGCCTGGGGTCAACCCTGGCTCTGTCACCTACCTCCTAACTATGGGAAAGTTAAGTGATAATAATATTACCTTACTCAAAGGACTATTGTCAAGTTTAAGTGAGTTAATATTTGTAAAGCATTTAGGATAGGGGCCTGGCCCAGAGTAACTACTGTAAGAGCCTTTGAAAACAAACAAACAAAAAAAATACTTTTGAAATGAACAACGAGGAAATTAACTTACAGTAAGTATTTCTATCTAAGGAGTCACGGCTGCCTCTTGTATCTTAAAAAAAAAAAAGAAAAGAATACTGGAGGAGTTAAAAGAATAGAACAATGAGCATCAGTATAACCTTTTAGAAAGATTTGCAACCAAATTTCTGTAAATGTAAAATCAAGTTTTAACCCTTAGCCGTTAACCGCTAAGAACACCCAGAACTCTAGAACGCCTTAGTTCGTGTGGGTTAATGTCGCAATTTATTAGCCCCAATGTCTGTGGCTTAAAGCAACACCTTTATTTCTTGCTTAAATCCAAGGCAGTGGGCAAGACCGTTTCACAATATTCTCCCTGATGGGTGTGATGGCAGTCTCTCTCCCGACTAGAATTCAGAAGAGGGAAGAGAGCCTGAGAAAGAAACACTGGATCTTAAAGACAAAGTGACGCATACGTCACTGGCCAGAGTCCGCCACGTGGCCACCCCCGACTTCACCAGGAGGAAGCAGTTCAATTCTCCCAAACGCCTGACTTCCCCGCTTCCGCGTGACTGTGGCCAAGTCGCTTACTTTTCACGGTGTCTCAGTTTCCTTGTTTGTTTGTATGAAGACAGACCCATGACTTTGTTCGTGGCGTTGTTAAGAGGATTAAAGGTGGCAATGAACAACAAAAAATGTTAGACGGTTGATGTCATCTACGCTGAGAACATAGAAGATGTTATTTGTGTGTGTTGCGTCCATTAACTGCAAGTAGGTATCAGGCTATGATGCTTTCAGACCTAGTAGAAATGTGTGATCTGGCTGAAACAATAGCCTTCCATTCATTCCATAATTATGTGCGCGCGCGCGCGCGCACACACACACACACACACACACACACAATACAGCTGGGGACCCGGAGTCGGAGCCGTGACGAACAAAGGAGAGTGAGTTGGGGTGGAAAAGAGGGCGCGCAGGCCATTCCCAGGGACTGGGGGCCGAGGAAGGGTGGAGAAAGGGAGGCGTCTCGGCGGAAGCCGCGTCCCGGATGCAGAGGCTCAGGGAGGGGGCAGGTGGCCGTGCCGGTGAGGGGGCGGGGGCAGAAGTCCTGAGAATTGACGTCCGGGGGTCCAAAGGCCGCGAGGAGCCAAGGAGCGCAAGGGCTCTGGGCCGACTCTGGAGGCCAACTGCCTAGACGGATGTGAACCAGGTCCTTGAGCCCGAGCTCGCTCTGGGGCCCGCGGCTTTGCTAGTGGCAGGCCATGTGACCCAAGTTTGGCCAATCAGACCTTCTCACCACGGTGATTGGCTCAAGAATAGCATGTGACTGCAGTCAGAGCCAATCAGAACTAACCCTGGGCCTTCGTGGGAGGAACAGGTTCATTTGCTGAGGGACCTGAGGTTGGAAGGCTGTGAAACTCAGACTGCAAGGTCCCCACTGGAAGGTCATCTCCCTAAGGGTGAAGTCAAAGAAAAACACCCTGGAATGGAGAGAAAAAGAGAGTCAAAGTCCCTGGTTTTAGGTATGCCCACGGCCCATCGTTGGCCTTTGGTGTGAGCCACAAATTCCTTTACTTTGGACAAACCAGATAGACGTGGGTTTTCTGCCACTTGCAACCAGAATCTCTCCTGGAAGATAGGATGCGCCTCTTTGGAGGTTACTGCTACTTTTCTTTGCAACGAATGCTCTCCACTCTGCAGAGACACTTGCCAGATGTTTTTGACCTAACTAGACTAAATTATATTGCATTCTCAAAAATCACATTTCCATTCAGCTTTCCCCCAAGAAATCCGGTGTTAATTTATTCGTAAAGAACACACATCTCCAGAAGAGACTCTCCGACCTCTGATACCAATTTTCCTCTTGGTCATTGGCTCTGAGTCATTAATGTCACGTATGGCTTCATGCCCATACAGGCTACCCAGTAATCTCCTTGGGGCCAGTCATCATGTGGTCGGTTTTGATGACAAAAATAACTATTGAGACCCTAAAATTTGTTCACTCTGAATGTATTAAGGTGGTAGTTATCACATCGGTACTATATCACCCCTTAAATTACCTTGAAAACAAAATCAATAGTTTATTTAAACACAGTCAAGAAAAGAAAAAACGCTCCCAAGGAATCTGTGTTAGTTTTTCTGGGAAGGCAAAATGTACAGAAGCTAAGAGTAAACAAGATGTGTGGTGACTTCAAGGAATAAACCAACCCCCAGGTTGTGATAATTTCTTGGCTCCTTCTTACAAATTAGCTCAACAGACCTTTGCAAAGTCTGGACTTTCTAACCGAGTGATTAGAATAAAAGCACTGTTGACCTAACAGTTGGGCAGTGTGGATACTGAAGCTATTTCTTTTTCTGTTTTTTTAATGTCTGTTTATTTTTGAGAGAGAGAGAGAGAGCGCACGTGAGCAAGGGAGGTGCAGACAGAGAGAGGGGGACAGAGGATCGGAAGCGGGCTCCACGCTGACAGCAGAGAGGCTGAGGCGAGGCTCGAACTCACCAACCGTGAGATCACGACCTGAGCCAGCTGGATGCTTAACCGACTGAACCACCCAGGCGCCCCTACTGATGCTATTTCTTTTACTAAACACTTGAGATCATTCATACATTGAGCTTATCAGTGCCCCAGATCGGACTCCAGGAGCAATGTGTGAGCTAATTCAGACACCACCACCTGAACTGCTTTTATTTATTTAAAAAACAAATTCTTTAAGTTTGAAATTTCTCAGGTTTGCCACCCCCAAGTCACAGCTCTTCTGCCTTTGGCGAAATTGTCAGTTGTCCAAGGGATGGCACCCTCAGTGTTCTTGCTGCATAGATTCCAAGATGGCTGACTTGCTTGCTCTTTCTTCCATAGAGTCTGCGAGCTCCCAACACCCTTTACTAAATTCCTTTCTCACTTAAGTAGCTGCAGTGGGGGTTGGTTTATTCCTTCAAGTCACTGCATATCTTTTTTTTTTAATGTTTATTTATTTTTGACAGAGAGAGACAGAGCGTGAGTGGGGGAAGGGCAGAGAGAGAGAGGGAGACACAGAATCCGAAGCAGGTTCCGGGCTCCGAGCTGTCAACACAGAGCCCGACACGGGGCTCGAACTCACGGACCGTGAGATCATGACCTGAGCCGAAGTCGGACGCTTAACCGACTGAGTCACCCAGGTGCCCCAAGTCACTGCATATCTTGTTTACTCGTAGCTTCTGTGGATTCCAGTGCTAGCAACCGAGAGCCCAGACAGATGTGCTCGTTACGATGTTCCATTTTAAGGGCTCACCCTTTCCAGGTCTGAACGGCTGGAAGTATAGCCACCACCCAAGTGTCTGACGTGCAGGGGCCATTCCTGCTGGCCTTCCCAGGGCAGCTGACAAACTAACCGAGCAGAAAATGTACTCATTTATATTTTTTAAAAACAGTTTTCTTGAGGTTGCAATTGATATACAAAAAAATGCACCTGTTATATGTGTACAATTTGATGAGTCTGTACGTATGAAAACGTCTGTGAAACCATCAGCACAATCCAGGTAATAGATCTATCCGTCAGCCCCCAAAGTTCCTTGGGTCCCCTTCTTTTTTCTTTGTGGTAAGGACACCTAACATGAGATCCGCTCTCCTAACACATTTTTAAGTGCGTAATACAGTATTGTGGGCTGGAAGCAGAAAACATTTAATTTTTTGCTTCAAAATACAAGAACTGCATCATAAATCAATGGAAAGCCGCCTACGAACATGTGTTCGCAAATTCTAAACGTTATAACCGCCCGTGTTTATACGAGACAGAAATACGTTTTTTAAAATTTTTTTTTTAACATTTGTTTATTTTTGAGACAGAGAGAGACAGAGCATGAATGGGGGAGGGTCAGAGAGAGGGAGACACAGAATCTGAAACAGGCTCCAGGCTCCGAGCTGTCAGCACAGAGCCCGACGTGGGGCTCGAACTCACGGACCGCGAGATCATGACCTGAGCCGAAGTCGGCCGCTTCACCGACCGAGCCACCCAGGCGCCCCCAGAAATACGTTTTTATCTTGTTGAAGGTACTGTCCATCGCGGGGAAACGCATAGCGGAGTGACATCTCCGATCTCATCTCAGCGGGTGCCGCTGAGCCAGAAGCCTTGGGGAGATTCAAAGTGTAGGAGGTGGTGCGAGTATCCGCTCTGATCGGAAGCGTGGTGAGAAGCCCACGCCTGGGCGGTGGACTGGGCGGCGTGAAGGGCTGTACGAGATGTCAGAGTTTGGACAAAGGTGGGCACTCGGGGACTGGCTGGAACAGGAGGGATAGGGAGCTGGGCCCCGAGGCTCCAGAATGAGGGGAGGAGCACAGAGAGAGCAGGCTTCTCCTCCACAGCTTAGAAAGGGGCGTCGGCCTTCTATCCGAGAATCAAACCACACCAGGGTGAGATTCTCCGAGGAAATCAGTGCAGAGGAAAGCTTGCCCAGTTCAGATTTTGTGACACACATATCTAGACTACCTAGCACACGGTCAGCTCTCAACAGTTATTCGCTGATGGAAATAAAAGAAGGAATGATAGGGGCGCCTGGGTGGCTCCGTCGGTGAAGCGTCCGACTTCGGCTCAGGTCACGATCTCAGGGTTCGTGGATTCGAGCCCCACGTCGGGCTCTGTGCTGACAGCTCGGAGCCCGGAGCCTGCTTCGGATTCTGTGTCTCCCTCTCTCTCTCTCTGCCCCTCCCCTGCTCATGCTCTGTCTCTCTCTGTCTTTCACAAATAAATAAATGTTTAAAAAAAATTTTTTTTTTCTAAAAAGAAGGAATGATTCCATGGAAAAGAGCCAGAGAGACAAAAGAGGAACGGCGTGGCCTAGTGGCCGAGAACAGGTGCCTGAGTCCTAGCGTGTATGTCTTCAGATCTGTGCATCCCAGACCAATGGCTAGAAATAGTGTTCAACAAATACAGACGAGTCACGTTGTTACTGCCACTGCTGTTGTCGTGGGTACGGCGGAGAGTGGTGTTCACGGGAGGATCTGATTGCAAATGGAAGGATCCAGAATACATAAGCCGATTGCCTCTTCCCAAACTTCCTCCGTTTCCTCTGCGTCCACAGTCGCAGTTGAACCCTCCTTCAAATCCCGGGCTAGTCTCCGTTCCTCTGGGACATCTCCCTGATCCCCAGCAATCTGCCCTCCCCTTTGTCACCTCGTCACCGGGCACTGGATGCAGCTGTCCTGTGACATCCTGGACGGACTTGACTTATTTCCCTCCTTGGATCCCCGCACGCGATGGGCAAACCAGACCCTGCAAGATATCTGACCCCTGCCTAACTGTGCAGACTCGTCCCTGTATCTCCTCCGGCTTCAAACATCACAGCCATAGTCTCACAGTCTTAAGCTTTCAGCTAAATTTTTTAACCTAGGTTTACGTATGTATTTGGATGTCATTCTAGAACTTATATATAATGTTAATATAGAAGTATTATATATTACTAACATAGAATATGTATTTATTTCACCTATAAATAAAAATTGGGGGGAGCCTGGGGAGCTCAGTCAGTTACGCGTCCGACTCTTGGTTCTGGCTCAGGTCATGATCTCACAGTTCGTGGGGTCAAGCCCCACACGGGGCTCTGTGCTGTCAAAGCAGAGCCTGCTTGGGATTCTCTCTCTCTCTCCCTCTCTCTCTGCTCCTTCCCCACTCACTCTTTCTCTCAAAATAAAGAAATAAACTTAAAAAATGTATATATGCTTTACATATAAGAAGTATAATAAATAAAATTAATATACGGCTGTAATATTTGGCATGTTGTAAATATTAATATTTTAAAAGGGAACAGTAATGTCACTTTCAAAGTATGTGCAACTGAAGCTCCATGCCATTGTGCATTTGAAAGAAAAGCAGGTACGAGCTTTGTTTTAATTGCCAGAAATTCTGCATTGTTCTTTTTACTCACTGAAGTTCACTCCCCTGGCAGATATTTGGTCCTAATGTATTTGTATTCGTAGAAGCCTTTTATTAATGACTATTATACATCACTGACTGCAACAAAAATAGTCTCATGATTTGAAATTTAGATTTTAAACATTTTCGTTCACTACAAGTCTTTAAATTTTAAAGTAAGTTATTTTTAATTCAATTATCATTATTGTTCTCAGTAGAACACGATTGATCAGAACAGGATAAATATGTCATAGCTCATGATAAAGAATGATAAATCCTAGGGCGCCTGGGTGGCTCAGTCGGTTAAGCGGCTGACGTTGGCTCAGGTCATGATCTCGCGTTCCTGAGTTTGAGCCCCGTGTCAGGCTCTGTGCTGACAGCTTGGAGCCTGGAGCCTGCTTTGGATTCTGTGTCTCCCTCTCTCTCTCCCCCTCCCCTGCTGGAGCTTTGTCTCTCTCTCTCTCAAAAATAAACATTAAAAGAAAAAAAAAGAATGATCCTAAAAAAGTAAAATACTTGGGCGCCTGGGTGGCTCAGTCGGTTAAATGTGCGACTTCGGCTCAGGTCACGATCTCGAGGTCCGTGAGTTCGAGCCCCGCATCAGGCTCTGTGCTGACAGCTCAGAGACTGGAGCCTGCTTCATATCTGTGTCTCCCTCACTCTCTCTGCCCCTCCCCTGCTCACGCTCTGTCTCTGTCTCTCAAAAATAAATAAATGTTTAACAAAAATTAAAAAAAAGTAAAATACTTGGCAATATGCTTCTCTTAACATGATAGGCGGGACTATTTTTTCCGGTCAACGTATTTATGAATGAATATTGCTATCTTAAAGAGACAGGGGCCCGCATGAATCTTATTCACACCATTTTGTTTTTGTGGATGTCGGCACCGAAACACCGTGCACGCAAAAACACAGGAACACAAGGGCTTCTGTCATATGCTGCCCCATCGCTCGCGCTCCTGTCGTTATATGCCAGAAATTCCACAGAGCTTTTTGATAATCTGTGAGCTGACACTGGTAGTAGGTTCTTCTTTAACTTCAGTGACAGCAAAGACCTGAAAACACTCTGAGTAGCTGAAGGGTGTGGTTTCTTGGTCAAAGACCAGAGGTGGTACCCACTTATCAGCGACATTTGTGTTCTGGACACCGAGGTGAATATTTCTTTTTTTAAACGTTTATGTATTTATTTTTGAGGGGCGGGGCTGAGGGGCAGAGAGAGAATCCCAAGCAGACTCCACACTGCCCTTGGCGGAGCCTGACGCGGGGCTCAAACCCACAAAGCACGAGATCATGACCTGAGCCGAAGTTGGACGCTTGACCCACTAAGCCCACGCAGGTGCCTCAATGAGCCTATTTTTAAAGTAATTTTAAATGCTTATTTATTTTGAGAGAGAGGGAGAGAGCACGAACACGATAGCAGGGAAGAGGCAGAGAGAGAAAGAGAATCCCAAGCAGGTTTCGTGCTGTCAGCGCAGAGCCTGACTCGGGGCTCAGAGTCACCAGTCGTGAGATCACGACCTGAGCCAAAACCAAGAGTCGGCCGCTTAACCGACTGAGCCACTCGGACGCCCCTGGCCTACGTTTTCGGTAGTGGAGGAAGGACCTGTGTGAAGGAAGAGATGGCAAATAGGACACATGTCGGTGGAGGTCTGGAAATGGATTCTCATAAAACATCCGTGCTTATGGACCGTTAGCACATCTTCATGTCCCCCCCAGGAGTCTGGTTTGATGAAGGCCCGTCCAGTGCCTGACCATCCGTCTGTATCCCCTCCGCTGTAGAATGGTAATGACACAGTTGGGAGCCAAAGAGACATTGAAGAAGGCCGGTAAGTGCTTTTTCACAAACGCCATATGACGCGGGCAAATCGCCTACAGCCCGGATGTGTGTCCAGCACCTTCCGTCCTTCGCGGCTGCCCAGACACACCCACCACTGGCCTCACCTGCAGGGGAAGTGAGTGTCTTCCCTTGAGCTGATGTATGTGACGGGGGCTGGCTTCACAAAGCCAGGACCCCGAGATTGTCTGCTGCGTCTGGCATCCATCATCCCTGACGGGGAGCCTGCCTGGTTTCTGCACCAGGCTGTCTGCAGTGCTGATTTAGACATTCCAGACGACCCCCCGAGAGTGCTTTATTGCAGCGGTGGACCCCGGAGCTACAATAACATGCAAAGAGATAGGGGTCCCTGGGCCAGGCCGGCAGCTGTTGTTTAGGTGGGAACCGATGTTAACATGTGTGCAGGATCCACCTGCTGAAGAGGGGAGCGATGATCTCACATCCCCCATCCCAGAGTTGGCTAGAAGCCCCCCTGGGCCCTCGCCCATTGTTCTTGGTGCCACTGGAACTTGAGGCCACTGGCACGTGCTGTGTGTGCATTAGCTGCCACTGTGATTTTGCTCTTTGGGAGGGTATTTCGGATTCTGGCACGTAGGCGTGTGGGTACATATCATAAGCGTGTTTAGGGCCGTGGCTCATGTGACGGTCCAGATGGTTGTCCAGAAAACACTCATTCTCTCCCCTTCCCGCTGTGAGCGGACAGTGCTTCACACCCCCTTGACGTGGCTTTGGCTCTGTGACTTGCTTTGACCAATGGCACGTCAGTGCAAGTGACAAGAGCCGAGGGGTCAAATGTGCTCCCGCCCTTAATCTTGCTCTTGCCCTTGGGAAGCAGCCGCGAGAAGAGCGCGCTCCTTCAGATCGGGCTGGGAAGGACCCGCGTGGAGCCCACCCCGAGCCCCAGCTCGAGTCAAGCCCGGTACAGCCTAGCCGAGATCAGCCGAGATCAGGCGAGATCAGCCGAGATCAGCCGAGATCAGCCGAGATCAGCCGAGATCAGGCGAGATCAGGCGAGATCAGCCGAGATCAGGCGAGATCAGCCGAGATCAGCCGAGATCAGGCGAGATCAGCCGAGATCAGCCGAGCTGTGGTGGCCCCACAGGCCTGCGAGTGTGGGGAGAAACCACTTTTGTAAACCGCTGAGCTGGGCTGGCAACAATTGACAACTGACAACCGATTCTGCTCTGCTGAACCCAAGGGAACGTGTTTCCAAAATATTTCTCTACCCACAGTTGGGTTTCATTCTTCCCGACATGTATTTACAGATGTGCTTGTTTCCTCTGCAAACCTGTGGATCACCCTCCGTCTGGAGCGCCGGTTCTCCCGCTCTGCTCGGCTTCATGTGGTTCTCCGGGGCCAGGCTGGGGTGGGGTGAGCGGAAAGGAATCCTGCTCCTGCCTGGACAGGCTCAGAGGATCCCCCGCCTCCCTCCCCTGCATGAAATCAGAGGCTGCGGGGGGAGAGGGGAGGTGATGCTCGCCTTCTCCCCCCCAGGGGAACAGGTGTTCTCACCTCTTGCCTGGGTTAATTGGCTCAGCCACTCTGTGGTTGGCCTCGTGTCTGTTTTCAGAAAAAGAAACTGAGGCAATAACTCACCCAGTGACTGGCACAGGGCAGGAGGCTTAAGTGGTAATTACTATTACGCAAGTCCCCATGATTAGGGAAGTTGAAAGGCCTGACCTTAAAGACTGAACTCTTGAACGTCTGTGCAGAAGAGAGTGGCCACAGCAGGCCCGACGGTGCCCTCTGAAAGGCCTGCAGAGAGGGTTGGCCCTTGGCTGGTGTCTGGGAACTGGGATTTGGGGAGGGTTCCCAACACCCTGACTGATAAGAAAGGCTCACGGGGCCGAAAGTGTTTATACAAAACAATATGGTTTATGCTGAACACCTGCTTTCCTTCTGGGAGTCTGGGATTTTGGCACACGCTCGGCAGAGGCTGCTACATGATGCAACTCGAGTAAAGGTCCCAGGCACCGAGTCTCTGATGAGCGTCCCTGGTGGGTGACATTTCGCACGTGTTGTCATAACGCGTCGCAGGAGGAACTCAGGGGGTCTTGTGGGACTCCGGTGGGAGAGACCCTTGCAGGCCTGCTCTTGGTTTCCTCCAGACTTCACTCCGGGTGTCTTCTCCCTCTGCTGAGATACTGTAATAAACCATCGCCACGAATACAACTATACGCGGAGTCCTGCAAACCCTGTCTCAGCGGACGCGAGGTCTTGGGAACCCTCGACACGACATCCCTTCTCTTTTCGTGACTCTAAGCTGTTGCTGTGGATGCTTCCTCCCACCCACAACACCGCCCTTGACTTTTAGGACCAGCTTACTGACCCACAGGACTCTGTCCAAATCTCACCTTGACCAAGAGTTCTGTTTTTTGGTTTTTGTTTTTTACGATTCTTGAGATTCTCTGGCATCTACTTTCAGAACCACCCATCAGACACCGTGTCTTAAATGATCACGGTTCCCTCCCTAAGAACTGTCTGAGTTTTGAGTTTTGTGACATGTGTCACTTGATCGCCGCTTTTAGCCTAGAAGCCAAGATACAATGATATAAAACGAATGTTTTGACATTGGTTTTGCCTGGTCCTCAATGCTCCGTGTACACGGAAAGAAGACGTTTGAAGATAGAATCTTAATAGATACCAAATTATTACCTAACTTCACAATATTTTGACAGCTTCTCATAGACACAGCTATAGCAAAATATCTCTGAGTGATAGTGCCTCAATGGAATTAGCTCTAAGACTGTGAATCCTATTTTTAAATGTGATGAGAATTTTACTCCCTGATAGTTTTAACTCTTTAATCCAGTCGTCAAAGATTGATTAAGTGCCCAAGTGCCAGTGACTGTGAATACTGTGGCAAGTCAGTCTCTGCCTTGGAAAGACATGGGTCCTACGTTTGGTAGTTTTTGTAGGTATTTTTCACGCCTATCCAGTGTCTAACTGCCCATGTCCCTTCCACACGGTATCCTCAGGGGATGCTCACCCTTCTTCCGGGTACCCCACGTCTCTCAGGGAAACTGACCTCAGGCCCAGCGATAGCAGTGAGACCCTCATGTTCCAGAAAACTAGCATGATTCCACCCTTTTGGCCACATGATTGTTTCCAAGAAACCGGGTGTAAGCTAATGGGCATATAATACTTTCCTGGATACAGATTGGCCCAGTCAGTGCAGAACTCCTATTTTCCTTGGAACCCCCTCTGAATGTAGAAGGGTTGGTGATTCAAATCGTGGAACCATTTTGGGAAGCCAGGCTGAGGAGGGGAAGAGGGGCCCGCCACAGAAAATGAGAGAGAAAGCGTAGAGGATCTTAATCAAGCCACTCCTGATGTCTGAATCTCTGGACTTAATTGCTTACATGAACAACAAATCATTTGAAATAATTAAGTATGATGCATTAGCCCTTTTGATGTTTGCATTTAAAATTAACTTAAGTGACTTAGCTCCGTGGCATCTATCTACCCACTTATCCTTTCTCCCATAGTTTACATTCTGGTTTTCCTTTGGGAAGATCACCCCTCCTGTATTCCCAGACGCAAGCCTTGGGTGGGACTGATACCATGCTCAGTTACGTAGGGAAGCTTATGTAAGCTTCCATCAAGCAGCACATTCTCCCCATTCTGGCTTTGACGATTGGCTTAGGAATAGATGTATAACCCACTTGGGCTAGCAAAAGGATAAAAAACTCAAGACCTAGGCAGTAGAAACTATGAGACCCCCTTTTCCCCCGCTAGTTTGCGTCATATGGAGAACTGTATTCTGGACACCCAGGAATTATTGTATTGCTACCAGACAAGAGTCCAGAACGGCCAGAAGATAGAGTCCAAAGATAAAGTCAACATTACAGAAAGCAGAGATGAACAAGAGAAATGGAATCACTTAAGATCCTGGATTAGACCTGCCTTGAAGCATATGCTACCTCTGGACTTTCCTGTTATGGGCACCGACCCACGTCAAACCAAACGACAACAAAGCCAGACTCTGGGATGAATGAAACGAGGCACTGGAGCTGGGGAGGTTCACATCCCGTGGTGCAGGTGGCAAACATACATGGGACCGTGACGTAAGGACAGTTGTAATAAACACATTGAATGAATGGATCATTATTCTTTTAAGTTTATTTATTTATTTCGAGAGAGACAGAGACGGCACAAGTTGGGAAGGGGCTAGAGAGAGAGGGAGAGAGAGAGAATCCCAAACAGGGTCTGCACTGATGGAGCGGACCCGAACCCACGAAGCCATGAGATCATGATCTGAGCCAAAATCAAGAGTCAGATGCTTAACCAACTGGGCCACCCAGGTACCCCTGCATCGTTATTCTTAAAAAATGATGTCGGTCCTTCAGGTCCCAGGTAAGAGAAACAGTTTGCCCTGTGTCTCTCACTGGATAAATCTATAGAGCCTGGAAAGATTGCATGGAGCAGTGAACGGAGACTCTGAAAAGGAAATCGTTGTAGGTCATTTAGGGAGGAAGACCAGAATTTAAAGCGTCACCAATCTGGTGGTGACTTTGCCAGATTTTCACCTCTCCTAGCAAGTGTCCTGATCCCCAGATCCAGAAATGGCATGAGAGCAAAGATGGAGAGAGGTCCAGGAGAAGCCCAGAGGGGCCCGCTAGCCTTGTTCGGGGAACCCATTCTGGTAGAGGGAGCTTCCAACATTCAGACAGAGTGTGGCCATCCCCCACTTTCCCCCCTTCTTTTCTCCATTCTCTCATATCCAAACTCTTTTAATTTTTTTTTTTAATGTTTGTTTATTTGTGAGAGAGAGAGAGCCAGAGTGTGAACAGGGGAGGGACAGAGAGAGAGGGAGACACCGAATCCGAAGCAGGCTCCAGGCTCTGAGCTGTCAGCACAGAGCCCAACACGGGGCTTGAACTCATGAACTGTGAGATCATGACCTGAGCTGAAGTCGGTCGCTTAATCGACTGAGCCACCCAGGCGCCCCTCTCATATCCCAACTCTTAAGCAACATCATGGTGCACAGGATATGAACAAGACTCCGAGGCTCACGGCAAAATGTCCAGGGTAAAAATCTAACATTGCTTGATCTGTAAACAACCGGGAAAACCTCACCACTTGTGGAAAACATAGTTAACAGACACCTGTAATGAAATAACGCAGATATTGAAATTTTCTGACAAGGACTTTAAATCAGGGATGATAAAAAAAAATGCTTCAATACACAATTGTGGGCATACATGAAACAAATGGAAAAATCGAATCTAAGGCAAGAATAGGAAACATCTCTGTGACCTGTGGTTAGGAAAAGGTTTCTAGACTTGATACCAAAAGCATGACCCATAAAAAGAAAAAATGAACAAAACTGACTCTGTAAAAATTAGAAATTTAATTTTAAATGATAAATGTATTCCGTGAAAGACACTTAAAAACCTGTTAAATCAGGTTGGTTATTGGGAGAAAAGGCATGCAAATCGCATAGCTGAATATATCTTTGCTAATCATTTATCCAGAATATGTGAAAAAAAAAAAATCTTGAAACTCAGTAAGCAAACAAAAAAACCAGCTAAAGAATCGGCAAAGATGTGAGCAGACTCTTCGCGAGAGAGGGTGTATGGATGGCAAAAATACACGTGACAAAATTTTCTATGTCATTAGGCATCTGGACAATGCAAATGAAAGCCACAATGAAATAGCCCTGCATGCATATGGGAATGGCTGTGACACAGACTGGACGGGGTGGGGGTGGGGTGTGCAGGAGACCCTGTGGCACAATTGGAGCTCACACATTGCTTTTAGGAATATAAAACGGTACAGACACTCTGGAAAACAAGTTTGTCAGTTCCTTAGAAAACTAAACACACACTTACAGGTGACCCAGCGCCCCCATTGCCTCACCCCAGGGGAAAGAAAACTTATGTTCACACCAAAACCTGTACACGAATGGTTACAGCATCTCAATCTGTAATTGCAAAAACATGGGAGCAACTGATCTTCAGCGGGCGAATGGTTAAATAGTTTGGAGTTCACGCACATGACGGAATACTACCTAGCAATAAGAGGAATGAACTGTTGATACCCACAGCTTTGATATCTGGAAGGCATTATGTTGAGTGAAAGAAAACAGTCTCAAAGATTACGTACTGTACATTTCCATTTATATGACTTCCTGAAAAAGCAGAAAAATCATTTTAATAGAGAACAGTACAGGGGCCGCCAGGAGTTAGTGTGTGTGTTCGGTGGTGGTGGTGGTGGTGGCGGGGTGTGACTATAAGGGAATCGCGGGAGGCTGGATTTTTTTTTTGTGGGGGAGCCGATAGAACTGTTCTGTATCCTCATTATCAAGATGGCTATGCAAAGCATATACATACATTAAAATTCACAGAAATGTACACCAAAAGTTAGCTTTTACTGTATAATGTTTTTTAAAATGATATTTAAAGTCACACACACAATACTGATGTCTCTGGACACATTAGTTGGATTTTTCTTCAAAATAAGACTCTTCTCTCTCTATCAAAAAAAAAAAAAGTGGGGGAGGGTGGCAGTGCTTGGTTGGCTCAGTTGGTTAAGTATCCGACTCTTGATTTCAGCTCAGGTCATGATCTCACAGTCATGGGATTCACACCCAGCATGGAGCCAGCTTAGAATTCTCTCTCTCCCTCTCTCTCTGCCCCTCCCCAGTCCAGACAGACTTGTGCTTGTGCACACTCATACAGACACACACTGTCTGTCTTTCAAAAACACAAAGCAAACAAGCAAACAAACAAAAAAACCCAAGACTCTCCTATAGGCCTTGCTGTCTTCCAGGTATGGCCTGACTTTCCAGAACTGAATCCCTTCAGGAGGTTGGTGCCAGGAAACCTTCCTTCAACGTGGCATCAATCCCTGTGCCTACGCATAAAAATACAGAGCAGGCAAAGTCCTGGACTTAAGTCTCAGTTTCTTTCTCTTTCCCCTCCCCAGTCCAGACAGGCATACGGAAATAATGTTAGAAATGTAAACTTTGAGCATGAATGGGAATTTTATTTCCAGAGATGTTTATAATTTTTTTTCCTCTTGGGTTGAAACCCTCATTCATACCCAAATAAATTATTTGGGGGTGTTGATAAGAAGATAAATCTTAAAGGGTTTTCACAAAGGTCTGTATTCAGAAAATCCACCTTTCTCTAGGCTCACTTTTTATAGGGAGTCGGGTGAGTGTTGTATGACAATCCGAATTTGCTGTATTTTCTTTTCTTTTTTATATGTTCGCAAAATACTCTAGATACCGGGGAATCACAAGTTCAAGGTGGGAAGCAAGATAGGCTTTTCCAGGGACAATCACCTTTCAGAGCACACACAAGGATTCAACATACTCCCGGAGCCCTACGAAGGGGGACAGCGACAGACCGGAGGCTTTGTTCGCATTTCCTAAAGCAGCAATCGGGAAACATCAGTAGCAAGATAGGGGATGCCTGTTGTCTATGCTTAGCTTTGGGTTTAGGTAGCCGGGGCTCTGTTGAAATGTCTGATGAGTGAGTGTAGACATGTCACTTAGTGGGGAGGCCAGTGTTTAAAGAATTGTAGTTTTAAGGTTTTATATAAGAACTATGGTTTTTACTTTTCTGCATTCCCTGTCTCCCCCAATTTTGATAACAGATATGTGTATTAGTTAGTAGGCTTTGGCTACAATCGCTAGGGATCCAAATTAAACAGAATTCGAAGGATGTTCATCTTGTCTAACTGAAAATTCTGTGCAGGAGTGGGGTGGATTACAGGCATGGTTGGATCTAGGGAGTGTTACTGGTTATGAGCTGGTTACAAACAGGAGAAGTCTATCTAGCTTGTGTAAATGTAAAAGGGCTTATTGAAGGCTGTTACGTGGCTCACACAACCTCTGAGAAGAGTAAAGGATCAGGTGTGGTGTCCTTGCTCCTGGGGACACTGGGGTGGAGGCCAGGCACCAGCATGAAAGCCCCCTGTATTGATGCCATCTGGAAGCTGTGTGTCCCTCACCAATTAGGATCTGTGGGGAGCCTTCTCCAGGCTACTGGCTTCCAGATCACACGGGGCATCCCACTTGCCAAGCATCCTAGCTGCAAGGGAGTCTGGGAAAACATGTCCCCAGCTTCCCACCGGGGAGGCGTGAACCCATAAGATGGGAAGGTCTCTATGTATAGGAGGTGCTCAGGGACAAACAATAATGAAAACAACAATAATGACGGCAGCAATAGCTGGCACATTTCAGTAATGTATGGTGTGCCTGTCAGTCTTCTAAGTACATCACACTTAATGTCCTCATGGCATCTCTTTGGAGACAGGTACTCCTCGGGTGAAGAACCCGCGACAGAGAGCTGAAGTAACTTACTTACATCCAGAGTGACCATGCATCCTGGTTTGCCTGGGACACCCCAACATAATAATTATGAGCACCTCCATTTATTCTCAAAAGTGGTCCAATTTGAGTAGTAAATTCTGTGATTATTCTTCCAAGGTCACACAGCTGGGAAGAGGAGAAGCTTGGGCGACGAGTAGCCACTAACGGGGTCAGCTGCCATCACCACCAGACTCAGTCTCTCTCTCTCTCTCTCTCTCTCCCCATCTCTCAGCTCTGCCTTCCTTCATTTGGGCTCACCCCCAGGTGGTGCAGGGAGGCCTTCCCACACCCAAGGCCGATGAGAAGAGACACCACCCCTACCCCTCATTCCCCCCACTCTGCCAAGGTTCTAAAAAGCAATCACAGGTTTTCAACCCATTGGCCCAGTGTGGGTTTAGAGCTCCCTTCTGGAACCTAGGCTGATGCCCCAGGAGACCCCAGTGCTAAGCAGGGTAGGGGGTGCCGCCAAATGAAAAGAGCGGTGCTGTGATCCAGAGAAGCACGATGAGGGCCTGGGTGGCTCAGTCGGTTGAGTGTCCGACTCTTGATTTCAGCTCAGGTCGTGAGCTCACGGTTTATGAGTTCGAGCCCCATGTTGGGCTCTGTGCTGACAGTGTGGAGCCTGCTTGGGATTCTCTCTCCCTCTCTCTTGGCCCCCTCCCAATCATACTCTCTCTGAAAATAAATAAACTTTAAAAAATAGCCACAAAGAAGCACAACAGATACCATGCAGGCACAAAGAGATGTCCCATGTAACTGTCGATACCAACTGTCTAGTCTGACTCTTGTGTATGAAAACGTGGATGGCAAAATTAGATTCTCCGTGTGCTCTGAGACACTGTGCCTTGACTGATAATCACAGGGGACTGATTATATCATGATCATGATGCAATCAGATGTCGCCATTGGAACCTGTCCAGTAAGACAGAGAGACATGAAGGGAACAAAAAGCCCTCCCTCAAGGCCAGGTAACGAATATTTTAGCCTTTGCAGGCCGAACGAGATCTTCGGTGCGCACATGCGTGTGGGTACGTGTGCGTAGAAGGTGGAAAACCGCTGTTTGTGGGTCCAGGGGCTGGACAAACGTAGGCCGTGTGGGCTGGATTTGGCCCAGGGTCCTTGTTTGCCAACAGCGATCCATCAGAGAAGGCAAGACATAGATGCGTGACTAGAGGACCCCGGGAGCCTTATGTCGCCTGCGCTGGCCCCACGTGTGTGTCTGAGGAGACCCCGTGGAAGGATGGGCATTGGGCAGGTCCCTGGAAGTGACACTTGGCCGTGCGTAGACTGGAGGGCCGCTGGAGCGGCTCCCGGTGCTTCCAGCTCCTACAGCCCATCCGTCTGCTTCCTACTGGCAGGATGGGATGATCCTCTGGAGAACCTTCTGTCTCCTGCTCAGCTCAGACCACGGCCCTCCAGGGTCTCCTCCCCAGTCACAGGAAAGGTCCAGGAATGGGCACGCGGCCCCCAAAGTCTGTGAGCCTACCTGCTGCCCGAGGGTCCTTTGGATGCAGATCAGAGCCTCACCCCTGCCCTCCACCCTCCAATGGCGGCTCGTTCAACACGAAGAAGAAGCGTCAAGCTTCTCCCACAGCCTGATGGGATTCCTGCCCGCTTCACTCCTCCCCTGCTTTACCTCCGTCCCCAGAACCCCCACCTCCCGTTCTTCCATTGACACACCCGGCAGTCCCTCGCTGTGACTCTGCCTAGAACATTCTTCTCTCCGAGATTCACAGAGCTCGCTTCACGTAGGCCTCTTCCAAGGAGTGACCTCAAGGGGCCCTTCCCGACGGCTCTAACACAGCCACCCCGCTGTCCCCCTCTCTTCCTGCCTTGCGCTGCCTTACTTCTCTTCGCCGCGTTTGTCACTACGGGTCATCGTTCATGTATTGACGCGCGAATCCATTTATCGCCGGCACTGGCCGCTCCAGGAGGGCAGGGGTTCATCTCTGTTTCGTCTCCAGCATCTTCAGCACCTGGAAAACAACCGGGAACAGCGTGATGCTTCCCACCTTCCTGAATATTCCTGGATGAATAAATTCCTGTTGGCACAAAGAGGCTCCCTCTCTCCAGAAGCCTCGCATCTGAGAACAGATGAAATGTGCCCCAGCCGCGAGGGGAAATTTAGCCGAGAACAGGGAAGTACCGGGTCCTGGTGGGGTCCTTTGAACAACCTAGTCAACCTGTACCCGAAGCCCAGACCCCTACCGCTGTGTTCAATTACAGACACCGATGCGCGGTCTCTAGGCACCAACCATTTTGCGTTGGGGGTTTTGTTGCTTGAATAAAGGAGCCTTTAGAGTATCGTTTGGCTGGTCAGAGAGGAGAGGACAGGGAGCAAAGGAGAGGAGAGGGGAGGCATGCTGAGTGGTGAAGTGATACGGGCAGAGACGGTGATTCTGGCCTCTGATGCAGTTCAAGTCCTTTGTGCCTCAGAGAAAAGCTCTCTACAAACGCAGCAGAGCAGGAATCAAAGGAGCCCTAAAGGGAGGTGTTGTAAAACTCAGGGTAATCAAGCTGGGCCTCCTGGGACTTCTATCTTCTCGCTACAAAGTCGGAGGAGCAAAGGTCACAGAGAGAACACGGCCTCGGGGGTCAAGTGCACGGAGAGGCGCTCCTGCCCGCGCTCGGGGCCTCTTCCAGCTGCCTCGAGTTCCCTGTCTGAAAAATGACAAATACCAGTCTCGGCAGTTTCTGAGGAGGATTAAATTGGGACAAAACGATAAAGCGCCCGGCATAGAGGGTGACCCACGGCAGGCGTTCAGGAAATGGTGGCTCGTGGTGACAGGTGTGGACCGTCCGGCTTCAAACCAGCGCTTGAATTGGGGGAGTGGCCGAGAGCGCCAGCCCTGGAATCGAGGGTCAGAAATAACGACCGCTTCCTGTGCCCCGTCAGCTCTCTCCAGCAGTCACGACGATGATGGTAGTTTTATGGACATGCCCCGTGGGCGGCCCGGCGTCACCCTCCCTGCCCCTGGCAGGTCCCAGAGGCTCTCTCGGCCACTCTCACAGAACACACCAGGGACAGAGTTGAAACGGTTCCTCTCTCCTCTCCGCCCTCTGGGTGAGCCATGAAGAGAGCCTCGGTTGGGTGCTGAGATGCCTTACCCTCCCTTCAGGGCTTCCTGATCTGAAGCTAATTAGGGATGTTGTTGGGACAGGAATCCAAGCCGCTGACGGCACAGCCGCTGCATCTTTCAACACTTCTGTGCACATTCTTTTATCAGATTAGCCGAGTCCTAAGAACTGGGTGGAGGGCCAAAGGCTGGTCCCCCAGGAAATCGGGGGACAAAGAATGTAGGCCGTTAGACTCTAGGAGTCCCGGGAGGTGGCCACCAAGAGAAGAGCGACGGGGACACGCGATAGCTACAGTCGTCCTCTCTCCACCATTTTTGTGGGAAGATGCCCAGACCCGTCCAGATGCTTCTGTTCCAGTAGAAAGGTACACTGTGGGGACTCGTGCCTGCCCTGTCTGTGTCTGGACACCTCCAAGTCTTCGGGTTCGCAGAGCCTGGGCTCCGACCACCATCCATCACGGGCTGGCGAGGGACCCAGTACCAGGGCCTGTGTGCCCGGAGCTAACAGAGTCCATCTGTATGGGCTGCATGGCACCACATCACACGGGCCTGGGCAGACCGCCGATGGAGAAAGGGCTGGGGCTGGCAGCCACAGACGTTTTCCCCGTCTTACATTTCTCTGTCCGGCAGCAGGAGACGGTGCGGAATGCACCCCTCCAGAGAGCTGGGAAACGTGGCTGCCTGTGAGGCCTGTCCCCTCCCTTGACACATGGAATGAGCCCCAGGGAGAAGCCCGAAGAAGAAGGTGGGCATTTATCAGGCTCCCGTTGGCCTCTTCCTAAGGACATGAGACATCTTGTTTAGCTACCGTGGAGACACCTTCCCATTCCATCGAGAGAAGCTTCCAGAAGCTGTGTTTAAGCCAGCTGTCCATGACACAAGGCCAGGGCTTGATTGCTCACATTCCTTCCTCCTGGCACCTGCCAAGGCGTCAGCAGATCCCATGGCTGTACCTCCACAGTAGACCTTGCACTGTCCACGTCTCTGTATCTCTACCAAGTCCATTCTGGTCCAAACCACCACCATTTTTAACCTGGACCACTCGGAGTCCCTCAACCTTGTCTCTTCCATTTTGCGCTCTCCAGCGAATCCTCTGTATAATGCAAGAGAGATGATTTTAAGAAGATCTCTCAGACCTAGTTACTCATCTGCTAATAACCTCCAGAGGGTTATTGCATCTAGAATAAAATTCTGCCTGCTTCCTGAGCTTTAACTCTGTATTCTTAAGCCCCCTAACATGCGTGCAACTCTCCAGATGAAGTGGGATGCTCTCTGATCCTTGAACACACCAAGTTTAATCCTGCCTCAGGACCTTTGCACATGCAATCCTCACTGCCTGGATAGATTCCCCCCACCCTCACCCCAGATCTCTAAAGGGTTGCATCTTTCATAAACTTCTCTCCCAACATCGAAGTTCCTTTCCAGCTCCTTTCCAGTTCCTTTCCTTGTCACGTTTCTGCCTGAAGGCCTACTCTGGCCTTTATGGCTGCTAACGGTTTGGCCTGGTAGAGACAACCCCAAACTAGGAACATGTCAGAAAACAGAGGCTCCAGTTCTGCTACTTAGTAGGTTTGTGATCATGCCTCATTTTCTTAAGCTACAGAATATTGACTTTTCCCTCCCAGGGTTCTAGGGAGGACACATGAGCTAACAGAGGTGAAATGTTTTATAAAGTGAGAAGTCTTTTGAGGGTATTTTTTTTTTTTAACACTCAACACATGCTGATTGAACAGTGGCTGCGTGGCAGACAGGCCTAGACTAGGAATCCAAGGGACAGTATGTGTGCCTGCCTTTGAGTACTGGGGGGAGGGGGTGAAGTGCTTCAGCTCAGAGGGGCAGGCCAGACACAGCCTGGGTTTGAACCCGGCGTCTGTCCCTCAACAGTGTGATGACTTCGATTTCTTTCATGTCAGTTTCATGCTTTGGGAAATGGATTTAATAACACCCTCTGGGACAGCTGTGAGGATCGAGCAAGTTAAATCTAGATAAAGCCCTTCGGAGAGTACTCGACGTATAGCAGGGGTTAAGTCATCATTAGTTATCAGAAGGGGAAAGCACGTGATAAGCATTATTCCCCACTATTTTACTCCCTGTCCACTCATCTCCAGTTCAATTCCAGGCTTGGGTCCACCCCAACTCACTCGCCGGACAGCTCCTACCCACAAGCTGCCTCTTCCCCAGCGTGAGTCTGAAACGCTAGCTTCCGCTTCCCCAACCGCTTCCCTTGTAAATGTTTTTGTCTGTCCTCGCCTCCCCCCATCTCCTGGTTCACAGAAAATTCCCAATAAATGTATCAGACAAAGGACTTTATTGTGACAAGGCGGCTTTCTTCGTGGAGGCTCTACGTGGGCTTAGGGTACCACTGCTCTGTGGCGGGGTTAACAAGTGTGTTTGGCGAGTGTGTTTAGGACGTTTGCTTATATTTCAGGAGCAAAGCTGAGGGAGGGATGGAAATCCCCACCAGGACCCCACGGGCACTGTGGCCCCAGCTCTGACACTCGCCAGCTGCTGAAAGGCACGTGGAGAAGGGAAGAGGCAGGGGAGGCTGGTGCCAGGTGGGGGGGGACGGTGGAGGAAATGGAGGGAGTGTGACAGCACAGGGAAGCGGGGGGCGAGGGAGGCACTGACTCGCGGCCCCCCTCCGAAGGGGGTCTCAGACATTATTTTACTTCGTTCTCGACACAAGCCCTCCGAGTAAGAATTATGCTACGAATAGATGACAATCCGCATCCCCACCCAGGCGAGAGTTTTCACTTTTATTTTGTTGCATTTGTTTACTTGGTTTCATTCCATCTTGGTCGCCGTTGCACCTGTAGCACGCGGACCAATACCCAGCAAGCAGCCGATGCCCAAGAAATAGTTGCCGGGCGGATGACTAAAGACTGGAGGAAATGAGCGAAGAAGGCTCCAAGGCTCGAATGCACACAAGGATGCACACAAATGGCCCATATGCGTTTGACGAGATGCTCAACCTCGCTCATCCTTAGGGAAATGCAAATCAGGACCACAATGAGATATCACCTCACACCTGTCAGGACGGCTACTATAACGCAAACCAAAACAGAACAAAACAACAGACAAGGACCCGTGTTGATGAGGGCGTGGAGAAACTAGGACCCGTGTGTCTTACTGGCAGGGAAGTAACACGGTGTGGCGCCTGCGGGAGATAGAATGGAAGTTCCTCAAGAATTTAAAATAGAGAATTGCGATGTGATCCAATTATCCCACTTCTGCGTCTCTTACCCGCCCCCCCCCCCCCCAGAAAGAACTGGAAGCAGGGGGCAAGAACAGGTATTTGTGTGCCCGTGTCCATAGCAGCTCTATTCACAAGGGCCAGCAGGTCGAGGGAACGGGTAACCATCGGCAGACGAGCGGGTAAGCAGAGCGTAGTGCCTCCTACACACAGTGGAACAGAATTCCGCCATTAAGAAGGAGGGAATTCTGACACGGGTTGCAACACGGGTGAACCTTGAGGGCACGGTGCTAAGTGACACAAGCCGGTCACTAAGGGACAAATGCTGAACGGGGTACCCAGAGCGGTCAAATTCACACAGGCGGAAAGTACAGGGGTGGCCTTGCCACGGGGTCTGGGAAGGGAGGACAGGGAGTTCTTGTTTTGCAGGAACGGACTGTTCACTCTGCCAGAAGAAACACGTTCTGCGGGTGGACGGTGGGGGTGGTTGCCCAACCATGTGAATGTACTTGACGCCTCTGAACTGTCCACGGAAAGATGGTTAAATAGTCAGCTGCTAAAAGGAGAGGCAGCTTAAGGAGTTTAGCGCTGCATTGTTCTGGGGGCCGTGAAGGGGTCTCTGCAGGACAAAGGGGAGGAAAGGGAGTGAGGAACAAAGCTGGAAGGGGCAGGCCAGGGGCCGAAGGGAGGCAGCTGGGCAGCGCTGGGGGGAAGGGTTGTTCGAAGGGCAGGTGACCAGCCAGGTGGAACGCAGGGCCACACTGTTTGGGAACCGCAGCTTCTCCCCAGGCCCTGAAGGCTGCTCTGTGGATCCAGGAAGAAAAGCCATAAGCAGAAAGCTTTCGGTTTCAAGTGACAAGAATCTATTTCTAAGGTGGGTAAGACAACAAAGAGCCCGTGGATCTCGTGATGAAAGCATCAGGGGATAAGTGGGGTTCAGGAACAGCTGCACCGGGGTGGCTGGCACTCACATTCTGTCTCTCTGCCTTCCTTTCATCTCTTCTGGCTCCGTTTGTAGGAAGGCTTTTCTGTCTGGGTGACAGAGATGGCCACCAGAAGCTCAGGTTACATCTCACAAGCCAGCCACTCCAGAAGGACAGGACGGAGCACCAAGGCTTCTAGCAAACCTCTCAGCCCAAACCACCATTGGCCTGAGCGGTCATGTGACTGTCTTTGATTCAGAGCACGTCCAGGAGACTGGGATTCTCTGATTGGCCGGGCCTTGGTCACATGTCCACTTGTGGAGGCAGGGGTGGGGTCAGCCCAACCCCAACTATAGAGACTGAGACCCGGGGCGGGGGAAGAGTGGGTGGTTCTCCAGACTAGAAGCCAATTGCTGCTCCCCTAACCTGGGGGCTGCACGCAGGGCAGGGAGAGACACACAAGGCTGTTTTGTTCCATGGGCTCCTTCCTCTTCACACCTGTTGGACCAGGTAACAACAGATGCCTGAGCTCAGACAGAAGAACAAGGCAGATGCCGGTGCACAGTGGAAGCGCATTCTCTATCGTGTCCAAGGAACGAGGGCTCAGGGCACCCGTGGGCAGATCCCTCTGCAACCCGGCACCGTCTGGAGAATGCCGTCCTTGGGCACACTGAGAAATGGCTGTGTGCCCGGTCCTGCTCTGACAGCCCACTCTGCCCCAACCCACCTGAGGGGCGGCGCTGTCTTCCCTCCGGCCAGGAGGCTGGCATTTGGCAGGACGCCCGGCACTGGCTGCTGAGAGCCTCTGAGGGTCCGTGCCAGGTGGTGTGACCCAGGGGGACTGAGCGCAGAACACCCAGCACCGGGGACGGAGAAGCAGGGCCAGAGGGCCAGGGCTGGGGCACACAAGGGCCTTTGTCGGCCTTGGGCCGAGGGAGATCAGGTATACTCTGACCTCATCAGCAGAAGAAACTGACATATCCCCAAGTGGGGCTGCAGGGGGCAGGAGGAGCCAGAGCAGGCAGCGAGAGGCACAAAGGTGCAACTCGAACCTCTCCACGCCTCCCGGGTGAGACCCCTGGCCGTCCACCCTCAGCCCATTCTCTCCTCTCATCTCTCACAAGGGCATTGATTTGACATTCGCCCCAGGGATGGGTGGGGGAGGCGTGGGTTGGAGACCACTGGCCAATCCTCTGTTATCCACTTCTTTCCCACAGTCTCCGCACTCTTCACTTCCTGCTGTCCTCCTGGCTGTGCAGAGTCAGGACTCCCTTTCCCAGCCTCCTTGGTGTCCATGCGGCCCTGTGACCAGGCTCTGGCCAACCAGACTGAGCTCCCTGTCTCTGGACTGTCTTCCTGTCCTTTAGGTCTGGTGGTGAGGTCACAGGCTCTGAGGCCAGATGCCCTGGGTCCAAGTCCTAGCTCTGCTTCTCCCTGAAATTAGGCAAGTCACCCAACCTCTCTGTGCCTCAAATGTCGCATCTGTCACATCACCTGATGATGGTGACCCTCTTATGTGTGTTGTGAGGTATCACTGAGTAAACTCAGCCGAGTCTCTCAGCGCACATTAAATGTTAGCTACTATTCTTCATCATCATCATCACCATCGTCACCATCATCGTCACCATCATCATCACCATCATCATAATAACCATCACACCATCATCATCTTCATCATCACCATCATCACCATCATTGTCACCATCATCACCATCATCATCATCATCACCATCACCATCATCACCATCACCATCATTGTCACCATCATCATCACCATCACTATCATCATCATTGTCTTCACCATAATCATCACCATCATCACCACTGTCACCATCATCATCATCGTCATCACCATCATCACCATCGTCACCATCATCATCAGCGTCACCATCACCATCATCACTGTCGTCACCATCATCATCACCATCATCATCATCATCGTCGTCACCACCACCATCATCATTGTCCATCATCATCACCACCATCTGTGTATGTCCACGTCTCAGAAGCAGCCCCTCCCCAGTGGGGAGAATGCATTGCTTTCCAATCAGGGCCCCAGGATGCCCTCATCCAGTCCTTCCTTAGAGCACATCTCACACCTCTTCTGGGTGCTACAGGCAGCGGAGCCTGGAGCCAGATGTCCCGGATTCATGCTTGGCTCTAGCCGCCTATTAGCTGTGTGACCTCGAGCAAGCGACTTAACTTCTCTGTGTGTGTCTCAGATTCCTAGGGGAAATGGCAATGATAAAAGGAGCCACTTCATAGAGTAGGTGCGGAGACCAAACGTATTAAGGTTTAAAACAGTGTCTGGCTTACGGCGAGTGCTCAATAAAGAACTCTCATTAGCTGTTTGCCGTCTGTCTTGCTGTCTAAACTGTGAGCAGCTTAAGGGCACTAACCAGGCTTTATTTATCTTTGTGTTCTTGGCACCTTGTCCAGTGCCTGGACCTGGTCGGTGCCACATTCGTGCCCCATGCTTGCAGTCTGGTCTCATGTCAGTTATTTTTTCCATACCTCCTGCCTGAAGGGCGCTGTTCCAGCCTGAAAAAGAAAGAGGGTACTTTCTTCCAAGCTTGGTTTTGGGCTGTCAGCTCAGGAAAGCCCAAGAGGACCCAGAGCCTGGGGGACCTGTCAGCTATGGGGGACTGGCACTCCTCAGCAGGGCCTCAGGGACCACCTGCGCTTGGCCTGAGGGGCCTTTCGAGGGATTCGGGGCATCTCGAGGGATTCTTCATGCAGAGGGTCACAGCATATGCTGTCTCCTGGGGGCGCCAGATGGTGGGGATTTGGCTAGATTCCCTCTAGATCTCTGAGCCCGCTGACCCTTTCAGCGGCTCCAAAATGCAAAAGAGAAATGATAACTGTGCTTTGACATGACAGGAGCTGGAAAGCCACGAGGAGCTTGGCAAAGAAGGAGCACGCTGTTGTTGCTGGTGCTTGACTGTATCCGTGATTCCAGCCTGTGTAACGGCCATCCTGCTCAGCTGCCTGCTTCGTTCAATCTGACCACCGTCAAGGATCCAGAATAGAAGGGTGGCTAAGAGATCAGGCCCTGGTCCTTCCGGGAGCCCCACTGCCTGGGCTCAGATCCCAGCTTCTCCACTTGCTAGTGGTGGCAACCTCCGGCAAATAACTTTAGTTCTCTGGGCCTCGATGTCCTCATCTGTGATATGGGAATATTGTCGCTGTAACAGCAGAAAAACACTTGGGATCAACAACGCTGTTTGTCTGTGTATCAGAATGACAATGGCTAACTCTTACACCGCACTTGCCAATGCCAGGAACTATTCTTTTCACGTATTATGCTATTTGGTTTTTCCAACCACCCCGTGCGGGAGGCGCTATTCTCTCTGTTTTTTAAAACAAGCAAGGAGGGGAGCCTGCGTGGGTCAGTCAGTTGGGCATCCGACTCTTGATTTCAGCTGAGGTCATGATCTCACGGTTCATGAGTTCGAGCCCCGTGTGGGGCTCTGCGATGACAGCATGGAGCCTGCTGGGGATTCTCTCTCTCTCCTTCTCTCTCTGCCCTTTTATGCGTGCATGTGCGTGCGCTCTCTCTCTCTCTCTCTCTCTCACACACACACACACACACACACACACACACAATAAATAAACATCTTAAAATAAAATAAAATGACCATGGAGAGTTTAAACAAGTCATGCAAGAAGTTGGCAGAATCAGGATTGAGACTTCGGCGGTCTGTCCCACAGTCCATGTTCCTCCCATCAAGCTGTGCTTCCTGATGAGTGACACAGACTTAATCAAAGACTGGTAGAGTCTTGCCCTGGGGCAAGTGCTGTGCTCTACTCTGGAATACTAAAGCAAGCCGTGTACGCGGTGACTTAAAACAACCAGATGCTATCAGCTCCGTTAACGGACGATGATCAATGCATCTTTTCCCCCTGAAACACAGAGCATCCGTGTGGATGATTTGGGCTGCAAGCAACAGGTGACCCAACACTTGTTTTCAAGGCACGATGACTTCAACAATTAATATTTACGTGAGAGTTCAGGTAGCTGCGGTTTGGGTAACACCGTGGCTCAGGGACATGGTTAAGGAATCTGGGTCTTTCCCACTTCCTGTTCTGGGATCTCTGGGACCTCAGGGTTGTCCACAGGCCGACACCCTTCTTGGCGACGGGAGGGCTGCCCACAGTTCCAGATGTGAAGAGTGTCTGAAAGAGAGGAGACCGGAGAGGTGGTCCGTTCTTGGGGGGGGTTTTCTTGGATCTCTGAAATCATTTGCCAGAATCTTCTGGAAGACTTAGCTCTGTGCTTCTCTCTGCTTCCCTCCACTTGCCTCTGCCATTTCCTCCCGCACGAAGGCCTGTCTGTCCCTCAGCACCACCCTGACAAACGATTTCTATCAGGGCTCATTTCAGTTGCAACTAGCAGGAAACCCAACCCAGGGTGACTGAAATGAAGATAGGTTTGTTTTTCCCGCATCCCCAGGAGCCCGGAGGCACCCAGTGCAGAGGGCCAGTGTGCAGCAGGCACTCGTGTTCCAGGGACCGGGCTCTTTCTGTCGCCCTACTTGGCGTCCTCAGTGCCCCGGCTGTCCTCCACGGGCCATTCCCCCCAAGCTCGCTCAGGTCGTGTTGACCGCAGGTGTTTGTTGGGCAGGGAAACCGAGGCTCGGAGGGTAGTAATGAGGGCTTCAAGGTCATAGCTGGGCGTGGGAAGCCGGCGTGCCCTCCGCACAGGTGCATGCCCTCGCCTCCTCCGCCGTTCCTAGGGGTCAGCCCCTCTGCCCCCACCGCCCTGCCACCCTGCACGGCCCTTGGGCCAGGGGCAGTGCCTCCGAGGCCTCTGTGCTCCCACAGGGGGGCCGAGCACCCCCTCCACGCTGGCCTCCTGGTTGAGGAGAGGAGAGACCCCCGCGGGCAGCCTCTGAGCCCAGGAGCCCGAGATCGTGGCTTCTAACTGCGGTGAGAGCCTTCAGCCTTCAAGGCGGCACCGAGCTGCCGCGGACGCGGAAGCCAACACTGAACGTTCTTTGCCGCCTCCCCCCTTCCCCCTCCCCTGAGTTCTGCTGGGGGCCGGTTCATGGGAAGTTGGTTCATTGGAACTGTCCCCGCCGCCCCGGTGAGAAATGGGACGTTGTACACTGTGTCCCCTGGAGAAAGTCTCCCATCTGTTCGCTCCGTGAGGATAATTACGTGGATAAATTACCCGCCTCCTCGTCCCTCCCCAGCCCGGGTGAGAGAGGGGGTGTGCTCGGGATGAAGGCTCCCGAGTGACCTTTGAGATGGGCGAGTGTGACTAAACCGGCTCCTGCATCAGCCATCTGCCCGGAGCTCGACCGCGGTATCGATTTGCTACTCGAGGGGCGGAAACCGGACGTTTATTTTGAAATCTGTTCCGTAATGAATCTGCGATTTGGGAAGGGTGCTTCTGCAATTACTAGCGTTGAACTTGATGTGACTTCCAGCAACAGAGAAAGTCACTGTCACTGGGTTTACTTTTACCGCTCATTGTCGAGAGGAAAGACCCCAGGCTGAGCGGTGCTTCCCACCAGAGCAGTGCATAAATCTCTCTCTGAACACCTCGGCTGCACATTGTGTCACGTGGGGTTTTCTCTACCTCGGGAAACCCTGGCTCCGGGGGTGCGGATATTGGGGAGGAGTCAGCTCTTGGCACCGACCAGAGGTAGTGCCTTGGGCAGTTCTCTTCCTCTTCCAGGGCCTCCAGGCTGCCTCCTCTGGAATGGGAGGAGGAGATTTAATTTCAATTGCCCCCATAGTAGGGAGAATAAGGTCCCCCCCCCCCCCCACCACCCTCCTGAGACATCTGAGCCCTCATCCTTGGAAACCAAAGATGCCAGGTTGCATGACAAAGGAAAACGGAAGTTGCCGATGGAGTTAAGTGGCCCATCAGCTCAGCTTCAAAGAGGGAAGTGATCCTGGGTTACCTGGGTGGGCCAGTGTCAGCACGAGGGTGCCCGCAAGTGGACGAGGGAGGCAGAGGAGGGACAGCCAGAGAGATGGCAGCTTGAGGAGGGTTCCGCCCGGATGTCGCCGACTTTGGAAGAGGCCAGAAGCCAAGGAAGGCTGGTGGCCTCCAGAAGGTGGGAAATTTGAGGAACCAGAATCTCCCGCCCATGCTTCAGTTTCTGACCTTGCAGACCCATTTCGGACCCATGACTCCGAAGCCAGTCTTTGCAGAGCGCTTGTCACATACCAGGCCGTTTGAGGAACTTATGCGTGGCTCACTGCATCTCGAGAGGAACCTGAAAGGCAGGCATTGCTGTTACGGCCACCGTTTGACAAACAAAGAAACTGAGGCCCAGAAGAAGAGCCGGGGGTCCAACCCTTTGGGTCGTCGGCCTATCCCCCATTCTCTGTGCAGACAGTGGAAACTTCCTCAATCTTACAGAAGTGCTTTGCAAATATGGCGTCCAGTTAAGGTGGCCGCCAGTCCCAGTGTGCCTGGAATTATCGTTAATGGCGCCCCTTCCTGCTCAGTGAGGATAAGGCTTGGGGGGTAAATCACACAGTCACAGCAGTGTGTTGAGCCCTGTCTCCCAGGGCTGACTCAAGCCTCAAGGAAGAGGGTGGAGACGGATGAGTGAAGGAATGCCAGCCAGGCTCAAGGAGCACATAAGGAAGTATGACTTGCCTTCGAGTCCCGGTTCTAGGGCCATTTTGTTGTCTGACGCTGGGGAGACAAGAGCCCACACAGTCAGCCCCCAGCCCCGGGCTAGCCTTTCCTGTCTTTTTCTTCACTTACGGGCTTCTTTGAGGATCCCTAAGCACGATCGGGCGCACACCTGGCTCAGCGACTTTGCACTTATCCACACACATCACCTCCTCTCCTCCCAGAGCTCTGTGCGCAGACCTCAGCTTCTCAGAGAAGCCTTCCTGACCACTCTGTTTAAAATTGCAAGTGACTCCTCCCCAAACCTAACTCCTTTGTTTCCTTTACTGTTCTGCATAAATCCGAACACCCATCTGACATATTATATATGTTACTTCTTCATCCTGTTTATACCCTGTCGGCCCCACTGCAATGCAAGGCCAGCGGTCTGTCCGGGGAAGGCCAGGGGTTTGTCCTTTTTAAAAAATGACTGCATCCCTGGTACCAGCAGGCAGCATCTGCCGTAGAGTCGGCACTCGATGAATGAATGAATGAATGGATGGATGAGCGGATGAATTCAGGCAAGAAATGATATCTTGGCATTGAATTCGTAGACTTGAGAAACAAATTAATTTGAGAGATATTGGAAGAAAAGCTTCTCATTCTCATTTCACATTCAGCAAACTTTTCCTTTGATCTTGCCGCATGTATTGTCCTCTTAAGAGATTATCCTAATATTATGTAAACTTTCATTTATTTTTTTCCAAGACTGAAGGTTTCTACATTTCATTTAGCCGTGCATCTGGAATGCATTTTGATGTACATAATGAGATATGGAGCAGATTTAATATTTTTTTATCTGGATCATTAGGCGCTCACAAAATGTTCTGAGTATCATTCATTGAATAATCTTCCTCCCCGCCAAAATGGAAATGTACTTTATCACGTCGCAAAGTCTTAACGTCGATGCTGGTCTTTTCCCGAACTTTCTACTGAGCTCTGTGGCTCTGTTCCCCACCAGCTCCACACTTCAGTTATTACAATTTGACGTGTGAGAGTCCCTGGTAGAGCTCACGCCATGATTTCTTTTTTTCAAAAAAAATTTTCTATGACTTACCTTTCCAAATTCACGTTAGGCCATGTACCTCATGGCAACCTTGTGGAACTTCATTTTTTTATAGATTGAAGAAAGAGGCAGTAAATACCCAGCCAGGATTAACTCCATGCAGGAATATACTATGCATCGCATTCTTTCTTTCTTTCCATAGTTTTACTCATATGGATCGCAGACACATGTTGTTGCCTCTAAGTGCTGAATATCACTGCTGTGGAAAATTAGATTTGTTTCTGGTTTGGGTTTAACTGCTTGTTTTTATTTTTTATTTTATTTTATTTATTTATTTATACTTTTTATTTTATTTACTTATTTATTTTAATATAATTTATTGTCAAGTTGGCTAACCTACAGTGTGTGCAGTATGCTCTTGGTTTTGGGGCCCGATTGCCACGGTTCATCGCTTACATACAACACCCAGTGCTCATCCCCACAAGCGCCCTCCTCAACGCCCATCACCCACTTTCCCCTCCCCCATCAACCCTCAGTCTGTTCTCTGTATTTAAGAGTCTCTGATGGTTTGCCGCCCTCCCTCTCTGTTTGTAACTGGTTTTTCCCATTCACTTCCCCCATGGTCTTCTGGTAAGTTTCTCAAGTTCCACATCTGAGTGAAAACATATGACATCTGTCTTTCTCTGACTGACTTATTTCACTCAGCATAATACCTTCCAGTTCCATCCATGTTGCTGCAAATGGCAGGATTTCACTACTTGGCAACGAGAAAGAATAACTGCTTATTTTTAATACAGAGGGCACGTTAATTTGGGAATCTGGATTTTGTTCCGTCAACCTTTTTGTTGTTCTCACATCAACATCAAATCTGGAAGAGCAATTTCCTCCTAAACTCCCTTCCTTTTTCAACAAATGCCTAGGTTTTCCTTACGTGCTCTTCTCTTTATGGGAATGTTATCATGGACTCAGTCAGCTCCCTAAATATGTACTGACCTTGTAGCGCGTTGGACTTCCGGACACGATTATAATCTCTGGAAGTTCTAGTTGATTCTTGGAGGTCTTCATTAAGTACGTGGTCTGCTGATGCTCTTTGTTCAAATACCGTCCTGTCTCTCACTGTTCACCCAAGGGTCTGGGTGTTAATCGTGTGCTGTCCTTTGACGCTTTCCGGTCACTATCCTGGACGTGACTTGCACCCCTCTTTCCGGTCAGCAGGTCACACGTTTACGTCTTGGCTCCACATCTTCATTGTAAGGGTCTCTGCTTCCGGCCCAGAGCTGCCCACACTGGGAGCTGCAGACTCCCGGTCAGTAACTACCGGCTCGATCAGGCCAGAGAGCAGAAGGAAGTCATGTGTGAGCTGGGGTCTTCCCGTCGTGTACTGAAAGAGCTCGGAGTGCAGATGTCGTCCAGGGGTTCTCCAAATAGTAGGCTGGGATTTGGCTGAGGGACCCGTCCTTAGGAACATCGAGCCTCATTCATACGAGACTCTCGATGCCTCAGGCGATGTTCTAAGGCCCTTACACAAGGTAATTCACGTAATCCTCATATAAAGTGGGTACCATTATTACACTCCTTTCTCGTACGAAGCTTCTAAGCACAGAGACCATTGGGTCGCTTGTCCAAGGTAATGCAGTTAGAAAAACAACCGAGCCAGGATCTGAACCAGCGGAGTGTGTCTCCAGAGTTCATGCTTCTAACCACCACACCCACCACCTAGGGGAGTGCAGCTTACGGAGAGTTTCTTATTGTTCCATTAGTACAGAGTGCTTGGGCAGCGTGCCAACTTTGACCTTTTGGGTGCCAGGCAGTTTCCGGTACACCGACAGAACCCGTCAATCTCTTCTAGTTTCCATTTCGTTCTGCTCTCTCCGAAAATAGCCTGCATGACCTGGAAACCAAGGTCTCTCCATTCTCCAGGGCCCCGCCTCTGAGCACTGGCCGAAGACGACGTTGTGTAAATAGGGCGACGTGCCCCCACGGGACCCGGTCCCCCTATAATGTGGACGATCACATCCACAGGGCTCCGGGGTGAGGAAGAATGGCCGCCTCCTTGTTCACAGGGAGAAGATGTCCAGCAGAGGGATCCTGGCTGTGTCTGTAGACTCTCATTTCCTGCTGGTGGATAAACAGGTGGCAAATGGCCTGCCAAGGATGTGACCGCAGAGCAGGATGACCCCACTGGCCACTGCAGTTCTCCTGACATTCCCAGCTGGAGTGATTTGAATAATGGTTCCGATTTCCTATTGTAGAACACAGGAGATAGTCAGGACCTTGCTGGTTGACGCCTCCAGCATCGTGGCTTGCGGAACTGGGGGCGTCCAACATCTCCCTCCGGGTGCACGGGCATCGTGTCCAATGTGGTGACAGCCCATGATAGCCAGGTCTTCGTCCCCATAGGGGCCGGCGCTGACGGAGGCCAGCAGCCATTTCATCAGTCTGCAGCTCCTAGGCAGCGAGCGGTCGGCCTGGACCATTATAGAGTCACAGAGAGGTCAGGATCTCAGAGATCAGATCCTTCCACCGCTGTTCCTGTAGACAAACCAACGGCTCAAGATCACACAGTGCATCCGGGCCTGGGAAATTAGGGGGGCGCTCTTCTTTTCTTGAGACTCCCCCGACCTCTCCCTGGGAGTCCTCACTGGCTGAAGGCATTACCTTCGCCTCCGTGTATACATCCAAGCCAACGCTCCCCTGAGCTCCCATCCTGTGCATTTGGTGGCCCAGACACGCTAATGTAACCTCTCCAAATTGAGACTCATACCTCCCTCTCAATCTGTGTCTTCTCCATCTCGATCAATGGCCAGGCCATCCTTCCAGTTGCTCAGGACCCGCACCTGGGGGTCATCTTTACCACCTTCCTTTCTCTCCTAAGCCACAGCCGATCCACCGGGATGGTTGTATGGGCCCGATCTTTGGAAGAGATCCCCACCGCTCCCCACCACCTCCACTGCTGCCCCCGGGTCCGAGCCACCGGGTCTCATACCTGGTTTCAGTGACGGCCTTCTCATTGCCTCTCCCCTCCCACCCTCATCACCCCATCGAAGCAGTCTAGCTGATGTGCGATATCTCTGCTTAAAACCCTCTGTTAGTTTCTCATCTCATGAAATGGAAGAGAAATGAAGGAAGATGGAAAAAGAAAGCAGTGTACCAGGAACTGGCTCTGGCGTCTGCTTCATCCTTCTCTGGAGAAAAACGGGCAACTTTCTCCAGTGTCCAATGGTTAGAGTGGCTATTTTAGGAGGTCAAGGCGTCAGCGGCCCATGGGTTGCCCCCACCTCTCCTGCATTCCTTCCCTGACTCCCCACTGAGACCTGTCCTCCCTGATCCACCCTCCTGGGGCCCCAGCCTCAGGGTCTGCTCCCCCTGACTCTCACCCCCTTTCCTCCTTCCTCCATGGACCCATAGGTCCTTGTAGGCTGCTCTGCTGATGAACAGGTTCCCAGAGACGGCGGAAGCACTGGGAGCCTCCTTCTCAAGCTCCAGCCTCTGTCCCAAGCCCCAGATATTGACATTCTCCGTCAACTCAAACCCAGAAGATTCAAAAACATTGCCATCTTCCTACCCACCCCCAGTCCACTTCTCCTTCAGACTTGTCTGGTTCTGCTCAGCCATCCGGTCACTCACCGAGGCTCAAAGACATTGCGGTCATTGGGGTCATCTTTGGCTCCCCCCAGGTGTCGGTTAGAATGCTTTGGGCCACAGGGGCGCCTGGGTGGCTCAGTCGGTTGAGCGTCCGACTTCAGCTCAGGTCACGATCTTGCGGTCTGTGAGTTCGAGCCCCGCGTCAGGCTCTGGGCTGATGGCCCGGAGCCTGGAGCCTGCTTCTGATTCTGTGTCTCACTCTCTCTCTGCCCCTCCCCCGTTCATGCTCTGTCTCTCTCTTGTCTCAAAAATAAATATGTGTTAAAAAAAAAATTTAAAAAAAGAATGCTTTGGGCCACAGCTAACAGCAACTCCAACAATGATTCATAAAAAATAAGGGTATTTAGCAAAAGATCGGGCCGGGTAGCTGCAGGCATCACATGGCCTTCTTGTGCTGCAGTCGGGCATAAAAGGGCAGTTCAGGGAGCATCTTTTTTGTGCCAGTCCTTTTTAAGGACACAGACCTTTTCCAGGGGGCTCCGTCACACATCCTCTTGGGTCCCCTTGGCCACAATGAGGTCACGGGCAGTGCTCACTGCAGGGGGGTCGGGAAGTGTCGGGCACGGTGCTTGGGATAGTCAAGATTGGTTTTGACCCACCAAGGCCCACCCATTTTGCCTAGAAAATGCTCAGGGATGTGTTGGCAAGAAGGGTGGGGATGGCTGTTGGGTGGGAGACACCACACTATCTTCTCACATACCCAACATCCTGTCCACACTATCTTCTCACATCCCCAACATCCTGTCCTGGGTGCAGCTTTGCCATTTTTTTACCCCCTCCCCCGACCCCCCCCCCCGCTCCCCCCCCCCCCCCCGCCCCGCCAATGCCTCTGCCGTGTCTGTTCCATTCCCGTTACTAGTGCTGTGACTCACGCGGCCCCGGCTCTCGCCCTGATAGAATATCTGCCTCTAACTATCACACTGCCTCTGGTCACTCTTTTCTCTCCCAAAAGACCGACACCCTATCTGAGTACAATTCTAACTGTCACTCTGGCTCCTGACTATCTTTAGTGGCTTCCTATCTCCCAAGTTAGATAGAAGCCTCCTCACATGGATAGTCAAGGCCTTCCACAATATGACTGCTGACAAAGTAAAATCAGCCCCGTTTGCAGTGAGACCCGGGAGGGGATCCAGGAAAGAGGAAAACAACCCTTCCAGCAGCTGGCAGCCAGCAGTTAGGTCATGATGGAGCCATATCAGCAGGCACAATGCTCACAGAATACAAATACGTTCAGAAAACGACCATCTGAGACGAGGCAGAGAGAGAGAGAGAGCACAGAAGTGATTGAACATGCCCCTCTCCTGCTAACGTGAGTGATGCCTGCCTCTTCACCACTGAGAACGCGAGCGCTGCTTTCACCTTTCTGCCTCCGAGATAAAAATATTTCAGCCACCCAGCCACCAAAGTGTCCCACCTGGTGACCCTGCCTCCTTAATCCCCCCGAGGAAGCGTTCAGCAGAAGCCCAAGCCGTGCAGAAGCACTTCCCCGTCCCTCTTACCGAGATGCTCCGGGCTTGCCGTGGGGGGGGGTCTCCTCTGGTGCAGCGGGCAGGACGAGTGGAACCGTGTAGCTGAATCCCCAGTGGTCTTTGGTTGGCGGGATTCACATCGTGGTCCAACCTTCCAACTTCACCTTCCTCGGTTCCCCAAGACCTCCTTTACAAGTCAGAACTTTGTTTCCAGTTTCGCACAAAATTCTGACCAAGCCTCTGCATGCAGCTTTCATTTTTCAAGAGGTGCGGAGGACGGAGAGAACGTGTTGATTGCGTTCACTGACCATAGATATGGGATCGCCACGATCCAGATTATGAGAAACCCTACTGGTCACACAGCCCGGGACGGCAACAGAGGGCTTCTCAGGAAAAGAGGCCTGGAAGGGGAATCTTAAAAGACATACACCAAGATCTACCGAATCAGTAACCTTAGCTCTAGGGCCTGAGGAGGCCCCTGGGGTGGTGATGCCGTGGAGATTGACAGGGAGGGTGGTGTTCCCTGTGAGTCAGAAGGTGGCTACTTCTGGAAGGAGGGTAGGGCTGGCCCTGGGATGCGGCCATGGAGGGGCTTGGGGCAAAGTGCTGTTTCTAGACTTGGTCCGGGTCATAAGGATGTTATAAGGATGCATTTTCGTGTGTTTTTCGGTGACCGTGTTTTTTGTTTTTTTTTTTTAATTTAATGTTTATTTATTTTTGAGAGAGAGAAAGAGAAAGAGAGAGCAGGGGAGGAGCAGAGAGATAGGGAGACACAAAATCCGAAGCAGGCTCCAGGCCCCGAGCTGTCAGCACAGAGCTGGACGTGGGGCTCTAACTCACCAACCATGAGATCATGACCTGAGCTGAAGTCGGTCGCTTAACCGACTGAGCCACCCAGGCGCCCCTTTCGGTGACCCTGTTTAATTTTCAAGTGAAAAGGTTAAAACGTGTAGCCTTGAACAGGTCCGGTTTCTGCAGACAAGGACAAAAGCAAGGAGCCCAGATAGGAGCCATTACGGCAAACCAGGAGGGGTGACGAATGGGACCCGAATCACGGAGGCAGCAAGGAGTTGGGGGCTGAGGTCAGACGCTGGACATTTTGGAAGGACCGACAAGATTCACTGCCACATTGGACTGAGCAGGAATGAGAGAAGAAGAGCAAAATTATACCACATCCTGGTCAACGCGGTGGCCGACCAAAGGCGCCACCTTTGTATAGACGGGATGAAGGTTTCACACAAGTGTTTGAGAAGCCATCATTGCCTGCAGGGGGGTGTTGGTGATCCCTGTGAAGGAAAGGGTGCCTTTCTTCTGGAAGGATCTCATGCCTGTCACTGAGGCGCCTGGTCACACTGAGATGGACAGACATATGGACAGTCGCTGGAAGCCGTGTAGCCCAGACACGTTAACTGACCGTGGGACGTTTGACGCGGACAGAGCTGCCAAACTAACCTGTCAGGTTTATATTGCCCTAGGAACTGGGGCATCACCCCCTCCCCGTCCCCGACCTACACATCTATCCTTCTCACTCCTGAAATTCACGTGAAGCCGGGTGTCCTTTTTGTGGGAGCTCATTATCCGTTTGTGAAATCGAATAATCTGTCTTGTCTCCTTAAAAATGTCAAGCTCATAAAATAAGGGATCAAGGCACTTAAGTAATTTAAGGGGAAAGACGGTCACTAACCAAGTCTTTTACCTTTGTTTCAGTAGGCAAGCGAGGTAGGTGTCTTACCAAAGTCTGCTTTTTGGCAGTCGGAATCCTATTTGCCCACTTTTCTTACGATTTCTGACATGCGTAAGTTACCTTCTGCCCCTGCTAGCTGTAGGGTTTCCCAGGCCTGCTCCCTGGTATGTTTTACCATCTTCAAGCCGACAGCTCCATGGACCAGGGGAGCTGTTAGAGTCTAGGCCCCTAAGCGGGTGTCCTGGTGTCCCACTCAGAAGCAACCATCCACTGTGAGCCAGTGTCTTTGCAGGAAGGCTGCCTGCAGCTTTAAATGGGTCCCCCAACCTTGGGCACGGGCAAGGTGCAGCCCGCTGTGCTAGGAGTGAATTATGATGTCAGTATTCCAGAATCCCTAATGAATTCTCCTGAGCACAGCATGCTGCTGCCCCACCTCCCCCACGCCACGTTTCTGGTTGATTCATGAGCAAAGGCACAGAAAAATCCATGGCTTTGGGGGAATAAAGAAGAGTGAGATCATTTCTGCGTTGAGAAATCACTGTGCTCCGATCGTTGTATCTGTTAAGAAAAGAACGATTTCATCTTCCATTTACTCACCTCCTCATTATCTAGATTCAGAACCCTTGCCACTCCCCCTCACCCCCCAGGCCAGAGGTGGGGTCTACACCCCTGCCTGTACCTCCATCCCTGCTGATTTTCCCCAAGAGAGAAAATCCAGCCATGCCTTTCAGGGGGTAGTTGTCTTCGCTAATTGGGACCTATTTTCAATCCCGTGTAGTTTACGTGAAATAAATCTGCAACCCCCGGATAAATGTCATTGCCTCCTGGCCACAAAGAGGCAGCCCCGCATGAGAACTGTGATTGGCTGAGCCCAGCGAGACCCCTTCGTGGCCCTGCCCAGCATGGGTGCCAGGCTTCCCACCAGCTGGGGCACCCTGCTGATCCTTGGGGGGAGAGTCACTTGGCACAGTCATCCCGCTCAATATTGACGCCTTTCGTGGGGTTGCTTAGGCTAATTAAAAGTCACGCTGTGCATGACTTTAATTAGGATTCACATCAGGCCAGGCGAGGCTTTCAAAGGGAGAAGAAACCACAGACTGAATGTTCAGAGGGTGAGGGCAGCAGAGAGGGAGGGAAGGAGGACAGTTTATTTATAACCTTTCCTGCCACACGCACGCTGTGAGGCCAACAGACACGTGTTCCTCTGCCCTTCAGGAGAGGAACCTGTTTGGTTCAAGTCTTCATAAGCTGGGGTTTCTGGGGTTCCCCCTCGTTGGAGCGGAGGCTCGCACACTCACTTCGTTGAAGATGAGGAAGGGTCAGGGTTTGGGGCTACAGCCTACTGTTGGCTCCCGGGGTGGCCACACCCGTGAGGTCCGGCCCCTGGACTCAAGGTGGACCCGGGGTTGACTGTGCACGAGAAGCAGAACCACTACTGTCCGGCAAGGCGGGTGCTCTCTTCAACCAGCTTTGACCTCGGGTGGGTGGTCCCATGTCAAGTGCTCAGCACAGAACTCGACACGCGGGTAGCAGTCATGAGGAATACATCCATTTTGCGTGTTTCTTCCCTTAGGTTCCCGGTGGTTGTGATGTTAGAGACTGGATTCAATTCATGTCTGTACTCTGAGGGTCTGGAAAATGGCTCTTCGTGGTGGCCACACAATGTGTTTGCTGCTTACCTCAGGGGGAAATGAGAGGGAATCAGAGCCCATTCCGAACGGGGAGCAATGGGTATCCATGGGAATGCCCTTGGCTGCAATTACACAGCACCTGGCAAACTCCATCTCAGGCTTCAACGACAGTTTCTTGTCTCATGTGAACAAGCTCTCCGGAGCCCTGAGATCCTTGGGCTGGTGTGGCAGCAATGTGATATCACCATGGACTCGGGGGTCTTCCCACACTTCTGTCCTACCTTCCTCAGCATATCGGCTCTTTGTCCTCATGGTCACAAGGTGGTTGCCAAGATCCGGATCTCCCATCCCTAGAAGGGAGAAAGAGTCAGGGGCAAAAGATTTTGTCATGAGTTTTGTCTGTTGTTTTTTTTTTTTTTTTTTTTTTTTTTTTTTACAGGGTGGGCAGCCCCCAGCTTATATCTTATATCTCATGAGCCAGAACAGATTCACGTGCCAACTCCCAAACCAATTACTGACAAAGTGGAAAAAGATGTACCATTATGGTTATAGTACAGATTGGTCCTCTACGATTAAGATGGGTTAGGTTCCCTGAGATCTTGAGATCACTAGCTCCTTCCTCCACACAAAATCTGTTTGTAGGAAAGAAAAGAAAGGTGAGGGCTGTTGGGTAAACAACCGAGAGTGTCTGTATTACTGTTGCTGTTGCAACTGTTACTAGAAGATTTTGCTAACCCGATGGGAACTTGACCCTTATCGTCAGGTCTACTGTAATGAAGTGAACGGTCACCACACTAGGAGTTACAGAAGACCTGGGGAATAGTCCTGGCCCTCCTGGTAAGTAGGTTCCTTCTTGGCAATAGGACACGGGGATCTTCTCCTTTCCCATTTGACATCATTAGCTGCATGTGCCTCACGAACATAAAGTGGCTGCTGGTGTGCATGCAGCTTAATCTGTGTCCTTCACATAGTGACATCTGATTATGTCTCCTTGGTCACCTGCCTAGCTGTTGAAGGCTGGGAGCTTTTTAAAAGCATGCTATTTAGATTTAGATACCAGAATATTCAGCTAAAAGTGTTGAAAGTAGCCACCCTAGAGTGCAAGAAAATTGGAGCAAAGGGAAGGAGAAAACGCCTCTTCTGTAACAAACCTTATAAAACTGTGTGATTCATCTGTGTGCACATACCTTTGATTAAATAAATTGAAAAAAATAAGATTGGGGGGTCATCTGTGAAGTGGGTCTACACCCCAACCTTGACCTTACCGGGGGGAGGGGGAAAAGGCAGTAACTGACCCAGATCCCTCTGCCGCCTGACTCCCATCTCCCCCTCCTCCAGTCCGGTTGCTGCTTCTCAGCTGCAGCATAAAGCCAGAGAAGCGATTTCATCTAATCACCTGGGTCATTTTCTCAAAAATCGGTTTCTTTTTAACTGCTTTTTCATGAGGAACAAAAAGAACATAAGAGGCAGCCAAATTGCTGTCCCTGCTGGCCGTCGCTCTGCAGAGGGGCTGGCCTGAAAGGGGCAAAGGCCTTCCGGGCAGCCTTCAATTTTCAATCCATCTGGAGAGACAGCGGCCTCCGTGCTCCTTTATGAAATGAAATGGCAACTTAGGGAGAGGCAAAATAAATCGGAGGGAAATGCTTTTGACACACGCCAGAGAGCAGCGGCTGACCTGAGTGAGAGGCCCAGAATCAACTTCTATTAACCCCTGTGCTTCAAATTCCTTGAAAGCTCTTCAAGCTCAACTCTTGAAAGCAGAAGTCAACTCAGAGGACTGGCCTTTGAGCCCAGCTTGGGTCCTGCCTTGCTGTGTGGCCGAGGAAAAGTCACTCAACCTCTCTGGGCTTCATTTCTGCAGATGTCAAATGAAGTGGGATGATTTCCATTGTCTCAAAAAGACAATAGGAGAAGCAAATAAAACCAAGGTCAATGAGGTCTACCTGCACTTACATGCCCTTGTTATAGGGGGCGGACGTGGACGAGAATGACAACCACAGGGAGGGGCCTGCAGGGGGTGGGGGGCTTTACAGGGAGGGAGGGGCATGCACGGGGTGGGGGGCGGGCACCCGCGGAGGGCTTCCACTCCTGATGTCTGGGAGGGAGAGGCGTGGCTAGTCATTATAGTATTCTTCATACCTTTTCTCCATCAGTTTCTACATCAGTGTTGACACTTCGGGCTGAACGAGGCCACTGTGTAAGGAGCTGCCCTGTGCCTTGTGAGACGTGTGGCAGCATCCCTGGCCTCTACCCGCTAGATACCAGTCGCACCCTCCCCTCCAGGTTCTGACAGCCAAAAGTATGTCTCCGGACACCGCCAAATGTCCCCTGTGTGCAAAATTGTCCTCAGTTGAGTCACCGGTCTAGAAAAGAGAGGACGTATGTCTCAGAAATATCAGATGGCTTCCCCAAAGTCACACGGTCGGTAAATGAGAGGTCCGGCATCCAGCTCTCATCCATCCCGTCCCATCACGTGCTCTCCAAAATCCGTGTCTCTTGAGCAGGTATTTTTACCGCCAGGACCGCAGTAGACTTTCGTCCGACATGAATACGACTGGATACACCTGGCAGAAAATAAAACATGGGACGATTATCTTCAGGTTGACAGCAGATATGAAAGCAAAGATAATGCTAGTAATTAAACATGGACTATGGAAATGCATGTAAATACCCCAGCCGGCCACGCCCCTGCATGGAGCCCCGCCCAGTAGGAGGTGGAGACTCAGAGGGTCTGAGCTCTTCCCTCACTGAGTCTCTGTTGTCCGGGGCCAGTCCACTTGGGCTCGTCTACCCAAGTTGGGGGTGTCTCTGGGGTTTGAATTAGAGTCAGTCATTCCTGCACTTGATCTTCCCTTTGTTCAGTAATTTTAGAGCCTGAGCCACGCCCAGTTTTGGGTGCTACCCCACTGTTTTCCAGACAGGAGGGCGCCGCCCTCCCCAGGGCTCCGCAGTAGAGCTGGGACATGGCTGCTCGGTCGGAACCCACAGACCCTGAGGCTCGGATGCTTAAGAGGAAATGTAAGGCCTGAAGAGGCAAATAAACTGTAAGCAAGCCCCTCGCCCCTTGCGAGACGTGGTTCATGTTTCCAGAAGCTGATGGACGGTGCCCTGGACACAGGGCACTGGGTAACTGGAGGGTTCTGTGACAGGGTGGGTCATTAAGTGTTGGGGACGTTCCGATGCGTGGTGTTGTGCCAGGCAGGGCAGGCAGTGGGACGATGAGAACGCTGATGTCTCCTCCAGCCCAATCCTTTCCATATGTTCATGAGCTATGAAAATACTTCTAGTCCAGAACGTGGCTCAGCCTCTCAGTGGGCCTCTGGCTAATTTTTTTTTTTTTAATTTTTGTTTATTTATTTTTGAGAGAGAGAGAGAAAGAGCACAAGCAGGGGAGGGGCAGAGAGAGAGAGAGGGAGACACAGAATCCCAAGCAGGCTCCAGGCTCGGAGCTGTCAGCACGGAGCCCGATGCAGGGCTCGAACTCACAGATTGTGAGCTCATGACCTCAACTAAAGTCCGACGCTTAACCGACTGGGCCACCCAGGTGCCCCGAGGCTAATTTTTTTTAACTAACGTTTGCTAAATGCATCCCAGGTACAGCCAAGCTCGAGGAGCTTTACCATACTGCATCTAAGTCCCCAACAAATTCAGCTGTCCTCATGGAGGGGGACGGAGCACGGAGGACTCAACATGGGTGGGGGTGCTTTAGGGGTGCCTGGGCGCTGGATGCTGGCATGTCGGAATAGGCCAGGGAAGCTCAGAAAACCTGGAAAAGAATGTAAGAAGAATTTGAAGGGTTTCCCAAGCATGAAACAAAGAGGGAGTTCGCCACCCATGCACATGACTGCTGCAAGCTTCCTCGGTGCCCTTGAGGAGTCATTGACCAAACAGCGTCAGCCAAAACAATGGTTAGAAGGACAGGGGCTTGAGCCAGGCTGCCTGGGAGGCATTCACAGCAACCTCACTTACCGGCTGTGCCACCTTGGGTAGGTTACTTAACCTCTCTGTTCCTTAGTTTTGCTGTTTGTAAAATGGAATTATCATAAGGATATATTTTAAGCTCAACCATAGACAATTGCTGTTCCCCGTAGGAAATTGTCAGTAATTGGCAATTTCATATGGGTCAGCCTAATACCCCGTAGGGTTCTGCGAGGGATTGAGTTAATGATTGAAAAATACTGAGAACAGTGCCTGGCACCTAGTAAGCTCTAGATACGTGTCAGGATCACTATAAAACTTTAAAGAAATGTAGAACATCTTTTCCATGTGTTTGCATGGAGCGTTTCCCACCAGTCATTTGCTTAAAAAAAAATTTTTTTTTAATGTTTTATTTATTTTTGAGAGAGACAGAGACAGAGCGCGAGCAGGGGAGGGGCATAGAGGGAGACACAGAATCCGAAGCAGGTTCCAGGCTCTGAGCTGTCAGCACAGAGCCCGACGTGGGGCTCGAACTCACGAACCGCGAGATCATGACCTGAGCTGAAGTCGGACGCTTAATCGACTGAGCCACCCAGGCGCCTCGAGAAAGAAAGTTTTAAAGTCGTTGCATTAAATATGGACTGGATATTATGAGTACTTTCAGAGATTTTTTTTTTTTTTTAAGAGAAATTTTGACTGGGCCGTTCACTGACTTAAGGTCTTGGCTGAGTTCCTAGGCCTCTCTGTGCCTCAGTTTCCTCATCCAGAAGACGGGGAGGATCCTCGTACCTGCTTCGCGGGGCTGTGGCGAGACGATTAACAGACAGAAGCAGGTAGAGACTCGTGGCACATGATGAAGAGCCAGGTAGATGCCAGCTGTTGCTGTTTGGGGTGTTATTTACTTATCACCATGGCAACTGACTTTGCATAAGAGGCACTCCACTGCCAAAGGGAGAAATTGATCTGTCCCTGATTTCAGGAAAAGTTCACGAAACAGAACATTCTTGGATAAGATAGCCCCAAAACATTAAAAACCACGTCCTCCTGTGAATAATTGCATCGTACCAACAGACTACGCTATGGAGAGACGGCATCACCACGGAGAGAGATCAATCCAGGAAGGCTTCCCGAAGGAGGGAGTTCTCGGCCCGTCTCAAAGAGATTCAGAGCGGGTCGGAGGAGAGCTAGGCCAAGGCGCCCAGAGAGGAAAGAAGGATGGCAGAAAACCCAGCAAGTTGTAGTTGGCAGATCTCGCATTAACGATGGGATCAGGACATGGGCCCATCTCCTGGCAAGGGGCCATCAGCACTTGTCAACGCCCTCCGGTGTCCCCGGGCAAGAGACAAATCAGAAATCACAGGTGCACGCAGTTGAGGACATATTATGATCATGTCGGGGCCGGGCATCTGCCTGAGCGTTACAAATGTTTATGAATATTAATAACCGTTTGTTCCCAAAGGACCACAAATCAGTTAATTAGGGCCCTGTCAACCTGTTTATATTATCTATAAATGAAAACCCATCAGCAGCCAAACATGAAATTAAGCGGGCCGTGTGTGGGCCGCCACCGTTTCTGGATAAATTGCACACAGCCAGCCCCCCCCCCCCCGAGTCCCCGCCCTTGGCAGGGAGGTGGGTATTTCTCTTCCCTGCCCGTGTTTTATTCGAGTCAGTGGTTCCTGGAGGCACATGATAGATGGTGCCTTGCGTGTGGCTTCGCAGCGTGAGGGGAGGGGGTGATTTAAGACCGCCGGTAAATTAGCTGCAATCCAGAGTCTTGGAAAAGACGGAGAATACCCATAAATCAATGCTCCATAGACAGGTAATCAGGCCCCCAACCCGGACGCCGATCACCACAGGCCTGGGTCCATCCGTCTCCTTCCTGGAGCGATAGCACTGGGGTCGGGGTCTGGTTCGTGTTCCATCCGGACAGCTCCACATCAGGGGTCTTGGGCACGTTGTGTAGAACAAGCCTCGGAAAGTTCTAACAGAGACCGAGACTGAGGCAGAGAGAGGGAGAGATTCATTGGACAACCAGCGAGCGCGGGCTCTGTGCTCGGAGCCCAGAGACAGAGACAGGGGCGAGCAAAACGGACCAAAGTGGGGCCACACTGACAGGAGCAGGGAAAGATCCAGACCGCAGCACGCCGTGATCTGACAGAGGTGAGAGACCCAGACGCTCGCCTCATTACCCAGGTGGTTCCTTCCGGAAAACCTCCTTGTGAGGCAAATTCTTGTGATATTTTTTCCTTTGGGTCAAGAGACTGTGGTGTCCTGATCACATCGATGCTAAAACAAGACCGAAACCCGTGAAGTTGCATTAAAATGGGCCTGATTACTTGGAGAGTTAGCACAGAAGACGATCGAACCAGTGAAAATTGAACAGGGAAAATCCACTGCCCCACTGGTGAAAGTCGTGGAAAACGGGGGCCATATGTATGGGTCCCGGAGCGGCCTCCCTGGTTCATCCCCCAGCTCCGCCACTCACGGGCCGTGTGACCTTGGCCACGGTACCCAAGCCCTTTATGCCTCAGTTTCCTCATCTGCAACGTGAGGTGATCCTAGGTTTGACCACTGGGGAGGGTCAGAGGCGTTCCTATATGTGAAGTGCAACATCCTGCCTCTCTGGGTACTTGCCTGCCTGAAGAGAAGCAGGTGAGGAGCCCACAGTCTATACAGATTGGCTCTCGCTCCCTCCCGAGCCGGCTGTGCGAATGTGGGAGCTTCCTTAACCTCTCTGTTCTTCCACTCTCTCTGTTTCCCCTTCTGGCGGGTGGCGAGTGAATCTAACGAGCCGTGTTTGGCCACAAGGATGCGGACCGTGCGTTTACCTCGGAGGATGGCTTACTCGGTTCTGCCTGTGCTCCTACCAAAGTGCAAGGTGCCTACGGGGATGTGCTCCCTCCATCCGTGGCCTGTGACTCTGCGGTCGGCCCGCGACCTTCTGTCCTGCGCGGCAGAGCCCGTAAGTCCTTGCCGCCCTCCACGACGGCTAAGTCCTGCTGGCATCCGGCCCCTAAAGGAGCCGTCAGCGGGAGGTGACAGCGACCGTAATTCTGTTTTTATTATTACAGAGCGCCGGTCATTTCTGTCTGAGTGGCGCTGAGTGACGGGTGTGATTTAGGAATCTCATGGAGGGATTAGGGAGGTGAAGCATTTTCCTCTGAGGCCCATCCTGGCCGCAAACAAGTTTCTGTGGAGGATGCTGATAAAAAGCAAATTATTTTATTCTGTTCACAATCAATTCCAACTCCAGGCTGCAGAGTCCCCCAAGAAATAAGGTATTAACACTTCTCGTGTGGAGCTGAATTCTTCAAGGAATAGTAATCCTTAAACAGACGGAGGAGGAGTCGTCTTCAAAGCATTAAAACCCAGCGGTGTGCTCCCGGCCCGTCCTTCTTCACCAGCCACGCGGCGCCTGGACGGATTTGGGGTGAGAAATGAATTCAGACCGCATTTTGCCGGCGAGGAAAGGGTTGCCCCCAGGGGCCATTCCTCATACCGAGGGGAGGAATTTGTGCAGCAGGGTCCTTGGTCTGTGTCGTGGGCGCTGGGTCTTCCTGACCATCAGGGTCTATTCCGCCAACTGGTGACAACACCACGTCCTGTTTGGTGGGAACACCCCTCCCCCGCACTCAGTCCGTGTGGTTTGGGTGGGGCTGGGTCCATCCCTGGGTCCAGGAAGGGGCACGTTGACCCGAGGCCTGGCCCATCCCTTGCGCGGCCTCGGTCGCTGGCAGGGTGTGGCCACGTGACCCGGTTGGTCCAATCAGAGTCGAACCTGGGATCTTAGCTGCCCCGACGGGAAAGGAGACCGTTTTCTTGCCAAGACAGTTGCCGTGAGGGCAGAATAAAGGCCCCAGGTTGCTTCTCATTATCATTGCTGTCAGTCAGGAGTGAAGCCAACCAGGAGGCAAGCAGAACTGAGAGATGAAGGGAAACAGAGCCACATTTCCAGATTCCAGGTCACTGAAACCCTGGATCCAGCTGTACCTGAAGCTGCAAATGCCTCAGGCTTTCATTTACATAAGCTAACATACTCCTTTCATTTCAGTCTTTTTAAGTTTTTTTTTTAATCTTTGTTTATTTTTGAGAGACAGAGCGTGAACAGGGGAGGGGCAGAGAGAGAGGGAGACACAGAATCAGAAGCAGGCTCCAGGCTCGGAGCTGTCAGCACAGAGCCCGACGCGGGGCTCGAACTCACAAACTGCGAGATCATGACCTGAGCCGAAGTCGGACGTTCAACTGACTGAGCCACCCAGGCGCCCCCATTTCAGTCTTTTTGATTTGGGTTTCTGTCACTTTCAGTCGGAAGAATCCTGACGAAATGTCTCCTCGAAAGATGCCATCTGCTGCGGGGCACTGGTCTAGCCCAGAGCTTCTGTCAAAGGTGACACCCAGAGAAAATGCCCCTCCCTTTGCTTAGTCAGATACACATCAGGCTGGGCCCCTCAGACCCTTTGCTTTTCTTCTCTCTCTCTCTCTCTCTCTTTTTTAAAAAGTGTACTTATTTTGAGAGACAGAGAGAGAGCGTGAGTAGGGAAGGGGCAGAGAGAAAAGGGGGGAGAGAGAATCCTAAGAAGGTTTCACCCTACCAGCACAGAACCCAGGGAGGGCCTCGAACTCGTGAACCGCGAGATGGTGACCTGAGCCGAAACCAAGAATCAGACGCTTCACGGACTGAGCCACCCAGGTGCCCCCTTTTCGTCTCTTAAGTCCGTGTTCCAAACTCAGAGAGCATGAGTCCGTCCTGATCAACCCCTCCTGTGTGCAAATGAACTCTATCTTCCCTCGACTGACCCAAAAGCCCTCGCAGTTACTGCTTCTGACCTAACCCATCCGACTCCGAGAGGTGCTTTGTCCACAATCACACAACTGAAAAACCAGTGCTCAACACGGGCCTCAGTGGCGCATGGTGAGTGTTCTTGAAATATTCGCTAGGCAGATGAATCACCAGAAAGACTAGAAATCAGGCCTCCAGTTTTCTCGGGCCTCGACCGGGTCACATCCCCAGAATCGTCATGCTCCGAAAACAGCTTCAATGCCGGTACGGAGAACAGACCAAGCTACCGACCCCAGTTTCTCCGTATCAGCTGCTGCTCCTGCAAAATATACTCTCACGTCCTCACCTAAGAGGCTTCAACGTCGGGTTTAAAATGTACTTTTCTCCAGGTTAATTTGCTTTGCTTCCCTGCCTCCTTCTCGGCGAGGCTGGCTCAGGCCACCCCCTGCCCTTGTCCCCCCCCCCTCCCCGCCCCACTTTAGCTTCCCCACAGCGTTTGCCACCAGCTGGTGCAACGATTCACTTCAGATGTATTCCGTTTATCGCCAGCCCCAAGAGAACAGACCTTTTGTTTGCGGTTCAGCTCCTAGAAGACCTTCTGGCCCGGAGCAGATGCGCCATGAAAGTTTGTTGACTGAATCAATGAATGGATGAAACTTACTTGCTGACTTAGGTGATCTCTGTTTTTGTTTTTGTTTTATTCCCATGCCGTCCAAACAAGAATTGGGGGCCGCTCCTTTCTGTCCCTAAGCCTCCCCCATTGTCTTGCTGCTTCCAGAATAACAGATCCCGTCACTGATGCCAGACGATAGCCGTCCTTAGCCCCCGTGCGCCGGTTGGTTTTCCTCCTAGAAGCAACCGCCGGAAAGGGTGTCTTGTGTCCAGTGGCTGTCGGCTGGGATGCGGCCCCGCTGAAACCGGGCCCTCTGCGGGTTGCTATGGAAACACTGAACAGGGAAGGCCGGCTCTTCCCCCATCGGAGCGCGTGGCGGGGCAGATGACACGGAGGCGTCTCGGGGACCTCATCAGCGATTCCAACCAGCGGCCCCCGGAAGTTTCCCGCTCGCACCTCTCTGCCCACTTTTTCACTGAGCTCTGGAGGCGACAGTGAGGGTCATTTCGGGTCCTCGGGCCTGTGGCGTTTTACAGTCTGCGGGATACAAGAAACCATTTATTGGACACCTGTTGTGCACGTGGGCCTGAGGACGGCCTTTTCCCCAGAAGAGAAGAGGTGGAGTGGGGTCGCCAAGAGCATATGTTCTTGGAGCCTTGCTGTCTGGGTTCAAATCTCAAGACCGTTGTCTTGCTCTGTGCGGGGGTTTTAAGACCTGTGTGTGAATTCTTTAACACTCCTTCCCCTCGAAGTAGACTTTAACTCCCCTTCCACGGACTATCAATGCGTTGTCTTCACGGACAGAATGTGCTGGAAGTGACACCGGAGATTTCTGAAGCCTGGTCAAGAAAGGTGGTACGGATTCTGCTCTTACCCCCCCAGGCCCTCCTTTGGGCTCGTACCTTGGGAGGCCTGAGCCACCCTGTCATCTTCAGATGACGCTGCACAGCGGAGCAAGGACAGGCTGACCCTACCCAAGGCCAGCTCAAATCTCAGCTGTGTCGGCGGAATAACTGTTATTGTCTTATGACACTAAGTTCTGGGGCATATAGAACCCAAACAGGACACAAAATTGGAAAAGTGATAAACTATGAGACATCGCTTTCTTCCTTATGGGAACAGTGCCTGTGATTCCTTCACAGAGTATTGAGGGGGTTGGTGTGTTAAAGCACCCTGGACACATGGAGAGAGTCTAATGGCCATCGGTGTGATTCAGCAAGCCAGGATCAGTATAACCCAGTGATCCAGGATCAGTGTAACCCAGCGAGCCAGGATCAGTATAACCCAGTGAGCCAGAGTCAGTATAACCCAGTGAGCCAGGATCAGTGTAATCCAGTGAGCCAGGATCAGCATAATACAGTGAGCCAGAGTCAGTATAACCCAGCGAGCCAGGATCAGTATAACCCAGGGGGCCAGAGTCAGTGTAACCCAGTGAGCCAGGATCAGTATAACCCAGTGAGCCAGAGTCAGTATAACCCAGTGAGCCAGGATCAGTGTAATCCAGTGAGCCAGGATCAGCATAATACAGTGAGCCAGAGTCAGTATAACCTAGTGAGCCAGGGATCAGTGTAACCCAGGGGGCCAGGATCAATGTAACCCAGTGATCCAGAGTCAGTATAACCTAGTGAGCCAGGATCAATGTAACCCAGCGAGCCAGAGTCAGTATAACCTAGTAAGCCAGGATCAGTATAACCCAGTGAGCCAGGATCAGTATAATCCAGTGAGCCAGAGTCAGTATAACCTAGTGAGCCAGGATCAGTGTAACCCAGTGAGCCAGGATCAGTGTAACCCAGTGAGCCAGAGTCAGTATAACCCAGTGAGCCAGGATCAGTGTAACCCAGCGAGCCAGGATCAGTATAACCCAATGAGCCAGAGTCAGTATAACCCAGTGAGCCAGGATCAGTGTAACTCAGTGAGCCAGGATCAGTATAACCCAGTGATCCAGAGTCAGTATAACTGAGAGAGCCAGGATCAGTGTAATCCTGCAAGCCAAGGCAGAGGACCCTTCTGCCTGGTCTGGGAGTGAGCAGAAGCATGGTGTTCGGAAGGCAGATGCCCTCCTCGTGTGTTGCAAGGGATCTGTAGCTGAAGTTCCTAGAGTCTTCTACGGAAACTAACGTGAACTGGGTAGGACACACAAAGGAAAAGCAATGGAGAAGGGGATCTCTCTTCCATTCATGTTTCCCAGGCTTCCCGGCTCCCATCCCCAGAGGCCTGAAGCAGGGGGAGCCGTTTCTCCGGGGGCTTCTGGAGGTTGTCCCTTCATACACGGCACGCGTGCAAGATACACCCATCCGTATGTAAACAAGACAGAAAGGCAGAGAGAGAAGAGAGAAAGTCAAGGGAAGGGAAGAAAGGAAAAGGAAAAGAAAATCGGAAAGAGCTCCACGAGGACGGGGACCACTTCTTTCCCCGCGAGACTTCGGCGTCAGTCTCGGCACTGGCCCCGGGTTCATGGCCAACAAATCTGGGAGGAGGGGACGCAGCCCTCTTCCATCCACGTGGCAGCATCTGCGGACACTGCCCTGCCCTTGGCTTGCCTTTCTCTCTTTCTTCAGCTCGGAGGCACGTCTTCTCGGCACACCCAGAGCCGCCTCGTTCTCCGATGGACAGAGGCCACTGTGTGGCCGCACCACGGTGGATCTCACCGGCTGTCCCTGGTGGAGACGTGGTGACTTTGGTGCTGAGCTCTTGCGGCTCCGGTCAGAACCACGACGCACGTCGCGTTCGGATGTTTTGAACACCCGTGGACACACCTCCGTCTCCGTTCTTTGTCTCTCAAAGACAGAGACTGTCCCTCCTTATCTCTGTGTCTGTCATTTTCCCGTCTCCTGTGTCTCTTAGGAGCACAGGCCGGAGGAGCTAGAAGACTTCTGACGACTTGTATGTTATCATGTGCGTCCGTGGACATCAAGGAAGGCTTCTTGGAGGAGGGGCTGGGCCTGGAAAGTAGGGTCGGGGCAGCCATAGACGGGCAGCAAGGACCCTGGCTTGAAACCCACCCCCTTCCTCAGACGAGAATGTCGAAAAGACCAGCTCCGCGAACAGCCCTCCCCACCCCATACAGCTGGTCCCCAGCCTGAGCTCCAAAATTCACACAAGGATTGTCTCTCATCATAGCAGCTGGCAGGCAGCGGCTGTAGGAATATTGTCACACATACTGCAGGAGAAAATGAAGGAAGGACATTTTCAGTTCAGAGCTCAGACCCCAGACCACAGACTCTCCCTTCCCTTGCTGCCTGCTGGTGTGGAGCTGGGTGGATTAGTCCAAATACTCAACGGACGTTGGCCGTGGCTCTGGAGTACGTCCCGGAGGGCCTTCCGGTCCCTGGGCCTCACATGACCGCTTCATTCGCTGGAGCGTGGAGAGGCCTGGGGTCCAGGGGCCAGCGCGGTGGGCTAGTCGCTCTGGGACTCAAAATGTAAGACCCCATGTGGCCCTGCTTGCGGGTAGAGGTTCGAGCCTCCGCTCCAGCACACCGTGTGCCCTACAGAGAGTCTGGCCCTCTGGGGAAATGGAGGTTCAGAGACTTTCCCGGGGGAGACCCGAGCTTGATTCCAGAGGACTCAGGCTGATTGCAGGGAGGCCAAGCCCAGGCAACAGGAAGGAACTGTCAGCATTAAAAATGTAACTAGAAATCTGCTTTTTAGCATCTCTAGCGAAAGCTTGGGTCCGAGGGCCTGATTAGTGACCACTCACTAGAGCTGTGTCGTGGGCCCCCTACAGCCTGGGCTCTGTGGCTCGTCACGGTCCTCACCCCGCCCTGTTGCCCTGTGTACGGGCCCACCTCCCTCTTTGCCCAGTTGTGCCGCTGGCCTGGCCCTCGATGGCACTCCAGTTTATGCCCCTCCTTTAGTGTGCAAACAATGGTCACACACCTTTTCTGACTTAGCTCTCTCCGCACTCCTGGGATCTCCGCACACGATGATACAATTTTCTGATGGGGGCAGAGAGACTCAGAGAGGTAGAGATGCCCTCGCGGCCAAGCAGGTCACTCCCTACATGAACTGGAGATTCCTCCCCTGAGATGCACCTTGCTGCCAAAAGGGCCCTCCCAGCTGTGTGGAGACTGTGAGGGGACAGACCTCAGATGGGAGATAATCTGGGGCAAGGGGCTCAAGGGGTCAAGACCAGGGTCAAAGCTAGCCCCAGGGCAGGAGAGGGGGCTGGGCACAGTGCAACAATTTCTATTTTATTTTATTTTATTATTTATTTTATTATTTATTTTATATTTTATTTTATTTTATTTTATTTTATTTTATTTTATTTTATTTTATTTTATTTTATTCTATTCTATTTATTTTTTAAATTTACATCTAAATTAGTTAGCATCTAGTGCAACAATGGTTTCAGGAGTAGATTCCTTAGTGCCCCTGACCCATTTAGCCCACCCCTGCTCCCACAACCCCTCCAGTAACCCTCAGTTTGTTCTCCATATTTCTGAGTCTCTTCTGTTTTGTCCCCCTCCCTGTTTTTACATTATTTTTGTTTCCCTTCCCTTATGTTCATCTGTTTGGTCTCTTAAAGTCCTCATATGAGTGAAGTCATATGATATTTGCCTTTCTCTAATTTTGCTTAGCACAATACCCTCCAGTTCCATCCACGTAGTTGCAAATGGCAAGATTTCATTCTTTTTGATTGCCGAGTAATACTCCATCGTTTGTGTGTGTGTGTGTGTGTGTGTGTCTCTGTGTGTGTGTGTGTGTCTCTGTGTGTGTGTGTGTGTGTATGTGTGTGTCTACACCACATCTTCTTTATCCATTCATCCATTGATGGACATTTGGGCTCTTTCCATACTTTGGCTACTGTTGATCATGCTGCTATAAACATGGGGTGCACGTGCCCCTTCGAAACAGCACACCTGTATCCTGTGGATAAATGCCTAGCAGTGCAATTGCTGGGTCATGGGGTGGTTCTATTTTTAATTTTTTGAGGAACCTCCATACTGTTTTCCAGAGTGGCCGCACCAGTTGGCATTCCCACAATGCAACAATTTCTAATAGCTTCTAGAGCTCCGGAGACAATGACCCTTGGTGGTTACGTGTGGTGCCAAGAAAGGACAGAAAAAGGACAGAGACACATGCCGAGAGAGATGGAGAGACACAGAGAGAGAGAGAACTGCCCAGAGGTCAGAAGACACAGAGGAAGAGACCCAGGGCAGAGAGGAGAGAGCGTTCCAGAGAGAACCAGGGAGAGACGGAGGGGCGGGCTGCCGATCGCGGGAGCTACAGCAAGCAGGGAGGCATCGGGTTCCGGGGCTGCAGGGTGGCGAGACCGATCCCCACAGAGGCTGCTGCTTCTTCCTCTGGAGCCAGGCGCCAGTGGCACAGCTGTGGGCACCGGCCCAGCCCCCGGACTCCCAGGAAGCCAGGAGCCGCAGCCCGGTGGCCAGCTCGGGAGTCCCGCGGGGCCTCCTCTGTGCCCAGCCCGTCTGTCTGCTCTGTCTCCCAAGCTGTCCGTCTCCTGCGAAGAGCGGCGGCTGCCCTCCTTCTTGCCCTCCTCGTGGGCAGGGGACCCAGCCTGGGCTCCTGCCCGGAGGGGTGTGGGGGAGGTATGGGAGGTGCTCACCCGCGGAAGGCTCCAGGCCCGAGCACTGCACTCTCAGAACAGACACCCTCCCCGGGAAGTGAGAGGGAACAGATGTGCTTTTGTGGTCTCCATGGAGATCCGTCAACCTGGCAACCTCGATGGGCGCTGGGCCTGGGCTTCGAAGCTTTTGTCTTCCCAGAGGCTCTCTCTGAGCGCGAACACTGAGAGCAGATCTCGGCCAGGCGTCCACAGGGGCCGGGGCTTCCCTCCCGGCTGCCAGGTCACCCCAAAGCAGGGGCAGATGTTGGGCGGGGGGCCCTTGGTGAGCTCTGTCTGGTTAAAGAAGGTTCGGCTCTACCTTTCGTGTTTCCACTCGCCGGGAGGAAACGCGCGGCTGCCAGCTCCGGTTACCGTATGAAGGTCCCCCAGGTCTGGCCTGGAAGAAAGTGATGAAGGAACAAGGCTGGCACGTCTCGAATGTGTCACAAAAAGCACGTCGGAGAGGCCGAGGCAGATAACCGGGGGAGCGCGTGGCCGTTCATTCACCCGGCCAGCAAACAGCAGAGCCCCTGCTGGGTACGAGCCGTGGACGCCCCCAGATCCAGCTCTGCCCTCACGTTGCTGACACGCGTGGGAGAGATGGACGCTTGACATCCTGGCAAATGACTCGAGCCAGGGAAACAAGACGAAATCTTGGACGGGAGAGTGGGGAGGGTGGGTGGGCGTATGTCGCAGAGGGCATGCCAGTAAAGCCGTTCCAAGCAGGTGACACACGAGCGGGGTCCTGAATGAGAAGGAGCAGCTAAACGAGGAGTGCAGGGAAAGGTATCCAGGAGGTGGGAACAGCCAGCGCAAAGGCTCAGAGTCTACCCTCTTTGGAATCGACAGCATTCACCAAGCAGAATTGTTCGCATCCACTCGGGATGCTTCTTGGCTTCGTGAGGATGGGGGTGAAGCCCTTCCCTCTGGTCAGACCTTATAAGATGTCCTTTCTCTTCTAGAGGGCAGGGCAGTGAAGGGTGCAGGGAGACCCATGGGGCTCCCCCTCTCATCCACTGGCCTGAGAACCACCTGTCGTACCTTGAAGCCACAGGGCGGAGGCTTCCTGTGACGTCACTGTAGGTCTGTGTTTCCCAAAAGGGAGCATTCACACCCCCCCACCCCGCCACCCCAGCTGCATGCCTGTGGGGCGATTAGATCTGTCTCCTCAAACCACTTTACATCAGCTGCCTTGCAAAGTCAACCTGGTCCTTGGGAATAATAATCATGACATTGTAGCTAGAGCTTTTATTTCTGATAAACACTCATAGAAATTAAAATAACAATTAAAAGTGTGCATCTGGGCACCACCTGAAGTCCACCCACGGATGACCCCTTGAGAATCCTGCCCCTAAGGTCACGCACGACTGAAGCTCAGAGATTTGTACAAAACCAGGCAATTAGCGACCCCGCACATTCCCACGTTCTCTCCTGTCCTCCGGGCTGGCTCGTTCCCAGCTGCCAGTCGGAAAGTGGCTTCATGGCCCAGGCCACTTAGTTCTCAGAGACAGGACTCGGTGCTCCCTGATTTCTCTGTCTCCCTCCTCCTTCCTCCCTTCCCCTCCCTGCCCCTCTCCCTCCCCCTGCTTCTCCTCCCCTCCTTCCTTTCCTTCTTCCTTCCTCCTCCTCCCACTGTCTCCCCTTTCCAGAGCGCTGAGATACCAAACAGGTTTTCAGACCTCAGCTCTGCCTAATCCACTTATTCTAACTCAGTCTTTCCTGGTGAAAACCCCATTCATTTCATCCTCTTCTCAGTAAGGGAGTGGAAAGATCCTCGTTCCTTGTGGCCCCTGCCATCAGCTCCGCCCCCAATCACCTCCATCAGAATCTTCAGGGAGGATTAATGTATGCATTCATTCATTCGACAGTATTCGTTGAGAACTCAGATGGGCCCCCCGCCCCCCGGGTGGCTCAATGGGTTAAGCGTCTGATTCTTGATTTCAGCTCAGGTCATGATCTCACTGCCTGTGAATTCAAGCCCTGCATTGGGCTCTGCGCTGACAGCTTGGAGCCTGTTTGGGACTCTCTCTCTCTTGCCTTCTCTCTCTCTGTCCCTCCCCCAACTCACGCTCTCTCTCTCTTTCAAAATATATAAAGAAAACTTAAAAGAAAAAAAAAAAGGAGAGCTCAAATGAGCTCTTTGAGTCAGATTCTGCTCAAGTCACTAGAGACAAAGCAATGAACAAAACAAAAATCCTGCCCCAGTGGGACTTCTCTTCTACCAGGGGAAACATACTCCACAAGCAAACAAAGATAGAGTTTGAAGCAAAAATGAATGAATGAATGAACGATCCTTCCGATTTTCCAGGCAAATTCCTTTTCATCGTTCAATACCTGGCTTCACTCCGCTCTCCCCTGGTAGCCCTCCCAGCCCCCGTGGCTGATGCTTGTCCCGGTCCCCCCAGGCACCTGACAGGAGGCATCACAAAGAAGTATCAGGAGCGCAGGAGACGTTCGGTGAATGAAAACAGATGAGCAAGCATGTGTTTGTGTTCAGAAAGTATAATTGGGGATATGCTCGCGTTTACATGCACCGGATGACGAGTGGGTACATTTGTGAGCTTGTTAATGGATGAGGCTGCATATGTGGGTGTGTGTTTGTGCAGTGAGTTATACGTTGTGGATTAGAACGATGTTGTCTTGGGGCGCCCGGGTGGCTCAGTCGGTTGAGCGACCAACTTCAGCTCGGGTCATGATCTCACGGTTCGTGAGTTTGAGCCCCGCGTTGGGCTTCTGTGCTGACCGCTCGGAGCCTGGAACCTGCTTCGGATTCTGTGTCTCCCTCTCTCTCTGCCCCTCCCCTGCTCACACTCTGTCAATCTCTCACTCAAAAAAAGCTGTTGTTTTCAGCAAGGGCACACTGGCTTCCTGGGGGTCTAGACATGCAGAGCAGAGATAGGTTTCTGTCCAGGACTCGGGAGGAGAAGGGAGGGGAATGAAGGAGGTGAAGCTTCCAGAAACAAAAATAAAAACAAAACTCTGCCCACCTGCCCGGGGAGCTTGTGTTCCTCCTTCTGGGTCCCTGGTTCCATCACGAAGGGTCCCCACGTGCGATCACCGTCTATGCTGAGGACATAGGGCTGCCCCCTTCTCTGTTCAGACCTTGCTTGGAAAAGGCCATGACAGCCTGAGGGGAGTTTCCCCCGAAGGAAGGGGCCTGAGGGAGGCGGAGCCTGGAGCCTGGTACGAGCCGCCTGGGCCTCCCCGGCTCCGCGGCTGTGAGCCCTGTGTCGCTGGATAAACCACTTGTCTTCTCAGCCGTCTCATCCCCATCACAGGCCATCATGGGTGTGATAAAAGCACCCAGCTCAGAGGATTTCGAGGAAAATGATAGGTATTGATTCCCGCAAAGCACTTAAGCAGTGCCCTGAACACACTCAGTCCTCGGTGACACGGGGCATCCACGACACCCTATCATGGGGCAAACCTTCCACACTCTGACCCCGGCCTCGTCCTTGAACGCCCACCCTCGTCCTTGAACACCCACCCTCCTGGTTCCCGTGGGCCTGTGTGCAGGCTGCCCCTGGGGCTTTCCCGGTCTCGCCCCCTTCTCTTCTAGTTCTCCTGACACTTTCCTCGGATCAGGTCTCTGTTTTCACTGGTGCCACGGCTGAGGGCTGACCCTGGCTACTATCTTGGTCCCCCGGGGACCGGGTCCCTGCGCTGCCCACACAGGGTAACCCTGCCTGCGTTCGGTCCTATCACTCTCCTTCCCGACACCCCCACTCCGTCCTCCAGGAGCAGAGCCCCACGGGCTCCCTTCTGGTGGTCCCCAACCCCCCTCACCGTCCCGGGAGGCCCGACCACCCCCGATGTGTCTCCTCATTCCTGCCAGATGCCTCCAGGAAGCCATGGGCCCCGCCACCCCCAACGCAACGCTGGGGCCCATGCAGACACCTGCTCAGAGGTTCCAGCCAGTCCCGTGTGACTGTGCCAGGGACCCCAACCCCCTCTGCCCTTTGCTGACCAAATCTTCAGTCCCTAGAGCTGCGGTGGCGGAGGCTGCCTTACAAGTGCCAGTCTATTCACGTGTTGTGTTTTTACGTAAAGACAAGGGGTGCCTGGGTGGCTCTGTCAGTTGAGTCAGTTGGTGACTTTTTTTTTTTTTAATGTTTATTTATTTTTGAGAGAGACAGAGACAGAGCGTGAGCAGAGGAGGGGCAGAGAGGGAGGGAGACACAGAGTCTGAAGCAGGCTCCAGGCTCCGAGCTGTCAGCACAGAGCCCGACACGGGGCTCGAACTCACGAACCGCGAGATCACCACCTGAGCTGAAGTCGGACGCTTAACCGACTGAGCCACCCAGGCGCCCCCAGCCTGGTTTTCTAAATATTCGATGTATTTAAACTAAGCAAACACACACGCACAGAAACACAGCTCCCTGATTTCTCCCACCCTCTTCGCCTGGTATCGAAGGCCCTGGAGCTGTGCTCCACGTGTACTACCCGCCCCCTCCCCCCGTGCTGGGACACACCTGCTCTCGCGGGTTCAGCCCTCCACACATCCCCGTTTTTCCCGGCCCGTGCTGGAATCTTTTATCTCTCCTAAAGGCCAGCAGTGACCCCTTCAAGGATAAGCTGCCCGTGGCCACCTCCTCCAGGAAGCCCTCCCAATCCAGCAAACCCAAATGCTGACTTCCTCAAGACCCAGCATGGACTAGATCAGCAGTTTCAGAGGCCGTCTGGAGCATGGGCCTTTGGTTCCTCTGGGAAACGGGGAATAAAAGGGCCTCCAGGACCCAGGACTTTGCACCCTCAGATCCAAGCAAGCCCCTCTGGGCCGTCCCACTCTGCCCCTGCCCTGAGCCCTGAGTCCACCACCCAGAGCCACCCCAGAGAACCTGCTGCCACCCCGGTGCTGAGCACGAGGACAGGAGCCCACGAAGATCCCGTCAGCCTGTGGTCAGCAGGGCCCTGATTCAGCAGAAGAAAAGCCAAGGTCAGCGAATGGTTGGCAAATGCTGCCGTTTGCTGTGGCAATGACCGATTCCTCCTGGGTATGCCTCCGCTAAATCACCCGCAGTGGTTTCAGAACACCCACGACAGGTTAGGAAGCAAAGCCCCGCTCGGCTGCCCGGAGCTTCCTGGAGGAGCTGTCAGCTGTGATGTCTGTGGGTGACGACACCCCCGTCCCACTGCGCAGGCGAGGCCGGCCTGGGGGCCGCTATCTCCCACACGGCCCCAGGACACGTCCGGGCCCACCATGGGGCCTTCCCCCCAGTGACCCTCAGTCAGGGGCTTCTTCCAGCCTTGTCGCCTCCTAGTCGTGTGTCTGTGGGCAAGTCACGTGGCCTCTTGGAGCCCGAGTGCCTCCATGGGTCAAATAGGGATCATTACCGAGTCACCGAGGGGAATGAATTATTTATGACACGTAGAGGTGCTCAGAGCAGAGCCGGGCCCGTAGTAAATTCTGGACAAATGCCGTTTATTGTTATTTTCCCAACGCGTCAGCCGCCCCTTGATGGTTTTGCGAGCCTCATTTACATCTCTGCGTCTGGCTTTCGTGACAGCTGTGCCTGTCTCTAGTTTTATCTCGTGATTTTTTAAAAAGTGGCACAGATCCCACTTGGAGTTATTTATAGTAGGGTAGAAATTACCCTATGTATCCGCATTCAGAACTGAAAGCCCGGTGCCATTTGGAATAAGTAGAAACTAACACAACGTAAACGCCGCTGCGGTATCCTTCAGGGCCCCGAGCCGGAGGCCTGCGCTCCCCGCTCTCTGGCAGAGGAATGAGCTGGCAGGTGGGGGACAGGAGCGAACGGCGGGTGGACGGGGGGCTCGCACTCAGGGTCTCAGGGAGCCACCCGCACTCCGTGTTTGTGGCAGCGTCATCCACGATCGCCAAGACACGGAAACGGCGTAAAAGTCTGCCAACGGATGAATGGATAAAGAAAATGTGGCGTATGTATACCGTGGAATATTATTCAGCCATCAAAAAGAAGGAAATCCTGCCAATGGAGACCATACGGATAAACACGGAAAACGCTGTGGCGAGTGGAGTAAACCAGACCGAGAAAGGCAAATCCTTCATGCGGGATCTCACGTTTATGTGGAATCTAAACAAAAAAAACTAGTCAAACCCATAGAGACAGAGGGGACAGTGGTGGTTGCCAGGGGCTGGGGGGTGGGGAAAACGGGTGGCTGTTGTTCAGACGACCCCAACTTTAGTTTGGAGGGTGAATAAGCGTTAGAACGGGCACCGGGTGCCTGCGGTTGATAATATCGTATTGTAACATCTGCAAGGAATTTGGATCGCAAGCACGGACGTCCACTTCCTCATCGGTGAAATGAGAGGAGGTATTTGAGAGCATCGCCTGAGAGTCCCTGCCGTTCCGATCTTCTGAGAACTCCAACACGATAGTGCCTGTGCCTTTGCAGGAAGTTTTAGGATGACTGGCCGCATGCGGAAACAAACTCGTATCGTCTCCCAACCGGCCGTGCGTCCGTTTATCGAGTGCCATCTGTGCTCAGAGCAAGGCGTGGCATAAAGAGAGAGCTAGAGCAAGGCTTTCTGACACCGACGGGCGTGCTGTCTGGGGTGCAGGGAAGGACGCCCGCCCTCAGGGATGCCCACGTCTGCCCCCCGATGCCCAGAGGACCCCATCACTGCTCAGCTCTTTCGCTGACGGCAGAGGCTGCAAACTGAGAGGTCAGCTAGATGCCAGCCGCCCACGTGGTTCATTTGCTTACGTATCCAAGGTCTGCCTTTGCACCTGCTCCCACCCCAGCCTCCCCCCACACCGATAAGAGTGCCGCAAGGCCAAGGAACTCGCCGCTTGGGTTAACTATGGTATTCCCATTTACTGACTGGCACACACTTGTCTGTTCCTTGCAGGGGTGTTTGCTGAGCAGCGGCTACGTGCCAGGGGCTGGGCATCACTGAACAGGGCAGACCGCCCTCCTCCTAGAAGGCTTGCACTCTAGTCCCGGAGACAGTTAAACCCAGAAGCTGATCCACACACACTGCAATCCCAGGGAAGGCGGGGGGCGGGTGCTGTGAAGAAAGGAGCGCAGGGCAGGGGGTAGGGCGAAGAGGTGCCTGGGGACAGAGGCCTGAGTGGAGATGGGGGGCCGGGGGGGGGGGTCACCTGCAGAGGAAACAGCCCTGAGGCGGCCGTGCGCTCACGGGGCTTGAACAGAGCGGGGTGGGGAGAACAGAGCGGGAGGGGAGGCCAGAGAAGGGGGGAGCGCCAGTCTTGGCAGACCCTTCGTAATCACAGGATGGCCTCGGCCTGTCCTGGCACGGAGGGAGGAGCAGAGAGGCACGGGGTGCAAGCTTGGAGCCTGGCCCCCACGAGGCTTGATCTGGGCCAGCAGAGCCCCCCCCCCCGACCCGAGAGCCCGGACCCCACACGTGCCCAGGCCTCCATGCCTTGACCTCCTTTGCCCATGTCTCCTGGTGACCCTCTCCTCCTTTCCCAACGTTGGAGTCCGACAGTCTCTTCGTGGAGACTTCCCTAAGCCCCAAAGGCAAGCAGGCCCAGGCAGCACCTTCCATGAACCTCTATCACCTACCTCTACCTTAGAGGCGGCCGTGACCGCTTCTCGCCATCAGCACTGCCGTGACCCTGGACCGAGCTGCCGTCGCCACATCAGTGGCCTCGTCGCTGGTGGCCCCGACTCCTCCCTTGATGCGCTCCACACTGTTCCCTAACCAGCAGCCAGAGAGCGGGTCTGAAGCATGCATCAGACCGTGTCATAACCAAAGTGACAATTTTCTAAGGATTTCCCATCATACTCCGCGTAAAAGTCAAAGCCCTCCAATGCCCCACATGAACCTCCGAGAACCACCCCCTCCACGCCCCACCTCGCCTCTCTGAGCCCCACCGCACCACACTGGCCCCTCTGCCGTTTCTCCAGTAGCCTTGCACACTCCTGCCTCAGGACCTTTGCACTCGTGGTTCCCTCCGCCTCCAGAGCTTATTCCTCCGCCTCCCTCAGGTTTTGCGGCCTCTCCGTTAGGTTGCCCTTCCTGTACCAATTTGAAATTGCAAATCATCCAAGCCCACCCAGGCGTTCTCTGGTCTCCCCACCAGCCTTTATGCTTCTCCCTGGTCCTCATCACTGCCTGGCTTTCTCTGCAGCTTTACATACCTGTTTTGCTAATTATCGATCTCTCTGAGTGTAATTTAAATTCAGGGGTGCCTGGGTGGCTCCATCGGTTAAGCGGCCTCCTTCGGCTCAGGGCATGACCTCACACTCCGTGGGTTCGAGCCCCGCGTCGGGCTCTGTGCTGACCGCTCGGAGCCTGGAGCCTGCTTCGGATTCTGTGTCTCCCTCTCTCTCTGCCCCTCCCCCGTTCATGCTCTGTCTCTCTCTGTCTCAAAAATAAATAAACGTTAAAAAAATTTTTTTTAATTCTGTGAGGGCAGAGATAATGCTCATGGCTGTGCCTGACACATAGCAAGCGCTCCATAAATGTTTGCAGGTGGATTCCCGGAGGCGGACAGAGAGGCTGGGGCTTGGGGATTTCCACAGATGCAAAGAAAGGGATCCAGGGTCCGTGTGAACCAGGGCCTTGGGGGGCGGCTCTGTCTGGGGTTAGTGGGAAGCTAGAACGAGAACTTGAAGGGGTGTTTCTGCTTCCCAGCACAGACGCAGAGCATGACCTGGACAGAGGCCGGGGACAGCGGAAGGAAGGACGTTTCTTACAGCAACAGCAACAGCTATCGTTATCACTACCGTTATCATTCTAGCTGACATTTATCGAGTGTTTACTCCACGCCAACCAACGTTCTCAGCGTTTCCCACATATTGAGAGATTTAATCATCACGGTGATCCTGTGAGTAGGGACTGTTCTTATTCCATTTTACAGACGAGGCAAGTGAGGCACAGAGCGAAGGAGTGACTTTCCCAAAGCCACACTGCTACCAAGCGACACGGCCAGGGCTTGACCCGGATGACCTGGCCCCAGAGACGCAGCCCAGCCAGTCCTGCCTTGGGGGGTCCTTTGTGCAGTTTTCTTGGGCTACGTGAGCCCCCGGAATCTGCCCTAAACCATGGGTGGGCAGGAAGCCTCCAAGTTGATGGAGATACAACTTCCTGCCAGAGCAGGTACGGGCAGGGCCACCTGTTGATTTGGTTTTTTGCAACATGAAGAATTGCCACGTCTTGTGGGAACAAGGCCAGTGTGGGGGTTTCTGTCCCCCTCCTTACTGAAGGGTGGCTCCCCCGGGACAGACATTATACCTTGTCCTACGCATGGCTGCGTTGGGAGCCCAGTGTCATGCATGGTGCAGAAACAGCAGCAGATGATGGGACATAGCGTGACTTCCCTGCCATGAAGCATGTGTCCTGAGTGTCCTGGGGAGGGCGGGGGGGCGGGGCCTTTAGGGGAGGCTGGTTCTCCAAAGGCGCAGGTTCTGGGTGAATGTGACGGTCTCTCCCGAGCAGCCACAGACTCTGTGGATGTTACTCCCGGAGCTACTCAGAGCTGGACCCCCTTCCCCCACTCTCTTCGCCTCAACCCTGAGGTGGAAGACCAGCCCTTCTGGGATGGGATCTCCCCGGAGGCTGGAAGGGAGCCGTGGTTGGAGCAAAGCCCTAGAGCCACACCGGCAGGGTTCAAATCCCAGCTCTGCCAGTAAGTAGCTGTGTGACCTTGGGCAAGTTGCTTAGCCCCTCTGTGCCGCAGCGTCCTCATCTCTCAAGGGGGCGTGACAGTAATGGCATCTCCCATAGAGGGCAGTGTAGGGATTAAACGGCCGGGAGCTTGGCACACGGTGGGCAGCTGGCAGGGTCCACTGTTGCTTTCATTTGTTTGCTTTGGGTTTCTGAGCCCGACCCAGCAAGAGCCTGGGGAGAAGCACGTGAAAGCAAGCCCAAAAGAACAACATGGTGCCAACCAGAAATGGGGCACTGCCCCCCTCCCCTAAAGCAGCAGCAACTGCACCGCGGTTGTGTCCGCAGGGTCAGGAGACCAAGTTCCCTTCAGGACAGCCACCCCGACCTCCCGCGAGCCACCAGGAGCAAATCCTGGCCTCAGCCTTGGCCCCGAAAGCAGTGCCAGTAACTAAGTGAACGGGACGAAACCCCAAAGTACGGCAAGTCCAAACAGACAGCACCCTCTTCTGGGGCGGGAGCCCCCGTCCCGTGTTGGGACCCCAAAAAGAAAATGGTGTTGTCGGGGCGCCTGGGTGGCTCAGTCGGTTAAGCTTCCGACTTCGGTTCAGGTCACGATCTCGCGGTCCGTGAGTTCGAGCCCCGCGTCGGGCTCTGTGCTGACAGCTTGGAGCCTGGAGCCTGTTTCAGATTCTGTGTCTCCCTCTCTCTCTGACCCTCCCCCGTTCATGCTCTGTCTGTCTCTGTCTCAAAAATAAATAAACATTAAAAAAAATTAAAAAAAAAAAAAAGAAAATGGTGTTGTCTTCGTTCTCTAGGGATGGTGGAGAGGGGCCCGGGGCCGAGAGCCGGTTTTACTGGGAGCCGCGGGAATGCAGCCTCCCCAGCAAGTTTTCCTTGCCTTGGGTTTTTGTTTCCAGAACAGAAAACATCGTGTTTAAGCACTGCAGGGTTGGGGGGGGGGGAGGCGGGGGAGCAGGCTCTGGGGGTGTGGGGACCCCTGGAGAGACAGGAAGCCCGCACTCCCTCGGTCCCTCTGCCCTCGCCGGCCGTCCCGCCAGGGTGTGGACCCGAACGCGCTTCTCTTTGGAAGTCACGCGGCTCTAGGGTGCCACGGGCGGGACGGGCCGAGACCTGCAGTTATCGGCAACACTGTGTGTGCCAGGTCGCGTGACCGTATTTTATCCCTGCCTTACCGAGATATAATCCACACACCCTAACGTTCACCCTTCAAAAAACAGTGCTCTCTTCTGCCTCAGCACGCACACCCTGCGCGTGGCCTTCGCGGTTTCGTAGATTCGGCAATCATCACCACTAGCCAATTCCAGAACGTTTTCTTCATTCCCTAAAAAAGCCCCAGATCCCTTAGCGATCGCTCCCCACTCCTCCCTCCCCCCAGCCCCAGGCAACCACTAATGTACCTCGGGGGCTGCGGATGCTCCCGTTCTGGACGCTTCATGTACATGGAGTCATCCACAACATGGCCTGTTGTGACCGGCTTCTTTTACTTAGCGTCGTGTTCTTAGCAGGTGTGGTAGCGTAGTGTGTGCCCATTCCATGCTTTGCTTATCCATGCATCACGTGATGGGATATTTGACGGAGGGAGACAGACAGAGAGAGAGACAAGAGATAGACGGAGAAAGAGAGAGATGGAGACAAACGAGAGAGAGAGAGAGAGGCAGAAACGGAGAGAAGCACAGAGAACACTGGGGGATCATATTGGAACTGGGGGCAGGGCCAAGCGCAAGTCCAAGGCAACTTTGTAGCCAGAGGGGAGCCTGAGCCAGAGCACCAAATCTGCTGTGTGACCCTGGGCAAGTCCCTTACCCCGTCTCAGAATCCATTTACTGGTACATAAAAATGATACGGATCCCCCAAACATCTTTAAGATCCCTCTCTTTGACTTTCTACGTTCCTAGCGATGCTCTTGAGGGGGTAACACGTGGCAACTTACCAGCTATAACCACCTGGTTGGAAGAATCATCAAATCATTTCTTGAAACAGGATTTGGTGTTGGGTGGGTGGGGTGCTGTGGGCAGAGTCCTGGCTGCCTAAGGAGTCCACAAGACTCTTTGGGTTAGAAGTTATTGAGACCAATTCAAAATGCCTTCAGATAAAAAAAAAGAAATAAAAAATAAAAAAATATGTATATATACACACACACATATATGTACGTATACTTACATGACTCAGTAACTGGAAAGGAGGGAAATTCTAGCTCCTAGGCTGGGGTAGGGACGACCCAAGCCCTCCCAGTGATGCCATAAAGTGCACGCACCAGCCTGGCTCTCGCAGACTGGGTCGCCGCCTGATGGCAGTGGTCATGGAGGGGGTCCGGAAGAGGAAGGCTGTGAGGAGCCCACGAGGGGACAGGCAGCTGCCGCCGAAAGGCCGCCCGGGGAGGTGAGGAGCCAGGACCGCTCCTACCGTAAGGCTCCAAGCGTGCTCTCTTCTTCCAGGGGTCCTCACTCCCAAACCCAAGACCAAAGACAAAATCATGAAGAATGTCAAGACCAGGACCGCGGGACGTTAGACTCCAAATGCGGGGCTCTTCTGAGCATGTGCTCTGACTATTCTCTGCTCACGGTGAAGGGTTCTCAAGGGTGATTTTCACCAGGCACCATTTTCACCTTTTACGCCATTTTTAGAAGACACTCCTCATGGTGCCCTGAGCGATCAGGGCTGGGGGTGGGGATGGGGGTGGGGGGCCCTGTGTGCCAGCAGAGGCCGAGACTGTTTCTGAAATAAAACTGAGGGTTCGGTCCCAGAAACACCCACTGTTCACCTTCTTGAGCACACAGAGCATCGGTGACCCCGGCTTCGCTGAGTAGGTCAGGGTGTGACGATGTCGGCTCCTCGGGAGGGCTGGCGTGATCCCCACAGACTCAAGGACCACGACCCGGCAGAAGACAGAGAGAAGACGCGCCCCTTCGTGTGGATATCGAGTAACTCCGGCACAATTTCATAAGCCAGCCCACAATCAGGCGTCACGACTGCATGTCAGAGCCTCCGAGAGCTGATCCCATCGGGATCTTTGCGGCATGCACAGGCCAGGCTGCCGATCTGTGAGACCTGATGTTGTGTTCCGTTTCTAAGAATCATCAGGGATAGATGTGGGCAGATTTAGGGAACCAGCCGGGTCCCGGCCGCGGGAGCCAGGGAGTGGGTGAGCCAGGAGGCCGGCCCTAGCCTGGGGTCTCCAGAACACGGAGGATTGAAGTGCAGCCACCTTCTTTCAGAAGCACAGACGGGGGCGGAGGGGTGAGCCGAGAGGGAAGGGGGGTCGGGGTGGGAGGAGGCTGATGCCAGGCGGGGCCTTACCGCTCCCCGGGGGCTTCCTGATAAGCTTCCAGTGAACGCAGAGGCTGGGCCGCATGCTCGCTCAGCGTCTGGGGCTTCTGCAAGTGGGACAGGACGCGTGGCCAGGGGAGAAAGGGGAGTCCACGGGTAAGTCACGGAAAGGAGAGAGGGCACCTGCCAGAGTCCTTCAGCCCGCGGGTGCTCCGGGTGCAACTTGGAACCCAACTGGTTTCGGCTGGCTCCCGAAAAGGGCCAAGGTTCTGCACATCCTCACCTGTTTCCTAAACACTGCCCCCCAGCTCTGCCCTTCTGTATTCCTAAGGCCCCACCATGGGGGCTGGAGTTACTCGTAGGTGCTCGCGGTAGGAGCAGACTCTAAGGGTGGGGGTCCACATACCTGACTGCAGACGGCAGGTGCAGTTAAAAACACCCTGAGCGGGGTGCCCGGGTGGCTCGGTTGGTTAAGCGTCCAACTCTCGGTTTTGGCTCAGGTCCTGATCTCAGTGGTTCAAGGGTTCAAGCCCCATGCCGGGCTGTGTGCTGACAGTATGGAGCTTGCTTGGGATTCTCTCTCTCTCTCTCTCTCTCTCTCTCTCTGCCCCTCCCCCACTCGTTCTCTCTCTCTCTCAATTACTTTAAAAAAAAACCACCCTGAACACACTCAGAACATCCACAAGTTACAGTATGACTTTTTCACTTTATTTTTTTAATTATTTATTTATTGACATATTTTTTAACTTAATGACTTTGTTTTTGAGAGACAGAGACACAGGGTGCAAGCAGGGGGAGGGGCAGAGAGAGAGAGAGAGGGAGACACAGAATCCGAAGCGGGTTCCAGGCTCTGAGGCTGTCGGCACAGAGCCCGACGCGGGGCTTGAACCCCTGAGATCGTGACCTGAGCCGAAGTTGGACGCTCAACCGACTGAGCCACCCAGGCGCCCCAGTATGATTTTTTTTAAATACACGTGTAGTTGTTTTCAGGGACCCTATGGAAGAAATATTCATATATATATATATATATATATATATATATATATATATATAAAGTTTATTTATTTATTTATCTCTCTATTTTGAGAGAGAGAGGATGAGCAGGGGAGGGGCAGAGAGAGAGGATTCCACGCAGCCTCCACGCTGTCAGAGCCGACCCGACGTGCAACTCCATCCCACGGACCACGAGATCATGACCCGAGAGCTGCAACCAGGAGTCGGACCCAGGCGCCCCGTTATTCTTCTGTGGGCCTCTGGTGCTTGATTCTAACTGCAACGGCAACGATAGCATAATGCTGAACACCTCCCGCGTGCCCAGAGGTGTCCCACCCATTTTACACATTTAAACCTCTTTCATTATTGGGTTCTGTTATTATTTCCATTTCCCAGAGGGAGAAAATGAGGCAAAAAAAAAAAAAAAAAAAGAGAGACGTCTGGGGATTTGAACCCAGAGGGTCTGGCTTCAGAGTCCACGATCTTGGCCGCTGTGTTAACCGTACAAAAAGTCACGTGGGCTGCTCACATTTTAAATGGTTACTTTGTTTTTTCTCTGCCGGTCTGTCTCTCCCTCCGTGTATCTTTTGTGCGGAGCATGCACAGATGGGAGTCTTGTAGGTTAACCGCACCATGGGGGGCGGGGGTCCCCAGGGTGGGCCCCGTGGCTCTCCTGGCTGCCGCCCCAGTCCCCACTCTGCCTCCTACCAGCTGTGTGGCCTGGGACCATCCATCCCCACCAGCTGTCAAAAAAGGGGGGCTGTGGGACACCCGGGCCCCTCCACTTCTCAGAGTCTGTGAACTATACCAGGATGGTTCCTTGGATGTATCCCCAGACACACAGTCTGCACAGCTCTGTCCCTCCGGATACAATCTCCTCCTCTCTTTCCATTACAGCCGGCCTTCCAGAATCTTCTCTCATATCCTGGCGATGAGTCCCAACAGAGCCTTGTGACTGGGTCCCTGGAGAGGGCTATTAACGGGCCTCATCTTAAACCCCACGGGCCCCCTAATCAGGAGGGGGGCGAGACTGACAACCCCAGAGGCAGCAGAGAAGGGTGCATGCTGGGAGAAATGTCACGCCCATCCAGGGTACTCTTGCCTCTTGGCCCATATGCCGCTGAACCCAGATTCATAAATATTTTGTACCCAGAAGCCATCTGTAGCGTCTAATACCGAGGAGCTTGCTACAGTTTGGGACATAAGGTGTTTACCGAATGTGTGTTAATTACACTTGTAACAAAACAAACCTTGCTCTTCAAAGAAGGGGTGTGCAGTGTGGGCGGGAAGAAAGGGCCTGAGGAAAAGGCTAGAACGGGTGGGGCAGGCTGGTGCAGTGTGTGCTGAGTGAAGCTGCCAAGAGCCCCAAGGGCTGGGGGTGGGGGCGGGGAATGGAGGCTGAACCTGAGACCCAGGCATGGGGAGGGGAGGGGTGGGGAAGAGAAGGGGGAAGGGAGAGGGAGAGTGGGGGAGGGGAAGGGGAAGGGTGGGTGTTAAGCCTGAGACTTTTGTAGATACTTTTCCTGGGGTTGCTGACCTCATAGCGTCTCAACCCAGAGGTGTTGGGGTGTTGGGGTCATCTTTGGCAGTTCAAGGGCAGAGTCAGCCAGGCAATAAAGCTCGTACAGAGGGAAGCCAAGAGGTGACACGTTGTTAAAGCCCCTGGATCCTTCTGTGTCTGAAGCCAGATCTCTTAAGACTTCACTGGTATTTGAGCCCACAGGTCGCCGTGTGTAGCTTACGTCAGTTTGAGTTGGAATTCTGTCATTTCCCACATAACGAATCTGATCATATATCTGCTATACACCAACACCACCAAGAGTCCAGCGTAACTGAACAAAAATATAGCTTCTTCTAAGGAGCCATACTGAAGGGCTCGGAGGAGAATTGTACCAGACTGGTAGGATTCAGAAATGGGTATTGAAAGACCACCTGTCGAGGCCCAGCTTCCAGGAAGCAATGGTCTCCTGCTCTGTCCCCGCTGGTCACTCCTGCGTTTGTTCTCGGATCCGCTGCCTGCCCTCCTCCTGCACTGTCCCCAGGAGCCTGACCCCTGCTTCCCTAGACCCCCTTGCCTTCGGGCTTTGGGCCAGCCAGCGTTGGCCCATCGAAGGCCCGGTCGGGGGACTGGAGGCTGGAGGAAGGGAGAAACCGGGACATTCCTCACGTTCCCGTCTGCCAGGGGCCAGCGCCGTGCCTTCTCTGTGGCTCTGCTCCCTCTTGGTCTCTTGGGCAACCCCAGACTGGCTCACCCCTCACCAGGCCCCCCGCCTTGGCTCACCAGCTGGCTGCCACATGGTGATGGATTACCTTCTTCCCTGGGAAAACGGGAGTTAGGTTAACTGTTCATCCCTTGGTGCCAGTCTCAGTGTGGTCAGGGGAAAACAGCTAGCCCCTTTAAGAGCAAATATTTCGGAGCTGAACTTTACTGGAGATAGAGCCGAGCAGGTTTCCATCCCGTAAAAGCAAACATGGGTCAGTGGCCTCCCCACGGATCTGCCATTTAGCTGTTAAGTGGAAAAGGGTCTGCCAGTGATGTTGGCCTTGTGGGTTATTGGGAGAAGTCCCATCTAGAGGAATTTCCAGGACAAAGTTGTCAGTGTTTCGGTTCACATGCGTGTTATATATTAGTTACAATGATCCGTGCACTGGTTGGGGGACAAGTAAATATGTCAATGTGGTTATTTCTTATGCCCGGGTAAGGTTAACGGCCTAAACCAGAATTATCCAAGGGATGTTCTGGGCATCTGTGTCCTCGTGCGCCCTGTGTGCCATGGTTAGCTCTTAGAAAGATAGAAAGGTGAAGTCAGGTGCACCGTTTTTATTCCAGAATGGTCCTTTGGTTGTGAACCCCAATACCTTCACTGCCCTGGTAACCTGGATGGGCATTTGCGGCCCCCCTCCCACCCCGTTCTGGCTCCAGCACGGGCCCAAGAAACAACGAGGGAGCGCGGAGAGGGAAAGAGGTGAGCAGAGAGTGTCAAAGTCAGCGCTAACGCTGAGGTCCGGTACCAGGTACCAGCGTGTGAGCGGCTCTGGGTTTCGGGAGGAAGCTGCCATCCAGCTCCGGGCACCCGTGTGCTTAGGCGCTTGTTTCTACCCACCTGGGGGAGGCTGCGCGGCTCACGCAGGCTCCGTCGTCCCCCTCCCACCACCGTCTACCTTGCATTTCCAGCTAGGAAGCCAGGCGTTGGGCACAGACCCCGTCCATCCATCTGGCTGCTCAGCAGGCAGGTGGGAAAAGGGCCAGCTGGAACCCGGTGAGCTCTTGGGTGACCCGAGTGCCAAAATGTTTGCTTCTGTGCGGGGAGTGGACAGACCTGGGCTCGACCCTGGCCGGGCCTGCTCCCGTGTGTTCTTTTCCCACCTGAGCCTTTCCACGAAGATAGAGTCAGCCTCAAATTGTGTCATCTTCAAGGCTGGGGATTCGTTTCTAGGTAACCAATCTGAAATTCTCTCGCAAGGAAGGGACGGTGCGAAACCACAATGCCATTCTGACGCTGGCTGCCGGAGGGAAGGTGTGTCCCACAGGCTCAGGGCACTGTCCCCAGCGTGCTACCCTCATGTCACACGCCAGCTGTGAGTGGGGGGCGGGGGACACACTTCTGACCAACTGGCTACAAATTCAGGGATTCCCAGGCCCCACTCGGGTTCAATGACTTACTAGAATAATTCACGGAACTCACTGTCGTAAAATAAAGGCTACAAATCAGGGGCGCCTGGGTGGCTCAGTCCATTAAACATCCGACTCTTGATCTTGGCTCAGGTCATGATCTCACAGTTCGTGAGATTGAGCCCCATGTTGGGCTCTGTGCTGGCAACGTGGAGCCTGCTTGGGATTCTCTCTCTCTCTCTCTCTCTCTCAAAAACAAATAAATAGGGGCGCCTGGGTGGCTCAGTCGGTTAAGCATCCGACTTCGGCTCAGGTCACGATCTCGCGGTCCGTGAGTTCAAGCCCCATATCAGGCTCTGTGCTGACAGCTCAGAGCCTGGAGCCTGTTTCAGATTCTGTGTCTCCCCCTCTCTCTGACCCTCCCCTGTTCACGCTCTGTCTCTCTCTGTCTCAAAAATAAATACACATTTTTAAAAAATTAAAAATAAATAAATAAACTTAAAAAAATTAAAATAAAGCCTACATATCAGGATCTGATTTGAAAAGACAAGTGAACAGACACATGGGGACAAAGTCTGTGAGGGTCTCAAACACGGCCTCCCCCTGTCCTGTCTTCATGGAATCAAGACACATCACCGTCCTGGCACATCAATGTGTTCACCAGCCAGGAAGTTCCTTCCCCGGGACCCAGAACAAAATTCTTTATTATGGAGAATAGGGTGTTGGGTGGAATCATAATTCCAGTCACAAACTAGCCCGTCCTGTCGTCCAGTGCCCCACCAAGGTTGCCCACCTTGGTGCCTCTTCCAAGGTTGTGGACTGAAACTCTAGAACAGGAAAGACCAGGTTAAGAATATTGGTGAGCAGGAGTTGTTTTACCTGGGCTTTCTCTATTTCCCCTTCTTTTGAGGACAGAGTTGGCATTTCTCTTGGGAAGACACCCCTCTGTCACTGTCAGCCCAGGGGTCTGCTGGGCTGGTTCCAGGTGTCAGCCCGTGACCATGCCAGTCCCAGCAGCAGATACACTGGCCGCCTGGATCTGCTCCCAGCTGGTCCTCCCAGATGCAGTCCTTGAACGGTTCCTGACGTTGTTAAACAGACATTCTTTTTAGGCTGAATTTGATCTTGTAATAACATATGCTGAGAAGTTCTGGAAGGCATCACATGCAGAAAATTCGCCTGCACTGAAGTCACGCGACAGAAACAAAGACGGCCAGTAATTCTACTCGAACTTGGTGTTGGTGATTACCATTCACGCCTCTCAGGATGCGTGAACTATTATCTTTCAGTAAATAGTTTCAACTCCTTTTATACTTCAGCTTTAGGAACATTTTCTTGAGTTATAGTCTTTAGTATTTGTTTTCTTTGCTTGCGCAGCTTTCCCCAGGGATTCCTTTTATCTGTCTTTGGTTCTTTTTTCCTCCTCAGCAATTGTTTTCATCCCCTCCCTCCTAAAGTTTGCCTCCTCTGATTCCGCCCCCCTCCTCTCTGCCTCCTAAAGTCTTTGATGTAAATGCTTAATCAACTATCCCCTCCCCCCCATCTTCAAAAGTCTCTCCCAACCCTCCTGTCACTGACCAGCCTTAGCCGAAACCTGACTTTCTCTATCAAATAGAGGCTTTTGGTCTTTCTTCCTTGTTTTTGTCACCAGTCAGGTGCCCCAGACCAAGAGGAAGGGTCCGTGGCTTCCTTGTCTCCCCCGTCTTTAAGGTACTACTTTCCTTCATGTGACTTCAAAAGGAGGGCTTGCGTGACTCTCCTGCCATATGTCTACACCACCCCTCCAACACTCTCTGGGCCTTCTTCTGGAAACACCCCCTTACCCTCCTTCGTTCCATGAAGACTTGAACCCTTAAGTCATTCTCTTTTGCTTTGTTTTCTTGTTTTGTTTTTTGGTATTTTTCACTCCCTAGAGCCTTAACATCCACCAGCATTCAACCCCCGACTCCAGTTTCCATTAGATGCCATCGGCTTGGACAAGGGGCTTAATTTAATGCGTTCGTGCCTCAGTTTTCTCATCTGCAAAATAGCATTGACGATGGCCCCATCTCGTATAGTTGTAATGACAACAGGAGAAAAAGCAGATAAAGTGCTAAGGGCAGTGCTTGGGCCGTGGATGTTGGCTCGTACTAGAATTATTATCACTGCTTTTCTTATCTGGCTTCCTGAAGGAGCTTAAGTGGGCTCTGAGCTGAAATGCTGGCGCGTTAAAAAAAAAAAAAAAAAAGCTGTGATTTCATTTCATTTTGGTGTCCCAGAAGGTACCATCCCAGAGGCATGTGTTCACAAGCCGTTCAAAAGAAATGATGATAACACTTAACCCCACGTAGGAGGGCATGTTTATTTATTTTCTAAGAAGCCTTTACTGATTCCCATCTCCGACCAAACTGGCTCACCATCAGCCTGTGCTACAAAGTAATCGTTCACAGCAATAGGGGAGGAGAGCACGCTCGGCGATCACCGATGTGTGAGGCTGTTTCACTCCCACCGATGCCCCCCGTCCCTCTCCGAGGGCATATTTCTGGGGCCACCAGCTCCCCCCCGCCCCCTCCCCACCTCTCCGTGTCTCCCTCGAGCCCTCTCTGTTCCTTCTCCCCCCCCCCCCCCGCACGTTTCCCTCCAGACTTCACATCTTCCCCCCAAACCATTTTCTGAAAACTCCTGGCCTCGGTCCAGGCTTTATTTTCCCCCAAACAACATAAAAGTGCCGTTAGTCACCCCACCCAACGCCTGTCCTGAGTGACCTTCTTGCTCGGTTTCCCCGCTGCAGATGAATGTGAGTCACTAGATTCGGGCTGCACGTTTGGGCCGGGGGGTCAGAAGAGCGGCCCGGAAGAGCCCGCCTTCCTTGCAGCACAGCATCGTGCTCCGTGACGTCAACCCATTTCTGTTTCCTGCCTCATATAACTGGGCAGGGGTCTTCCCAACTCAAGAGTCCATTCTCGGTGAACCAACACAGCAGAGCTTTGATGATGCCGCTCTCTGCCTCCCTTCGCCAAATCTCGAACTTGCTGGCCGGGGTGAATACTTAGGCCAGCATATGGAGGACAGCATCCTCGTCTAGGAAAACCACCTCCACGATGCGCTGGCCCATCAGAACACAGGCTGGAATTATATGCTGAAGCAGGGCGGAAAGTTTCGCCGGCATGTTTTACGTAAACAAGTTCATTTGTTCATTCAATGAATCCACAGTTCTTCAAAGGCCCTGTTTATATTAAAAGAAAGAAGCAGAAAGATGCGGGTGGGCTGGCAGCCAGCTCCACACCTACAGAGTGGTCAAGCTGTTAGAGCAACATTCAGAAGCTCCGACGTTTATGTTGAGATGGGCTCTTAAGCCAAAACGAAAATATTGGTGTTGGGTGCCACAGCCAGCTGTGTGAGCAATGGAATCACATCTTCAGACACAAGATGACCAGTGTTTTGCCAAAGGGCAGAGCCGCGCGGAGAACGGGCCTCCGACCTCGGGCAGCCCCGAGGACACACGCTCCCTACGTCTCACAGAGCAGCACACAGAGGCTTTTACATTAGGCAGTTTTCAAGCAGAGAAAGTGCCTGATGTCAAGACGTTAATAGATGGCAGCCTCTGGTCCGTTTCTTTACATTCTAGAGGGGGAAAAAAATATCCACTAAAGACCTAAGAGGTAAATCCGTTCCCGGCCCAGTGTTTTGTGTTTACCGTTTACAAGAGCATGGAGTGATCACACAGCGGCCTCAAGAGAAGCTTGTGAGAAAGAAAGTCAGGGTTCTTTGGTCGTAAGTGACAGAAACTCCAACCTAGGCCGGATTCCCTAAACCAGGGATGGCAGCCGGTCACAGATCCGAAGCGGGGTGCTGAGTTCTGCATCAGGCACGGCTGGATCCAGGAACTCAGAGGACGTCCCCGTGTGGCTCTCTTTCTCTATCTTTGTTCGCCCTCCATCTGCATTCTAGGCAGACACGGTTCACCTAGAGCAAGGAGGCCACTGTCCTCTGCTAGGGCAACACTGTAACTTCTCAGCGACAGCAAGGGAAGGAGGGCACTTTGGCATTTCCTCCGGCGGATCGCGGAGAATTGGCTTTGGTCAGCTCTAACCGGGTCACCTGACCACATCTTAGCCAATCACTGCAGCCGCTGGATATAGATGTCTGATGGGCACGGACTCAGGTCGCAGGCACAGCCCTGGACTCAGACAAACTACAGGAACAGAGTAGGGGAGGGGTGGCTCTCCAAAGAAAATGAGGAGTAATTACAAGGAGATGGGCAAATGCATTTGGGGGCAGGGGAAAATCTGGTCCGAAAAAACATGGCATGGCAAACAAAAAAGAAACAAAAACAAAAACACTTTTTTCTTTAAAAGAAGGAAATGGGTGTGTTTGCTCTGAGAATGGTCATAATTAAGATGAATCCTGGACTCTCAGAGTGGACAGCACCATCCCAGGTCTAGACCAATACTTTCCAAACGTGTTTTGTAAAGCAACAAATCTTCTTCGTCCAATGGAGTCTGAAGTCCATGGAAACGTCCACCTCGAAAACATCAACACTGAGCTATTTGGTAGAAGGCGGAGAGGGAAGGGAAGGGGGGCGGGGAAGACTCCGTCGTGCCTTTTTAGTTTTGCCAGTGCTGGTGTTTCTCCCCGGGCTCCTCCTTGGAAACTGAGGGAAGAAAACCTGCTGGGGGTCCCAAGATGACTTCAGGGGGTGTGTGGACTCTGTCCTGGGATAACATCGCCTGCGCTCCAAGAAAAGGCTCTTTCCGGCTCAGTTCTCTTTCGCTTCTGTTGATTTTGTCAAGGGGAAAGTCAAAGTTTAGTGTTGATATATTTTAATCAATTTTATAGCTCTTGCTAATACTCATTTGAAAGACATGAGATCAGTGCCTCGGGCTTGGAGACCTCTGCAGGTCACTAGGCTAGAATATAACATAAATATCTTTGATTTCATTGCTTTGATTTCTAGTATTTGCCTCTATTTAGGGACACAGTACTGTGTTCCAGTTTATGATGGTGACGTGTGCGTGTTTCTTTCTTTTTTTTCCCGTCTCATTTGAGCTAAAAAAGATTTTTTATTGCGGTTTAAAGTATACGTATCTTAAATCTGCCATTTTAACCTTTTTTTCTTTTATGTTTTATTTATTTAAAACACATTTTTTTAATGTTTATTTCTGAGACAGGGAAAGGCAGAGCATGAGTGGGGGAGGGGCAGAGAGAGGAGGAGACACAGAATCAGAAGCAGGTTCCAGGCTCGGAGCTGTCAGCCCAGAGCCCGACGCGGGGCTTGAACTCACCGACTGCGAGATCATGACCTGAGCCGAAGTCGGATGCTTAACCGACCAAGCCACCCAGGCGCCCCAGTCGGGGCCCTTGCTTGATCGAATGAGCAATCCACCAAAGCCATGCTACCCTTCAAGGTGTGAGCCTGGCAGGTGAGAGTTCGTGTGCATCTGTCTCTCCCGGCGTCTCTCTGTCCCACATCTGGGGTCCTAAACCAAACAGCTGCCTCCTCACTCACCCGCCCTGTCTTCGGCCTGTCTCTCCCCAGCCCTACGCCTCCCCGCCTCTCAGCAAAGGGGAGAGAGGTTCTTTCCTGATTTCCCCTGCGGGCAGAGGTAGCCAGGGAAAGGGGCCCTCAGATGTCCCTTAAAAGGCACAAACGGTGTGGAGGGGGGAGAAGGGAGAAGTGAGAACTCAGCAGAGGGAGGGTGGGTGTGGGGGGACTGGGACACTGTGTCGAGGTGCCCTGAAAGGTGGCCAGTGAGGACAGTTAGAACGCCTGTCTCTCCATAAAGAGGAGACTGAACTCATTGAACCCAGTGCCCACAATGAGGCTGCAAGCGTTGGACATTTTATTATGGCCAAAAATGGACCTTGATGACTTGCTGGCTAGAAGTTCATGGTGAACTCGTGGGCTCGAGAAAGGCTGTTTCTGGACACCACTGGACTTTGAGGCCAGTTTCCCTTAAAGATCTGGTGAGAGACAAAATCTGGGGTCTCGCTGGACCTGCTTGCCGCCCACCCCATATCTAGTCTCCTCTTCTTCCTTGGGAACAGAAGTCCAAATTTAGCTGGGCACATGCTCCCTAGAAAGAAGATGACTTTGTTCAGCTCCCTTGCACTAGGTGATGTCATGTGATGAAGTAAAGGCTTGTGTGAGATTTCAGGGCAGAGAACAGGCCCAAGTGGAAGATGGGCCTTGTCCGTTCTGATCCCATTCCTCCTTCTGGCTCCCTGGAATGTGGATACTATGGCTGGTGCTCAGCAGCGATTTGGGGCCATGAGGTAACCATGGGGCTGAAGCCATCCGTGGTGTAGCAGCGATAGCAAAGGCCTGTGGTCGCTGATGACTTCTTGGATCTTCCACCTTAGGCATGGACTGTTTATCCCTCAAGCTTCCTTTAAGTAAGAAAATACAAAGACATACTTGTTTTTAAGTCACTGTTACATCGGATTCTCTGTTTTATGTGACTGAATCTGCTCTCACTGATACAAGGGACAAGTGGCTGTTGAGGTTGATCAGGGGGAGCAGAACTTTTGAGGATGAAGCCAACACCTCTCAGCTTGCACTTCGAGCCCTTCGTGATCAAGAGCCGACTTTAGCACCGAAGGTCGTGGCGCCACCTGTCCCGGGACCCACCGGGCTCTCTTCCCATCCTCGCCTTCTCACCACCTCCTCTGTTTGCCGTGCTCCCTCTCCCACTTTTTGGCCTTTACTCTCAGAGTGGCCCTGCCTGGGCCCACCTCACTCTTCTGCTCCACACCTCTCACCCCATTTCAGAGCCCAACTTTTGATTTCTACTTCCATTCTCTTTCCCAAATATTCGGGGAGATGCCTTTCTGGAATGTCCAATGAGCATTGAATCCTGTTGCAACACAGGTTCCGGGTGGAGATGATTCCTCTAAGTGTTTCCAGAATTGCACTGCTCTGGAGGGCGCGGTCTCGAACGGCCCTGGTTGGGTCCCTCCCCCAGATTCTGAGTTAAGGCAACATCGTCCCCAGCCAAGTGCAGGGCCAGACCCAAATCCTCACCGCCACCTACAAGTTCTGCATGGTTGGCCCTACCGGCCTCTCTCCTCACTGCACCGGCCTGCTTGTTTATCCCACCCCAGCCAAACCGGCCTCCCTGATGCTCTCTGAGCATCCACCCTATGTGTGCCTCTGCACTGGATGTTCCCTCCGTCCGCGGTGGTCTCAGGGGAATGTCACCTCCGCAGTGAGGCCTTCAGTGGCCAGCACCAATGAAGCAGGCATCCCCCCTCCCGCCCGACTCGGTCACTATCCTATTCTATTTCTTTCTCATCATCTGAAGGCATCACGTAGCTTCAGGTCCCCTTTGGTTCTTTCTTTCTTTCTTTTAAAAATTTTATCTATTTGAGACAGAAAGAGAGACAGAGAGAGAGCAGGGGAGGGGCAGAGAAAGAGAGGGACAGAGAGAATCCCAAGCAGGCTCCCCACCAGCAGTGCAGGGCCTGACCCGGGGCTCGAACTCGTGAGCCAACCACGGGATCATGACCTGAGCCGAAACCAAGAGTCGGACGCTTAACCGACTGAGCCAGCCAGGCGCCCCTTCTTTTGTTCTGTCTCCATGGTGTCCTCCAGTGTCCAGAACACCTGTACATGCGTCATAAATACGTATTTACTGAGTGAACGAGTGAATGGATGAGTGAGTAAATAAAGTGAAGGTTCTACTCCTTTCAAGCTGGTGTGTGACTTCAAGCAAGACGTGGCACCTTCCTACGCCTCACCTTCCCCATCTGCAAAGTGGTACTAAGTACATAAAGCTTTCTCCGCAGGAGAGATTCGATTTCCCCCCCATTTTCTCCCCTGGAATGGGGGGAAGCTCGTGCTAAACCAGGTATTGTCACACAGAGGTGAATTAAGCCAATTAAGTGAGACTTTCGCACCAGGCCTGCCAGCAAGCTCTTCCGTGCGTGCTCACCCGAGTGCAAGAGGTCTCTCGCCCAAGGTCACACAGCAGAGTCCGTGCAGGACGGGCTCCTGGGCTCCTCGTGTATTGTGTCAAAGCCCGGGATGCCGCTTACTCACACACGTTGACCGAGTAACCTATTTCGTGCCAGACGCCGGCAGCGACACTGAGGGCACAGTTGTGGACGATCCAGAGCCCCCTCTGACCACGGGTCGCTGGGTTAGTGGAAAACAGGTGCTGGACGAGCGAGATGAACGTTTCACGAGGAAACGTGTGTGAGCGGTGGCCAAGCTGGCCGGGGGGCTGGCCCAGGCAGGGGCTTTCTGGATGACCTCCACGAGAAGGTGACGTTTGGCTGAGTCCTGAAGAGTGGGCAGGAGTAAGCCGGGAACAGAGTGGGGGAAGCTCCTTAGCCACGGAACAGCCTGTGCTAAGGCCTAGAATCACCAGGAGAGACGGGTCAGTGTGGAGAAACGGCAGACGGAAGGGGACCGAACAGGAGAGAGACAGGATCACGCTCCTGATGGCCAAAACCCGTTTTGTTTGCTGGGGAGGGTGGCTTGAAGAGGGCAGCAGGGCAGCAGAGAGACGCCGAGAAGGTCCCTGAGACGGTCCAGGTGCAAAATGGGGGGGGGGGGCGTAGACTGGAGGTTAGTAGAATTTTTTTTTAAATGACAGCTTCCCAAGGTCAGCTCTTCCCCAGGGGGATGTGTGCAGCTGGGAAGGGGAGAGCAGGACACTCCTCCCCGAGTCACTCTGCTGGCCGGGCCACAGCCTCCTTCCCCACCCTGCCCCCTCCCCCACACCCCTACGCCCACTCCCCAACCCCCATCAGCTGCCCTCAAGCCTGCCACTCCTGCCCCTGCCACAGCCCGGGAGCGCCAGGACCGGGTCTGTTGAGCTGCTCGGGGAGCCTGGGTCGGAGCCAGGAGGCGTAAAGCTTTGGAGCCTCATCAAACTTGAAGCTTTAAAGAGCTATTCCCGGGGCCATTGTGGGCACCTCTCCAATTTCACCTGTCACCACCAGCGGCTCACTGGCTCACGCTGGCCACCTTGCTGTTTGCAGAGCACTCCCAGCACCGGACAGGTGGATGCGTGGGGGGATAGACAGATGGGCAGACAGACAGATGGATGGATGGATGAATAGACAGGTGGCCGGGAGGGTGGATAGTTAGATGGACAGAAGGACGTAGGTATGGATGTACGGAGGTATGGAGAGCCGGGCAGACGGACAGACGGATCGTCCCAAGCACGCTATTACCGGTCGTGGGAACGAGTTTGTCAGACGTTTCCCTCAGAGCAGAGGCTTTGTGAGCGGAGCTGGAAGGCACTGTGCAGACCTTCAGCGTCAGAGCCAGGAAGGACATCGGGCGACCACAGCACTGTCACCAGCTGGGGTTCCCTCAGGAGAAGTGGCAGGTGACCCCAGGGAAAATCCCGCCCCAGACACATGGAGTGTTTCTTCAGGAAGTGACAAGGGAGTGGCTTCGGGAAAAGCGACATGGCCGTCCCCAGATTCTCGTGCAACGACAAAGCCCAGGGATTGGTCACTGGGAGGCGTCCGGCAAGCTGCTGACTTTTGGGGGCCTCTGTTTCTCCACATGGGGCTCCTAATGGTTGCCAGTCCTGCACCTAGACGAGGGGGACAGCCACGTGTGACGATGGGTCGTGTGGTCTCTGGGGCCCGGCTGCTGGGCTTCAAATCCCCGCTCTGCCCCTTCGTCTCGTAGCCTGGTGCAGGCACATCAGCGTCACCGTCCCCGGCCTCCCGGGGCTGGAGCACAGTTCCTGCTCCCCGGGGCTCTGGGGAGGGGAGGATTCCAGGGCCGAACGATGGAAAACAGCCCAGGTCTTGCATGGCAGGTGATCAGCTCCCAGTAAAAGTTCACCCTCGATCTCAGCGCTTGGGGCATGCAGTGAGCACTCGATAAAGGTCTCTGGGATGAATTCATCGAATGGACGCTCGCGGGTCTGTGAATTTGGCACTTTCATTATTTCCATTTTCCACATGGGGAACCGGGGCTCCGCATCCCACGGCCCGCCCAGCTCTGCTGGGAGTGACAGTCTTTCGTTCCACATCCAATTCAAACTGGGTCACAGACCAGGATTTCCAAAGTCGGGGCCTGGGGGCATCGCACATCTTTTAAATTCCCCTAAAAATACCCTTCCTTTCAGAAACCCCCCCAGGCCTCTCTGGAGGTGGAAAATAGACTTTACGCAGATGGCTCTCCAGGCTGGAAGGATTCTCAGAAGAGATGCCTGCCCGGCGCCCCCTAGACCCCTCCAGCTCCTCACCATCTGGTCCCCACCGGGGAGAGCAGCACCGTCCCCAGCTGTGCTCTGCCCTCTGGTCTGGAGAGATTTATGGCTCCCAGGCCTCCGCTGTCTGGCCTCAGGGACGAGTGGTTTTGCTGTGGTCCCTGGGCCCCCTCCCCCCCTCCCTCCTTCTGCCTCATGGCTCCCAGAAGGCCACTTAGCCAATGTCCATATTAATGGCCTCTCGGCTTCCATGGCCCATTCTCTGATTTCTCATAAAACTCCCTGGAGTTCGGCCCCCAAAACAGTGCTGGGGGAAGGGGTGCAGGTCAGGGGAAAGTACTTGGGAGGCAGAGCCCACATCGGCTGCCCCACCTCCCAAGCCCTGGGCTCTCAGCCACCCTCCTCCCGGCCTACTGCAGTAGCCTCTGCCCACATACGGCTGTCACCATCCAGTTTGCTCCCACTTCAGGGCCTTTGCTCCTGCTGTTTCCTCTGCCTTTGAAGGCTCAGCTTGAAGGCCACCTATCTTAGTCCTCTGGGGCTGCTATGACCAAGTATCTTGTGCTGAGTGGCTTATAAACGACATGAATTATTTCTCACAGTTCTGCAGGCTAGTAAGTCCAAGATCAAGGCTTCAGCCCCCTTTCTGGTTCACGGATAACTGTCTTTCCTTTGTGTCCGCACCCGCTAGAAGGGGCAAGGGACCTCTCTGGGGTCGCTTTAGAAGGGCACTCCTTCCATTCACGAGGACTCCGCCCTCACGACTAGGCAAAGGCCCCGCCTCCTAACACCATCACGTTGGGGAACAGGTTTCAACATGAATTTGCGGAACAGGAGTATTCGGTTCTCGGAGCACCTGGGGGGCTCAGTCGGTTAAGCGTCCGACTTCAGCTCAGATCATGGTCTTGTGGTTCGTGAGTTCGAGCCCCGCGTCGGGCTCTGTGCCGACAGCTCAGAGCCTGGAGCCTGCTTCGGATTCTGTGTCTCCCTCTCTCTCTGCCCCTCCCCCACCCATGCTCTGTCTCTGTCTCTGTCTCTCAAAAATAAATAAACATTAAAAATTAAAAAAAAAGAGAGAAGAAATATTCAGTTCATAGCACGGCCTCTCGGGGAGCCCTTCCTCAAGCGTCCTCCTGAGCCCGGCCACGGGACCGCCTTGCCCCACCCCTTCGTCTTTGGAGCACTTCTCACTGCTTGACATTTTCTTATTTGTTTGACTTGCTGGGTCCGGATGTCAGATCTGCGAGGGCAGGTCTGGTCAGCCCAACTCACTGTCGGGTCTCCCGCACCTCCAACCCCCACTGGCACACAGACCGTCCTTGGTGGCCAGTTGAAGGGGGGAGAGAATTGATCCATTCACTTAGAATTTCTTTGTCAAGAATAGGCTTACCGAAGACGATAATACTTTAACAATGGAATGATAACAATCATCCCAACCAATAACCACAGAACGGTCACCGGTGCCGGGCTTTGCCTATATCACTCACTGAATCCGCCAGTGAGGTGATATTCTAACGTATTATTTATTATGTCCCTTTCACGCCTGACTCCTGCGTTTGTGTTTTGCATTCCTGCCGAAGCAGCCAGCCAGTGTTTTCATACTCACCCCATCGGTTCCCATCGGTTAGCTCCCCACCACCCCCCGCCCCAGCCCTGCCTGCAGCTTGAGATGCCACAGAGAAAGTTTCTCCTGCAGGAACCCTGGGACCAACACTCGCCACTCCTTTTCCCCCTGGCTCCCCAGTCTGCCTGCGCACTGAGTGCTTTAGATGTGTTAACTCCTTCCTTCACAAAAATCCTACAGAGTAGGTCCTATTATCTCCGTCGCTCTAGAGGAGGAAGCGGAGGCACAGAACAGATGAGTATCTTGGCCGAGGTCACACAGCCCGACAGTCTGGCTTCCTGGTCCGTGCTCTGAACCGGTGCTCTAGATTATCCCTTCAGGGAGGCTGTCACCAGAGACGGGAGGCAGAGAATGTGACAGGACTGGACAGGGTGACAGGCTACGGTGGGTCTGTGAAGCCATCCCCGAGTGGCTTCAGCCAAAGAGAAATACCGGTGCCTGTGCTGAGGGCCAGGTCAGCCAGAGACGGGAGCCCCCGAGGCTTCCCCCTCGGGCGGTGGGGGGGGGGGGGGGGATACCCAAAACTGGAGAACACAGGGTCACCAAGATCACGCGCTGGCTGAACGGCTGACGTGGACCGATACTTGACCAGCGCGCCGCTCAGAACCCAAGAGTCGCGTGGATTTAACAGCAACGTGCCAATTCCGGGTGCACTCACACCTGAGGACGGGCACGGAGGGGTGGTGGAGGCAACGCACGGGGCCTCGCGACCAAGTGCACGACACCCGTGGCCGGACTTCCCGGCCTCCAAGCGACGGGCCCGTGCCTCAGTGTCCCCGTCGGTAGCAGGGGCTCCCGGCAGCGCGTTCCTCACAGGGCGGGGCCGGGGCCCGACGCCCGAGCGCAGGGGAGCCCTCTGCCGGGCCGCAGGGCTGCTCGGGACGCTGCCGTGGCCGCTCGGGCGCACAGCCCGGGGTTTCTCTTCCGCTCTGGAGGGGCCCCGTTTGGAGAGAACTCCAGAAGGCCAAGATTCAGGCCTTTTGTGAAAGTGAGGCCCAGGGCCCGCGATAGCCCGGGCTCTGGGGACCAATCGCGGCCATTTATTTTACAAAGCGGCGTGTTTATCTGCATTTTCCACCTGAATGCTCCAGGGAAACGTTCATTTGTGAGGATGCTGCTCCCAAAATAACTGGCGATTTCATTTGAGGAGCTAATTAGGCAGAATCAATGCGGTTTACTCCAAAGAGGGTCCATATCAGACAGAGAGGCGTGGGCAGGAAGGCCTGAGCACCGCAGGGCTGCATGCAAAGCGGGCCAAGGGTTTCGCCAACCACCCAGAGCCTCTGCCTGGGGAATCTCAGCCCGGCCACCTGCCCCGCTCATCCTGCTCCAGCCCTCGGGGTCACCACCAGCGCCCCAGGGGGACGGCAGCATGAACCCCAAATCAGGAGTCAGCTGGGCCTTGGTTCAAAGGCCAGCTCTGCCATTTACCGGCTGTGTGGGCCCAGGGACGTGCGTGGCCACTCTGAGCCTCGGCGTCCTCATCTGTCAAGTGGGAATAGACAGCAACGCTTCCCGCCCAGGGTAACGGTGAGGCTCAAAGACGTTACCTTAGGTGCTTAGCAAATGCCCGCCGCATTTGAAGTGCGCGGCGAAGGCCAGCTGTAACTACCGTTCGCTCCCGTTGATGGAGGACAGCCGTGACCACGCGCACGTTCATCACAGAGGGCACGTTCTTGACACGGAGGAGCGCAGCGCCTGGCACCCGGGCGGCCTCAGGGAACGGGGCGGTCCTCTCCGGGGGCGCATGGGTCTGAACACGCCGACGCGCAGTGGGGACAGGCTGGGTCGTGCTGCCCCGCGAGCAGCCTCCCAGGAAGGCGGGCTTCTTGCTCGAAGGGCAGGTGCCCGGAGGGGCGGCCGGGAGCTGGGCTGGGGGTGGGGTGGGGGGGGGAGGGGGGGCTCCTCCCTTGCGACCCAGGTGACGGAGCAGCCCCGCCCCTGCGTCACCAGGGCCTGGGCCCGAAGAAGGGAGCTCGGCCAGGGGGCCTGGCAGGGGCGGTCGGGGGTCCGGCCCCGGGGGACGCGCAGTCACTGTGCGCACAGCCCGTTGGCAGGAACGGGTCACGTGGCCCCCAGCCCCCGGGGACCCGGACTTGCCTCCGCGGGTGCCCGCAGGGGGGGTCCTCCCTCGACTTCCAGAGGGTCGCCGGGAACCCAGTCCGCGTGGACGGTGGAGCCTGCGCTTCGGAAGGAGCACGTGGCGGGAGGCCGGGTCACTCTTGTCCCCGCCCCCCGGGAGCCCGCAAACCCCGGGAGACTGTCGGGCCTGTAGCTGACTCTCCCTGGGATCTCCTTCCGGGGGCGGTCCCTTCCGTGTGACCAACTCCTGGGGACGCCCAAGGGGGATCTGTTTGCCTCTGCGGGAACCGGGCCTCTGTCTACATCTCAGGTCCCAAAGAGTCGAGGGCCTGTGATGACAGCACTTGTTAGGTGATAGTCTCGCTCGTGGGTTGTGTGTGCTGTGTGTGTACGTGTGTATATGTGTATACGAGTGTGTATGTGGACGCGAGTACGTGCGTGTGTATATGTGTGTATATGGACGCATATATGTGTGTCTGTGATGTGTATGTGTGTGTACGGACGTATTTGTGTGTGTGTGTAAGTGCGTGCAAAGGTGTGTGAGCCTGTGTGTGTGATGTGTGGATGCACGCACGTGTACGTGGGTGAGAGACTCTCCTGCCTCCCAAGCTCACACGATCTCCCCCTCACTGCCCCTGCTCTCAGGGCGGTGGTTAAACAAACACAGGCTCCCCTGACCGCGGTGCTATTAAAGGAGCCCGCGCGGACGATGTGCAAGTCCTGCTCACTCTGGACAGTGAACTCTGGAGGGAATGCCGGCTCGGGCCCAGAAAATTCCAGGGCACAGATGGGTCGGCCCGGCTCTGGGCTACCCCGTGCTCCGGCCAGCTCTGACGGTGCACCCACATCTCAAGTGCCCTCGGAAGTGTAGATGGGGGGTTCGGCTCTGGCCTCGTGTCTCGTCCTTATTACCCGGCTCCCCCCCACCTGTGGCCACCCGGTCCTCACGCCAGGCTCCCCGGGGCTCCAGGGGCCCTTCTCGGAGGCCCTCGTTGCCGTGGGAGGGGGGCCCGTGCCTTTAGCTGGTCTCAGTTCCTCCGCCCGGAAGCCTCCCTGATCGCCTGTCTCCTGTGAAGTCGCTTCCTGTTCCGTGACGCCCTACTGTTTCCTTCGTGGGGTTCATCAGACCTCCGACCCTCTCGCTCGTGTGATGATTGTCTCCTCTCGAGGAAGCCAGCTCCATGGAGGCAGGGACTGTGGCGAGCCCAGGGCCGTGAGTCCAGGCCCCGCAGGGCGTGTGGCACGTGGATGCACGTGCCAGTGTTCACCGTGTGCACAAGTGTAGACGAACGGGTGGAGCTCATCCTGGTACCGTGCCCGTGACGTGTAACGCAGGTCCCTATGGAGCACGCCTAGTGTCCTTCCCATAAGGCTCAGAACTCTCTGTGTGCCACACAGGCTTCCAGCTGACTGTGCCTGAGGACTCCCCGGAACCGTGGAAGGCCGCTCTGCTCCTCCGGCTGGAAGTGCCCAAGGCTTGGCACCCTGCAGGCGTGGCTCTCGGCCAGGGCCTGTGCAGCTGGTGAAACGAGGCTCCAGGGCCCTCGCGTGTGAGTGGATGACTCGGGGTGGGTGTTGTCCGCGCCTGTTTGTGTCTGTATGTGTGCTTTCCAGAGACCCCTGCAGGACTGAGCGTCAGGTGCCCACAGTGCTTGCCTGCTTGGTGACACCGCGTATCGGTCGCCTTCCTTTTTGTCTCTCACTTCCCTCCTCCCTCGCCTGTGTTGCCCGGATCACCTTCCAAATAAACCTCTTGCCCTTGAATCCTTGCCTGAAGTCTTCTGGGGAACTCAGGTGATCCTTCCCTTTCGCCAGTGCTGTCTGCTATAGTCCCTGGTATTACTACCTTAATGTTTATTCATTTTTGAGAGAAAGAGAGAGAGAGAGAGAGCGTGAGCAGTGGAGGGCAGAGAGAGAGGGAGACACAGAATCCGAAGCAGCCTCCAGGCTCCGAGCTGCCAGCCCAGAGCCCGACGCGGGGCTCGAACCCACAGACCGCAAGATCGTGACCTGAGCTGAAGTCGGATGCTCAACCGACTGAGCCACCCAGGCGCCCCTGGTATTATTACCTTATAGGTATCAAGTCTTGAGTCCTCGTGTTTGTATGATTGGTGGCTTCTGTCTGCTCACCAGCTCCACGGGGGCAGGAACCGTGGCTGGTCTTCCGTGGTAGCGAAGGTCGGAGCATATCGCCCAGCACGTAGGACACACAAATATTTGTTGAATGCCTGAGTAACTGAACGAACGAATGAATGAATGGGAGGGCACTGTGGCACCATCATGAGACTTTGCCCCACGCTTACCTGTCCCGTTTCTTCCACATCCTGCCACCAAAGGGCGACTTTGTGCCGATGGATGCGTCTCGCGTCTTTCTAGTTGACACAGGCTGATACCAACAAGGGCTGTCCAGGAATGGAAGTGACCCCGATAATGAGAATGTAAAATGATGGCATGAGGGGGTGTGGCTAAGGCCGGGAGAGCCACGGGGTGAGAGCTGAGAAGGCCTCCGGGATGCGGCGACGGGGGGGGGGGCAGGGGGAGCTCTGCGGGGCGACTCAGCCCAGGACCGGGGCCTCTCCCAGCTCAGCTGTGTGTCTGACGCTGGGCAAGGCACTCCCCCTCCTCCTCGGCCTCAGTGTTCCTATCTGTAAATGGGGATCATAACCCACAGCTCAGAGACACAGAAAGGTTCAGATATAGAAAATCCTGGTACTTTGTAAGTTACAGAGTCCTCGCCCACCAAAGGCCGCGATAAAGGACTGTGGGTAAAGGTAAAGACAATGCATCACCTCGCTCTTCGTCGTCTGAGCTCATTCAGGCGGTGAGTTTGCTCCCTGGTCTTTTCTTTCTAAGTTGCTCGTGGCAAGGGCCTCGCCTGCCATTTTTCTCCACTGGCCCCAGAGCACAGGCCAGAACCTGGTACTGAGAAGGTGCCCAGTAACGGCTCCTTCCGGGACTTCATTTCATTCTCATAGCCACATGGTCTGTTGCCATCTTCCTAATGCCGGCTGAAAAAAACTAAAGCTCAGAGAAGGAAAATAACCTGCTCAAAGTCACACAGCAAATAGAAGGCTCGGGCCACGACCCTCAGCCATCCTGTAACTCAGCTGTCCCTCCAGGGCCTTCCTTAGGCCAATTGCCCCCCGTTCAGGGAGTGTGGGGATGGGCCGGATAGCACAGAAGTCTGCAAAGGCACAAGTCCAACATCCTCCTCGCAATTTTGATAATTGCACCGAGGACATAAATTCAGCAACATGTGCTTGGTCAGCTGCCTCGGTTTCCTCCAAAGTAGCAAATTTATGGGGCCCACATGCACACGGGTGATTATTTCCTGATAGTTTATAGTATCAAGGCTCCTTTATTTCCCTCCAATAAATCTTATGTATATGGATTGGCAGATCAAACAGTGTATTTCCTGGCATCGGGAGGTTGTGAATCATTCACAGTGATTTAGGAAACTGGGGAGATTAAGGTTTTGCATAATGCAAATCGTGATGGAAACGTATTTGGTCGGACTTGCTGTGGATGCAATTAGACCAATGAACACCAGGAGAAATTCGTTTTCCCGGGACGGAGAGAAGTCTGCTTGGTATGCAAAAGAGCACGGTTATTTGCAACACAGGAGCCCGGAACGGAACGTGGTTAGCAAAGCACCCAGTGACTGTTTGATTTGCAGCTTGAAAGAATTCAAGGATGAATAAAACATTGAATTAATTGCCAAAGAACTGTCGCCGGCCTGCGTATGATCGAAGCACCTTAGAAAGCACAAAATAACCCAAGCCTGAAGCTGTGGTTTCTCTGTTCCTGGCTCCAGAAGTTGCGTTTGGCTTTCACTACTTGGTTCTACCTGGAATTTTCTCCCTTCAGGACTCTCCCTGTCTCAGTCCAGCTGGCCCCAGCTGAAGTCCCCTCCTCCAGAAAGCCCTCCTTACGTACCCCGCCCTACGTGGGTGCTCTCCTGTCTGACTTCCTATTGCCTTGTTTCTTGAGTGAATTGCCTTCTGATTGCCTTGTTTCTTGAGTGAATATTTACTGGGCACCTGTTATGTGCCAGGCACGTACTGTTCTAGGCACCGGGGAAACAGAAGTGAGCAAAACAGAGGGTGATCTCTGCCTGTGGGGAGTGAAAGACAACAGGCGACACAGAGAAATTAATGCGTGCAAAGTGACAAACGGTATGGAGAAAAGAAAGCAGCCAGGAGGAAGGAAGGGTAGGAGATCTCCGGAGGGCAGATCAATTGCAGATTTAGGTAGGATAGGCAAGGAGGCCTGAGATGGTGACACGGATACAGACACCTGAGGGGGTGAGGGCAGGAGTCATGAGAAATATCTAGGGGAAGAATGTGCCAGCCAGAGGGAAGAGCATGAGCAAAGGCCCTGAGGCAGGAATATTCCCGGATGTTTGAGCTGTGGCAAACGTGGGTGTGGCTAGAGTGACTTGGAAGAAAAGTGCTGGGCAGCGAGTCCGGACAGGGAGCAGGGCCAGGGTCATATGAAGCCCATTCATTCACCTCCCAATCCATTCATTCACTCAACAAATATTTTTTGGAGCCCTACTACGTGCCAGGCACTTGCTGTTCTAGACCCTGGAAATCCAGCACTAGACCTGCCAAGCAAGTTCCCCTGCTATCATGGGGCTCACGTTCCGGTAGAAAATAGAGAATAAGTAAACGAGTGAATTAAAAAGTTAATTTCAGAGCGTGGTCAGGGGGCATCAGAGAGTAAGGTGGTAGAGGAGATGAGCCAGGGAGGGATAAGGGACACACCGCAGGGTGAGGAAACGGAGACTAACGCCGGGGGCTGTGGGGAGGGACTCTCCTGAGGTGGGCAAGGAAGCCCCGTCCCCACTTGGATGTTCAGTCCGAGCCCACAAGCCCAGAAGCAACGCCTCATTGTTCTTGAGCGACCCTTGGCTTCTCCCTAAGCCCATTTAGCAGATGAGAAAACGAAGTCTCCTTTGGGGCTGGGAACCTGGCTTCCTCTTTGGGATCTCTCCCCATAGAGTCTGGCAGTTGGCGGGGGACAGAATGAGGTGGATTGTCCTCGTGGAGCCCACGGGAGGGAGGCTGGGCTGCCCTGGAGGAGGGGCTGGATTCTGGGAGAGGAGAATCCGCGGTCCGGAAGGAGAAGCCCCTTCTCCGCATTGCGGGCACTCTGGGGGCAAGGGGCTTGCGGGCTCTCTGGGAACACGAGGCCAACCTCCTCTCCTGGCTCCGGTGAGCTGGCGAAAATGCTGTCGGCAGGTTCAGGACAGCGGCCAGGGACCCGGCCGTGCAGGGAGGGCAGAGCAAGCCGTGTCTGTCTCTGCCACCCCGGCTCTCATCTGGGCCAAAAGGAGGGTCTCTGGGCACCTACTCTCCCATCCGTGGGGTCTCCTTCCTGCCCCCGCCTCCACCCACACTCCATGCTCCATGGGCCACAGAGATCCCTGCCCAGAACTTCCATGACTCCCACGGGACCCAGGCCTGCGAGGACCCCCTAGTGACTTCAATCCTTGAGCCAGGCCGGACCCGGTGCTCCCAGCACCGTGTCTTTAATCCTCCAACTGCCTGGGGGTGGGGACTTTTGTCGTCTCTGCATGCTGAGCGGGAGCCCCCTAGTATTTGTCGAATGAACAAATGCACAGCAGGGTGACTGCCCCCTTCTCTGCTGCCCCAGGGTCTCGTGAGGGCACAGAGGCGGAGGCCTGTGCCCTGCGCGGGGAAGGGGGGGAGTCGCTTCCTTAGGGCTGTTTCTTGTTCCCGAGGCAACACCCGCCTCTGGTCTCCACCACGGGCTGCGGGGCCGGGTGTCACTTTAGAACAGAGGCCCTGCTCCTGCTCGCCGGGCCGCTGGTCCGGCCGGCTCCGTGAGCCCGTCCTTGTGGGGGAGGGAGAGAGCAGGTGTGGCTTTTATGGACAGAGGATGGACGGGGTTCCGGGGGGACCGAGGCACCGGGGAGGCACCGACCGGAGGCTGCTTGTCCAGGGGCTGTCTGTCCGACGTGGACGTGGCCCCGAGTCCACGCTGCCCGGACAGGCCAGCCTGGTGGACATCTGTCTGGCTGTCTCTCCCCCATTTTCATGCGAAAGGCAGGCGGGACGTGACGTGGGGCCCGGCAGCTGCCATCTGCTCCTGGAGGCGCGCCGTGTTGAGAGCCGGGCGTCCCAAGACGAGGGTGGAGAGGCCGGCCGGGGTGGAGGGTCAAGGAGAAGAAGGCCTCGCAGAAGGGCTCGCGCGGAGGGCGGGCTCTGAAGGGTGGGGCCGTCGCGGGCCGCGTCACCATCTGTGCCCATCCCCTCCGACGCGGTTCTGGGCTCAGTCGGGCTCACGTGTCCCCCTCCCTGCCCAGGGCCAGGCCGTTCGGTGCAGCCCGTGCCCAGCCCTTCTCGCTGCTGGCTGCGGAGCCAGGGTCTGAACCGGCTCCGTCTGGCTCCCAGGTCTGCCTGCTTCAGTCACGGGGAGGCCCGAGTGTGGGGGTCGGTCCCCAGGCCACGCCTGTTCGGCAGCCAGGGGGTCGCTCCCCTGGGAGGCTCCCTCCAGCTCTGACTCTCCTGGGCCGGACACCTGGACGTTCGAACCAGGGGCGGCTCAGGATGAGCCAGGCAGGGAGGCTCTTCCAGGCAGGGAACAGAAGGACACAGGCCCAGAGTCCTCTGGCAGTGTCCCTGCAGCCCCACGCCTCCAAGAGGAGAAAAGCCTGTGGTCGTTGTGTACAGACGTGGGCTCTGTGGGGGGACACCGGCCCTCTCACTGCAGATGCCTCTCTGCAGCCCAACTCCCGGTGCTGACCTCAGAGTGATTCCTTTTTCTTGTTTTAGTGGAAACTTGGTGTGCCCCCTTTTGGAGCAGTTTTAGGGGTTGGGGAGGAGGCGGGCTGTTGGGGAGACAACGTGCTGCCCCCGTGGGGCAAAACCGGCCAGGGCGCCCGCGGGGGTTTGCTTGGTGACGGGCGGGAGAGTCACCTGGACCCAGAGGTAAGAAAGGAAAGGAGGGAAGGTTCTCCCTGGCCCCAGCGGGGCAGCCCATCTGGATCCTGGGGTGTGGGGAATGGGGAACGGAAGGGAAACGCCCGCCTGGCCATTTCTGCCGAGCTGTCTTCATTTTTCTCCCTTGTACACCCGCCCGCGCTCACTCAGAGGGAATGCACGGATATTCTGTTTGTAATTAAGAAGTAATTTAATTATCCACTGAAAATGGGGTTCCAGAATTAATACTGAAATGACTTCTACCCATGCTATACGACATCTTTCCTCCTGCTTGTTAGAAAATCACGAGGTTGGAGGGAGAGAAGGCCCCACGAGGAAGCATGAGAGCTCCTTCCTTGGTAGATGCCACAGCAGCCCAGAGCTGGGTGGACAAGGGAAGGCTCAGCCCAGGACAACCCCAGACCCAGAGCACCTGCAGGGGTCTGGGAGAGACAGGGAGGAGCAGTTTACGTCCGACCGCGGAGCTGGGAGCTGGCTCTACCGTTCAGCAGCTGTGTGGCCCCAGGCAAGTTACTGAACCCCTCTGAGCGTCACTGCCCACACATGGAAAATAGGGATGACCATGGTCTCTGTCTTTCACTGAGTTGTTGGGAGGAGGCCACAAGCTCCTGGAGGTCTGGACTCCTATGTCGCTTGTGAGCGAGGCCGTCCCTGGCCACCTGGCCTGAAGTCTCCACCCAGCCAGGACCCATCCCTTCCTGGCACGTAGCACCATTGCACAGGTCGTGTGTTTCTGCTTCTCCCTCTTGCTCTTTGTCTGGCTTCCCCCGTGAAAATTTAGAGTCCTTGAAAAAAGGGATTTTTGATGTTTTGCTCATTGCTGTACTCCTAGAACCAGTGACAGTTGCTGGCACACAGTAGGTGCTCAGTAAAGACTTGTCTGGGTGAGATAGTAAATGAATGAATGGACGTAGAGCCTTGGGGGGGGGGGGGAGACTGCACATAACAGGCTCCTTGGAGTGTTAGCCAGGCGGCCGTCATCCTGCTCCCCTCTCTGTTGTCTTCCATTCACTTATTCGACAATTATCTACTGACCGCTTGCTAAGTGTCAGAAGCCCTTGTACAGCCGTTGGGGGGAGACAAGCCTTAAAATCCTGTCCTCTTGGAGTTTATATTTCAGGGGCAGGAGACAGACTCTGATCCAGTAAATGGTCACACACACAACACAGTGTTGGACTGGGATACATCTCAGGGAGAATGAGTATGTCCGGGGAAGCTGTGCTATGTCAGCAGGGCGGCTGGAGGGGACCCCTGGGGAGGGTGGCCTGTGAGCAGAGGCCTGGGGTGTGGGGGTGGGGCCGGGGGCCCTGGCAGAGGGCAGAGCCAGGACAAAGGCCCGGGGAACACCCCCTGGAGAGTCGGGGGGGCTGCAGGGGTGGGCAGAGAGGAGTCTGGGGGGCGAGGTCATTCCTGCGGCGCCCCTGGGCCCAAGTGAGGGGTTCGCTTCTACCCTGAGCGAGATGGGAGCCGGGGAGGGGGCTAGGGTGGTGGAGTCCCAGGACAGGAGGGACCTGAGCGGGAGGGGCGGGGTGGGGGTGGGGTCGTTACCCCAGGCCACGCCCCTTATACCCATTGGTCAGGTGTGGTCACTGCCCACCAATGGCAGACAAGGGGTGGATCCCGTCACTGGCTGAGGCCCTTGGGGTCCCCTGGGCTGGACACGTGGCTCCGCCAGGCAGAGGTGGGTGTCCGCTGGGCAGTGGGAGGGACGCGTGGGCAGAGGGAGGCGACCCCGCGGTGGGCCGCAGCCTCAGCAGCATGAGATCCAGGACAAGGCGTAACTGTGCCCCCGCCTCCGGCGTTTGTGCATCACAGAGCGTAAGCCGCAGCCCCTATTAATTTCGTAAGATAAGGATTGAAAAGTAAGAATGCCGGGGCGCCTGGGTGGCTCGGCTGGCTGAGCTTCTGGCTTGATTTCGGCTCAGGTCATGATCCTAGTGTCATGGGATTGAGGCATCCGTTGGGCTCTGCGACGAGGGTCGAGCCCGGTTAGGATTCTCTCTGTCTCCCTCTGCCCCTCGCCCCAGCTCCCTCCCTCCCTCCCTCCCTCCCTCTCAAAAGAAGTAAAACAACTTTAAGAAAAAGAAGGAAAGGAAAGTGATAGGAACGCCAACTTTTGAGACCAAGATGCTGGCAGAGCAGAATCCGGGTCTCGACTTCCCCAGGCCCCCCTCCACCCCATGGGCCCCGGCCCACCTGCTCCCTGTGGAAGCTCCCAGGATGCTCTGCTGGACCTCGGGACGAGAGGCTCATCGAGCTGAGGTTCACCAAGGGCTTGCAGGAAGTCCGGGCAGGTCAAGGCCCCCATCGACCCGCAGGCTGATCAATACTCTGTCAGCTGGAGCTTCCTGGCAGGGGACCGGTTCCCGGAACTGGGCTCTCAAGACAGGGCTGTGACAGGCAGGGACATGGGGGACCTGGCTTCCTGGACGTGCCGGGGGGACGCGGGTCTCCGCTAGCGGCTCTGGCAGGGGCTCGGGCGGCCCCAGCGGGAGGGTCCCAGGATCTGCGGGCCAGCGAGGGCAGGACCGGGCGGGGCCACTTCCTCCCGAGTGCCGTCCTTGAACCCCCTCCGCCCCACTTGCACACCTGAGGGCCGGATGTGACGCCCGGATGCTCAGCCGGGGCCCTGGCAGTGGCCGAGGGAGGGCCCTTTCTAGGCCTCCGAGCATCTTCTGTGTGCTCGTCTTCTCTTTCTCACTCTGCCCTCCCTCTCCCTCCCTCTGTGGCCAGGCACCGATGACACTTGAGCCCCCAAAGGTCAGGGGACAGTGGGGTCTGGGCGGACACATGACTGCGGCTGAGGAATTAGCCGGCAGCTGTGGCTCCCCAGGCTGCTGGTGGGGGGGGGACGGGGGAGGGGGTGCCTCAGCTTCTGCCTTGGGGGGGCGGGGGGGAGTGCAGCCCTCCCCCGCAAGTGCCACCCAGGGTGGCGTATGTTCACCCCAGGCTGGGGCTGTGCTGGGTGCTGGGGCCCCAGAGAGGAAACGGACCCTGTCCCCACCCTCAGCGACGCCCAGTTCTGCAAGCCTGAGCATCAACCAGTCTGCGCGCTGAACCTTTGTCACCCCAGTTGGGTGGGCAGGAAATCCGTCCTGTCCCTGCCCCAACTTCAGCGCACACGGGGGCTCCTGGGAAGGGGCGTAGGGCAGCTCAGGGTCCGCCCTGTGACAAAATGTAAAGAGGGCAGGTCCCTTTCTGGCTTCTCTCAGTCGGTCCTTGGTTCTGACAACTCACTCGTGACCCTCTCTCGTGACACTCCAAATTCCATCCCAGGCCAGCCCGCCTTCTGATTACATCCAGAATTCATTCACTTCTTGTCTGCTTCACGGCCTCAAGGTGCGTCCCAGCTACTTATGTCCCCGCTGAATACTGCTGCAAACCCCTCCCTGGCCCGCCTCCACCCGCACCCCGGTCACCTGCAGTTCCTTATCCACGTTCACCTAGAGGGACCCTCCTCTGCACGGCATCCTTGTGGCCATTCACCAAGCTCTGCCCGATCTTACCCATTTATGTCTCACCCACCCTTTTAATAATGCAAAGCAGATTTATTTGCATGTGCAACGATGGGATTACGATATTGGAGAAAATAAGGAAAGCAGTTCTCTGCAAGGAGGAGCGGATCAAGATTCTTAAGTAGCTGACTTCAGGACCTGGGGCAGTGGGGAGACATACCCCCCCCGCTCTCCTCCCTCCTCCCTCCCCTCCAGGCACGCCGGCCCATTTGCTGGTCCTCAAGCACACACGCACACACTCCCTATCTTCTTTGCTGCTTTAGTTTTCTGTCGTGATCGTTACCGTTCCACATGTCATTTCTTTTACCTACTTATGGCCTGGCTCCCCTGCCAAGTATCAGCTCCACAAGGACAGGGACGTTTGTTTATTTGAGCACAGCACGTGGTGCTCAATCTTTTTCTGTTGATTGGACGATGGATGGACGGATGGATGGACAGATGGATGGACGGGTGGCTTCGTGTTGTCCCTTCAAGCTGATCTGGAGGCTCTGCTTTTTTCTGGGTCCCGTAGGAGACGCATAAACCTTCAGGAATCCCCCCTGCCTCATGCCATTGGGAGGTGGCCAGAGTCCCCCAAGGGTGTGTAGACTTTGAGCAAAGCCAAGACCTGGGCTACTGGCCGGGGTGGAGTCCAGGGAGGCCGCAAGGCTCAAACGCAGAATAACTGCGTCTGAGTATAGGATTAGCTCGGGCCCACAGACATTTTATGCTTGACCTGCTTGGGGCTGTTTATGTTGCCATCTTGCCAATAGTTAAAAATCAGGAGATTTCACACAAAAGCCCCGACTTCTTTCAAAAGCGACGAGTTGAGCTCCATGGGGCCTTCCTGCCCTCACATAATGATTGACCAGAACCGAGGAGGCCACTCCTGTCCACAGAGCACGCGCGCTCTGGCTCACTGCGGCCTGAGCCCTACTCCTGGCCCCTTCATCAGCTAGGTCACCCTTCGCCCCTGCAGGTGGCTGAGCTGGTAACCCTTTCCCCAGGCAGATGGGTCTTTGGGGATGGCAGAGAGTTCCTACCCTGCAGCATGGGAGCTGTGGGGTGACTTCCTTGTACCCTAAGTGGCAAAGAAGTAGCGGGGAGAATGACCAGCCGGATTACCAGGAACACCTCCATGGTAATCGCCTGAGCCAACCCCGCGGGACCCAGCCTGAAGGGCGGATGTCTCAGGGTACTGGCTCGGAGAGACGGTGCCTGAGGACTCTGTTGTTTCTCCTGTACCTGGAACCAGCTAAATCCTCAGAAAAGGAAGAGAAGCATCACCAAATTTTCCGAGGTCAGCTTTCCACCTTCTTGCAGAAAAGGGCTCAACTAGAATTAAAAATAGCTAAAGGCACCTGGTGGCTCAGTCGGTTATGCGTCCAACTCTCGGTTTCGGCTCAGGTCGTGACCTCGTGGTTCGTGGGTTCGAGCCCTGCATCGGGCTCTGTGCTGACAGTGCAGAGCCTGCTGGGGACTCTCTCTTTCCCTCTCTCTCTGACCCTCCCTCACTTGTGCCGTCTCTCTCTCTCTCTCTCAAAATAAATAAATTAAAAAGTCAACTTAAAAACAGGAACTAAAAACAGCTAACGCGGCAGGCGCTGTTCTAAGTGTTTTCATAGGAAACTGTTTTTAATTTTCTCAGTACCCTAAGTAAAGATCCCATGATTGCCCCCATTTCATAGATGAGGAAACTGAGACACAGAGTGCTCAAGTAAAAGCGGTCAGGAGAGGGGACTCCTGAGCCCAGCCGCCTGGGTTGCAAGCCCTGCTTTGCCACTTCATTGCTGTGTGACCTTGAGTGAATTACTAACGTCTCTGGTACTCAGCTCATCAGTAAACGGCGTGGTAACAATCAGCTGGTGCACCTCAAGCGCCTGGGACCGACCTGCCCCCCGTGAGCACATCACTGAGCAGCAGCTGTGTAGATGTGATCTCCATCATTCCTTATCTAACCCAGTCCCCCGTGAACTTCAGGTGTCACTTTAGTTCTGCCTCTTCCAGGAAGCCCACCCTGACCTCCACGGGGTCTTGGGCTCCTTCACATAACGTGCGTCTGGTCAGTGCCCCAGACCTCCCCAGTTCAGCTGGTCGGTCGTGCATTTCTGCAACCGATGATGGTGATGATGGTGATGATGGAGATGGTGATGGTGATGATGATGGTGGTGATGGTGATAATGGCAATAGTGACCTATTACTGAGCCCTGATGTGGACCAGGAGGTGCATTTCAATTTCATGCTCACGGGTCACCTTGTGAAACTGACCAAATGCAGACACAGACTCTGCTGTCACTCCTGCAGCCACCGGGCCACCTGGCAGGAGGGAAAGACCAGGGCGCACAGCTATTTCTAAGCCCCTGACACGTACTCAGCTTTTTTAACACACATTGACTCCTTCAACTCTGCAGGATCGATGGGTCCATCATCCCATTTCACAGATTAGCAAGCACACTGAGGCTTGAGGAGGGTGAGGTGGCCTGCTCTGGGTCACACAACCAGTGAGTGGCAGAGGGTGGTCCTACACTCAGGTATGTTTGGTGTTAAACCTAGATCTGCCCATATCTCTCCCAGCATTTCCTCCAGACATGAATGGGAAGAAGAGTCCAGAAGGCTGGGCTTGCCCAAAGTGGGCTGTTGGCTCAGAGAAGGTTGTGGTGAGACTGTGGGGTAGCATTTTGGGGTTCCCGCCCCATAAGCTCCACTGGACTCACCGCACATAAGGACATTGGGCCCTTACAGAGGACATGGCTCACTTTACACATTGACAGGATGGTTTCAGGCATGGCTACATCCAGGGGCACCTACAGTGTCAGTAAGATGCTCTGTCTTTTAGCCCTGCTTTCCCTCTGTGTTGGTGACGTTCTCAGACAGGCTCTTCTAGGTGGGGACAAGCTGGTCACCAGCACCAGGCTGGAAGCTCCAGGCTTCCAACCACCAACTTAGCAGCCACAGCAGAAACCGGATCCCTCCTTCCAGGGAGTCCAGCAAAGCCCCAGGATGGTGCTTATTGGCCAGACATAAGGCTGCATGAGGAGGGGATCAGGCCACATGGACGGGAGAGGGGAGGACTTTTCACTGCTGACCCCAGGGCCCCGTGTCAGGGTGCGAGCTGGGGTGTCCGTGCCCCGGGGCAGCAGCACTGGGTCCCACAGTCCTGCCAAGAAGTCCGACTGGGTTGTAGCCTATGGAGCCTCCAAACCTGCCTCTCTGGTCCCCCCAGAGTTTCCAGGGCCCCATTACCCTGTAACCCACTTCTTTCTCTGCTCAAACCACCACCACCAGCAGCAGCAGTCTCTGGCTTGCCAGGAAGAGCTCTGGCACTGACGATAAAGCCTCATTTTACAGATGGGGAAACTGAGTCCCAGAGAGGGGAGGTGACTCCCCAGGGTCCCCAGCTGGCAAGCATGGAGCTGGGGTCTGAGCCCGGGATTCAAGTGGAGGGGGGGCCTGCCGCCCTCCCCGTGCAGCGGGTCTCCTTCCTGTGGGGCAGGGCCGGGCCCTGAACTGGTGCCCCTGCCTCGGTGGCCCTGCGGGGAGGACCCGGGCCCGCCGTCCCGCCATGGGTTGAGTCTCGCTGTGCCACGGCCAGTTTTAACGGACGCTCAGGGCAGGGGTGGGACGCAGAGGTGAGCTGTGATGGGACAGTGATTTCCCCCCAGGACGCAGGCTCCGGCCCCAGTGCGTTTCCTCCTTACGGATGGGGAAGTGAAACACAGGAGCGGCACTGCCCTGGCACAGGGCCATCTCGGGACGCTGACTCTCCTGCTGCCGGCTCTTCTGGGGCCCGAGACGGGCTTCTCGGCACAGGGCAGGAGGCTCTCAGTCACCTCTCCAGCTCTGACCCCCACGGTCTCTTGCTCAGGTGCTCAAGCTGTGTCTACAGACAGGCAGAGCTGTCACTCGCTCGCTCAAGCCACCCCCGAGAGTCACCCCTGGTCCTTATGCCACTGGAACCCCCCAGTGTGGCTTTTCTGCTTTGACTCCGCTCACCTGCCCTGTCCCCACCCAGCTGGAGCCCAGTCACCTCTCCCTGGAGCACTGCAGACACCCCCCCCCCCCCACCACCTTCTGCCTCCACCAGGAGGCCTGCACAATCCACTGTCCCTTTAGGGGTGATGTGACACTTTAAATATGTAAATCAGTTCTTATTACCTCTCTGCTCATCGTCAGCTGACTCAGCATCAATGCTCTAGCCCTGAGCTTGACTAGAGGCCTGTGCTGCCCGTTTCCCCTTTGTCCTGCGTCCCATCTCCTCATCTCCCCCCACCACCCACCTGTGCGGGGGGATGTACCTCCGCTCCCCATTAATCTTTAAAACATTCCCTGTTATCTTCCCTCGTTACTCTTATGTCATCATGAGATCAACTTTATTGGCTATTAGTGGACCGTCCTTAGCTTTGTCTGTCTCTTGTTGACCATTTAAGCCACTGGACCTTAAGGGTCTAACACAATTCCAGGTACATAGCAGGTATTCGCTAAATATTCTCCGAATGAATAAGTGAATTGGTGACTATGTGGTGTGCACAGATGGTCACATCCATGTACACACTCACACACACACACACATGCACGCACACCCTCTGGCCTCCTTTCCTGACAGTGGGAACCTTTTCCCAATGACGCGACACAGTTCCCTGGGAGGAGCTATAAATGGAGCCCAGCTTGGAGTCAGGGCCCACCCCAGTCCCCGGCCGACACCTGCTGGGTTAGATATTTATTTACACTCTCCGTCCTCTGGGCAGAGGATCGTCACCCCTCTGGATTTCTGCTCTGTCCTTCTCCTTTCTCCACCAGTGTCTGAGGAGGGCTCCTGGAGGAAATAACGGAACAAAACCTGCCTTTCCGAGAGCTCGGGGACACCAACCACAGCATCTGCAGAGGGAAGGAGGCTTCTCCACGATGGCAACTGTCACGTGGAAACGTCATAGGGTCTCCCTGGGGAAGTTCTGTCCCCATCTCCCTGTCTCCTGAGGCCCCACCTGCCGGTCAGACCTCTTCCCCAAGCTCTCTTCTGTGGCTCCTGGTTCACGGGCCAGGTCCCAGGTCTTCTCTGAGCCCCAGTCAGCGCCTGCTCCTTGCTCCCTGAGGGTTGATTTCCACTTACCGTCCCGCCTCCTCCAACATGGCCAGACCACTGCTCACGGCCCCCACGGTTCTCCCTGGGGTTGCTCCTCACCTAGGGGTTCACTTAACAAGTCACAGACAGGACCGTGTTATGGCACAATATGCCGTAAAGGCAAAGCTGCAACTTTGAACCTCTGTAAATATTGAAAAGTAATGAAATTATACTCCCAGTCTTATAAAACATTTATTGTATCAAGGGCCCCTGGTATAAAAAAAATAGATACATATACATTAAGAGATAACTCTCTAGCACCATAAAGATGACACAAAATTAACATATAGGCTGGAATGGACATTAAATCTTTTATTCACAGGGATAAATATACTTGTCTTTCTAGAGTTTAGGAGGCTGTTTCGGAATAATTCATCTGGCCCAAGATGGTGGCAAACATCGATTCAAAGCCTGGGCTTTGGAGTAAGTCAGGTGGGACCCGGGGTCCAGTCCGGGTTTGCTCGTAAGAGCTGCGTGACCTTGGGACAAATCTCAGACCCTCTGTTTTTCCAGTTCCTCATCTGTAAAACGGTGTTAGTAACAGGACCCTCCCTCACTGGGGTGCCCTGAGGGTGGAGAGGAGTCACACACGTGGACAGCTGCCATGGGACTTGGGGATGGCTCGTGTTGTTATGTTGGTCACCCAGGGACCCTCCAGGGAGCACCCCCAACGCCCCAGGTGCGGCCGAGCTCCCAGAGAGAGAGGCGCCTGGCTAGATCTTCGTAAATAGTTGAGACAAATAAATATACGGTCCTAGACACGCATATATTAAAAAGCATGATGATTACACAATGGACCCCAAGGTAATAAAAGTTACATAGACCAGATTAGAAATACAACTCTCTCTGGCCCATAAATTTGGCCTACAACTTGCACATGAGCTAAAGAAGACATTAAACATTTCATTAATGCTCATTTGTTGGGCCTCTAAGAATTTACAACACGGTCCCTGGAGATGTGTCTGCTGCCCCCACTATGATCTGCTTTTCTAGAATTTGGAATTAACCCTCCCCCACCCCCCAAGGAGACACTCTCAGTCTGTGCAGGGCTCAAGGGAATTCATTCATCCTACAGGTATTTATGGAGCACCTGCTCTGCGCTAAGCAAGGTTTTAGACACTGGGGATGAAACCCCGAACACGACAACCCACCCCAGGAGACAACAGATAAAAAGCACTGCTTTCTTGGAACCTCTAGCCTAATGGGGTGAGATAAAGACAAGAGGAAGGGACAACAGATGGATGCTTGGGAGGGAGGGAGAGGGGGAGGGAGACAAAAGCCAGTGTATTGAAGGTTGGCTCTGATGCGCCGTCTCGCCGAAGTCCACAACACCCCTCAGGGGCAAAGTGCTGTGAAGTTCCCCATTTTACAGATGTGGAAACTGAGGCCCTGAAAGGTTAAAGATGCCCAGCAGGAAGTGGTAAAGGCATGAACGGAACCAAGTGCATCTGGGTTCAAAGCCTCTCATAGGTTTGGAATGAATGAATGGTTTCCAGAGCGAATGCATGAGTGGATACGTGAGCACATACGCATCGCTCTGAGGGCCCTGCAAAGCAGAGATCCCACGAGGGCTTTTCAAAACCCAGGGAGAGTCTAGGCCTTTCCCTATGTCTTCTGACCTACTTCCTGATTCCCTCAAATTACTCAGGATCAAGATCAAGGCCCCTCACCTGCCCCTCCTTGCCTGCTCCCAAGGCATCTCGCCTGCACCGTCGCACCTCCCCGACCATTCTGCGTGATTCTGCCCTCACCCTCTGCAGTCTGCTCTCCACTCCAGCCTGGGCGATCCTGTGAAAGCCCACGTCAGGCCATGCCCGCCCCGCACAGAGCCCTCCGTGGCTCCCACCTCACTCGGAAGGCTAGCAAGACTGGCCGCATCCTCTAGAGAAACATGGGCTGGGCCGCATGTCCCACCCCATCCCTCTGCCCCTCTGAGCCCAGCTCCCCCCTCAGCTCCCTCTGCTCTAACCAGGCCTCCTCCGGGATACAGAAGCCCTCACCCCCTGCAACCTTGGTCCCGTTCTTCCCTCGGCCTGGAAAATCCTTCCCAGGGGTCCTCTGGCTGGGTCAGCTCCCTAGGTCTCCTCTGTGAAGCCCACCCCGACCACCCACTCTCTCACGCTGGCCTCACGCCCTCCGACAGCATTTGTCACCAGCTGACATTTTTCTCAATCTATTTCTGTCGCTATTCGGCCCCCCTGCTCAAATGGAATGTCTGCTCAGGAGGACAGGGATTCTTTTCCAGGCCTGCCTGTGTTCTCCCTGGCTGCAATTCCTGTCTTATCAATTAAAAGAAATCTCCAGCGTCAAAAACAAAAGCCTTTGCTCGGCACGCTCTTGGTACCAGGCACAGTGACTGCTTCTGTCCTGCTAAGACTGCCTGTCGACCAGGCCCCCGGTCAGGGCTTTGCTGATGGGTCCAGTCATTGTTTCTCTTTGTTTCCTCTAATTCCCGTGAGCAACATTGCCCTGCATGACCCACCCGCACATCATTCTCTAAGAGCCTCATTTGAGTAAATGGAGTCCCCAGTTAGAAACCAAAAGTTTTTATTTATTTATTTTTTAACATTTATTTACTACTGAGAGACAGAGAGAGACAGAGCATGAGCAGGGGAGAGACAGGGAGAGAGGGAGACAGAGTCCAAAGCAGGCTCCAGGCTCCGAGCTGTCAGCCCAGAGCCCGACGCGGGGCTCGAACTCATGGACCGCGAGATCATGACCTGAGCCGAAGTTGGATGCTTAACCGACAGAGCCACCCAGGCGCCCCGAAACCAGAAGTTTTTAAAACAAAAGATCCCTTCTACAACGTGTCTGGTCCCCAGAGGACCAAGGGCAGTGCAAGGGAGGCAGGGGATTTTTGTCTGTCTTGCTCACTTCTGTACTCTCAACACAAGGCAGTGGCTGGTATACAGTGGGTGCTCCATAAATGTTTGAGTTTGAATAAATGTGAAAGGGATAAACAGCAGTTGAGGACAGTGACTTCAGTCTGGGTATGGGGAGTCACATCTGAGCTGAGATCTAAAGGATGAGAAAGAGCCACCAGGGGCGAAAAAATGTGGGGGAATAGCATATGCAAAGGGCCTGGGGTGGTGAGTTGGAGGAACTCAGTGCAGCTGCAGTGGAGAGAACTGGAGGAGAGTAGAGAGCGATGAGTCTAAGGGGTCAGTGGGGGCCAGACCATGCAAGGTGTTGAAGGCCATGATGGGGAGTTTGGATTTTATTCTGAGTACAACAGGGAGCCGCGGCAGGTTTCAGAGTAGAATAGTGACTTGATTGATTTTTATTTTCAAAAGCTCATTCTGAATGCGGGGGATGAGCCTGGACCGAAAAGGCGAGAGTGGACACCGGAGATCAAGAACGATCCAGGAGAGCCAGGATGGATGATGGGGCACAGGCTAGGGGGGCACGTCGGGGGCTCAGATACTCTTTGGAGATAAACTTGTTATTCTATTGATTCCATCGCTCGACTGTGTGGGGTCCACATTCAGGTTTAGGGAACAAAGCCCCCGCTTAAAGTGAGATGTGGCCGCGTCTGGAAATTCTCTTGTTCCCTGGACACGTTCGCATGGAGACATCATGACAAGGAGAGGTGGCTGGACCAGCGTCCTGGCGAAAGTATCATCACAACACAATCCCAATGGTCCCCGAGGCCCCACGCCACCCGGACACCCCCGGGGGGGTCTTCGTTGTTGGACTTCCCACGGGGCCTCCCTTCTTGGAGGACGGCCTCTTCCGGACTCTGAAAACAGCCCATAAGCTCGTGTGGGTTTTGCTAATTGATATAAATGACTTGCCTTTCACAGCCGCGCATCGGCGCTGAGCACGTCCACATTAATTGGGCTGGAGGAGGAAAATTAAGTGCTTCAATTTGCCATTTTTCAAGAAGAAGAATGGGAAAGGAGAGAATCGTTCGGCTTTAAGAGAGGAGCTGTGGGGAGCAGACACCGCTTTGGGGAGGGGGCGGAGCTTCCCCAGGGGAGGGGTCTGGACTCCGTGGGGGGAGCAGCCCAGGGGAGAGGAAGAGTGGAGACGGGCCACACCCAGCAGAATCTCCAGAAGCCCTTCGTGTGCATAAAGGATTTAAAAAAGGCCAACTGCTTTTCAAAGGCAGGGTGCATCCAATGCTCGTGGCTGCCCTGTGGGGTACCACCACCTGGCCCCCCAAGGTCAGAAGGGAGACTAAAATTGCAAAGACAGGAAGCCTAGCTTCAAGCGGCGTAAACAAAAAGGGAATGGATGGATGGACTCATGGGACTAAAAGGTCCCAAGAGCGGTGTGGGCCTCAGGTAGGGCTGGATCCAGGACTCTAGTCCTTTTCTTCCAGCTTACAGCATTTCTTCCTCCTCTGCCTTCACTCAGGGAGAAGCCACCTACCTGTCCAGCAACCCTGGAGGGAAGACTTTGCCCTCAGGATTCGCCTGACCGGACCAACCTGGTCACATGCCCATCTCTGACCGGACACTTGGGTGAAGGTGGGAGATTTTCTCAGGGCCAGGGATCCCCCCCGTAGTGCCTTGATGGCAGTCAGGAAATGTGTCCCTCTTGGGAGAAGCAGCCTCATGCCAGAACTCAGGCTTGGTGGGCCGGATTTCAGCCCCCTGAGCAAGTACACCTGCCCGTGTGTACCCAGTGGTCCTGGGTATGTCCATTACAGGTCTGGACTGGGTGCCTTGCATAGAGTTGGGCGTGGGGTCCACCCCACCCAAAACACATGAGCTGACAGTGGAGGACGGAGTTTCCCAAAGGACGATCAGGGTGCCGTACCCAGAAGGGAGAAGCCGTTCGTTCACTCAACATATTCCTGGAAAGTGCCCACTATGTGCCAGGCACCATGCAAGGTGTTGAAGACGCGTCAGTGAAGAAAGAGGGCGACGTTCCTCCTGAAACTTACATCCCAGAGAGGGAGACAGACAACAAATGAATGAATGATTAAAAAAACGAAACAAAAAAGAAAAAAACAACCATGAAAAGGCCCTGGGACCAAAGGTGGGTTGGCCTGAGCCCAGTGTAACTGGGCAGATCCTACAGGGCCTTGTGGGCCCTTGTAAGGAATTTGGTTTTCATTCTGTGCCGGATGAAAACCACTGGAGAGATCTGAACAGAAGAGGGTTGCGATCCGACCTGGGTTTTAATAGGAGCTCCCAGATGCTGCACAGGGAAGGGTCTGTGACGGGAGAGGGTGGAGGCAGGACACCAGGAGAAAGAGGGTGGCGCCACGGATGCTGATGGTGGCAAAGGTGGCTGGAGAAGTGGTTGGATCCGGGCTATAACCCGAAAGCAGCATGAAAAGGGCGCACATCCTGCAAGATAGCCAATGCCGCCAGGTGGGGTGAACTAACCACTAAATCAACAGGAGGCAATTCTATTTGTATAAATGTAATGTGCATCTCCTCCCTCGTGCCCCTCAGACCTCACCTTATTCTAGAAGCCACCACTGGCTCTCCTTATCTACACCCGCCCTACTGGGCCTGGCTGAGCCAAGTGGGCAGGACCCGTGCGAGCCTCGGAGAGAGGAACCGTGAGCGGGGGTGCCGAGCCCCGAGGCCATCCTGGGGGCGGAAGAGGGGACGCAGCGCAGCCCTGCGCCACCTGGAAAACCCCCTCAGCATGCCTGGTCCCCGGAGAGCGAGGACGTAGCCTTCCTGGAGCAGCCCCCCCCCCCTTCCGCGGTCTGCCTGGTTCCACCACTCGGAGGTCCCGGGGGCAAACCGTGGGCTCCGTGAATTGGGATTCTTCCGGTTGCAAGCGACAGAAACTCAATTCGCACAGACTTAAGTGAAAAGGGAAATGTAGTAGCTCATGTAACTGAAAGTCAGGGGCGTTGGGCAGCCGACCCAGCTGGATCCAGAGACTCCAACAACTTAGTCATGACGTACAGCCTCTCCCTCCCGGGGGCTCTGCTTTCCCGTGGGTTCGGTTCACCCTCTAGCAGGTTGTGTCCATGGGGGTGACCGAGAAGACGGCCAGCAGCTCCGGGCTTCCCCCCCCACCAGCCCCGCAGCCACGTCCCTCGACCCCAACCCCCCCCAACCCCTGCACAGAATCTTTCCCCACCAGATCCACCCAAAGCCCCAGGACAGGCTCTCATTGGCCCATTTGGGGTCACATGTCCATCCCATAGCCAACCAGAGCACCCAGGAGGATGGAAGGTGGGCTTGGCCACACCTGGGTCTCGAGGTCACCGCTGATGTTGGGGGTTGGGGTCAGTGCTGCTCAGTCCCCGCCATGGCTCAGGGTGAAGGAGGCTGTGTCCACCGTGGGAGATCTAAGGTGGACAGGGGTGGACGCGCAGAGACAGAACTCACGGATGCTCCTGTGGTTCCTCGTCCCAGAGCAGGACAGCGAGTCTGGGAGGCGGGACGTGCCTCAGCCAAGGCCAGGGAGCTGAAATGGCCAGAGAAGGGTTTTGAGCACGGGCTTCACCCGCAGCTCCCGAGGGCGTGGTGTCTCCAGTGTTTTGCATCCACGGCAGCGGTGAAGTCTGCAGGAGGCCCTGGCTCCCGGGTGGAGGCCTCTCTCCAGAACGGCAGCCCTTGTCCCGACAGGGCAGCCTCATCTGTGCACCCCGAAAAGCAACCTGTGAAGTAGGAGCCACCCCAGGAAGCCCTTCTGCCCACCCTCGCATGTCCCGGGGCTGCTGACACCACCCCCCCCCCCCCCCCCCAGCGCCGCGTCCCCCAGCTTGGAAACCACGAGTGAGCAGCACTGAATGCACACTCATCCGTCAGGCTGCTTCCTCCCCCCTGACTGAGGACCTGCGTCCACACAGCAGGGGGAGGAGAGCCGGGGGGGGGGGGGGGGGGGGGGGGAGGAGGGGGGAGTGTTCGAGGAAGAGGAGGGAGGTTGCCAGGAGGACGTCCGCTTCCCTTAGAGCTCTAGAGGGGACGCTGCAACCCCCCTCCATCACGTCCACGTGCAGAGTCATACCTCGTCCCCAAAGGTGCGTGCGTGCCTGCCTAAGCACCCACCCACAGGGACAATGGGAGATACACACGTGTGAGCACATTTACATGTGTGTGCAAAACCTATCTACAGCACACACGTGCCTCCCACACATACACCCTGTAGAATGCACACATCCATGGAGGCGCGCGCGCGTGCACACACACACACACACACACACACACACAGCATTTTCGCAGCATCTCATACACACACGTGCATGTACTTCCGGAAACAGTTGTGCACTCAGTGCCCCACGGTATACATGCACCCTCGCTTCCAGGGGGGTTGGATCACCGATTCCGAGGCCAGACTGCCGGGCTCCAAATCCCAGGGTCTGGGGCCAGTCCGGGGGGGGGGGGGGGGGTTTGGGAGACTCCAGCAGAGCGCGTGTGCTCTGGGTGTGCAGGTGTGTGCACTAGCAGGCGTGCACGGGCTGCTGTGGGCCTGCACTGTGTCTGCCGTTCGTGTGCTTGGCGTTCGTGTGTTTGGGGTTGGAGCATGGCTCTTGCGCTATCACAGCGCGTGCACAGGGGTTTATGACGCGCCTCGGGTTGAGATGCTTTATCTGCTCTGTGCAAACCGTTCCCTGTGGGATTGACTTTCCCAGACCTGCACTGTCTCCAAAGCTGGTAAAACGCCACCGGCTAGATGCGGCCAAAGCCTGCGTGGCCCTGGCGTCCTGCAGAGAGATGATGGATTCTCCTCCACTGTCCGCTGGCTGGGTCCACCTCCCCGTCCCCAAGCCAGGCTGAAGTCTCCCACACTTCCTCCCGCCTCCGTCTCCTCCTCGGTCACCTTCTCACCCAAGAATGCACACGCTTGAAGGTGAACCCAGCATCCCCCCAGGAAGTCTCCCTGAGGCGAACGGGACTGGAGTCCTCCCCTCCCTCATTCGTTTCGATAATGATGATGACAATGAAACAGCTGCCACGTACTGAGCCATCGCCGCGCGCTGGGCACCCCTGTAGCCCCTTAATGCACAGGGTCTCCCTCAACCCCCCCGGCCCCGCCACCCCAATTCAGTAGTCATCTCTACTGCCCAGCATTTCTAGAGAAGGAAACTGAGGCACAGATGGTCAGTGAGTGACCCAGGTCGTGAGTTGTAGAAGCAGGACTTGACTCTGGCAGACCGACTGCAGGGTAAAATCGTCTTCAAATTCCTGTGCGAGAATACGTGCTCCGGCAGAGGGTTCCTTACGTGCGCCCTTGCTGACGTCAGCACGTCGTCCTCTCTCTCCGGCTTGGGCCACACCCCAGACCCCCTCTCCTGCCCCGCCCCTTCTCGCACAGCTTCCCTGAACTCTCCGCACCTCTGGCCCATCCGACTGGGAGTCTTTTCCTCCCTCCGCTCTGCCTGGGAGACTTTGAGCTACTTCTTGGGCTTTAGCTGCAAGGTCATCACCGTCTCTTTGCCATCTTCTCTGCCCACGTGCCCATCACACTGCGCTCAAGGCTGTGTCATCGTATTTAAGTCTCACATCGAAAGCAAGAAGCACCGCTTGACAGGATGAACAGATTAATGAGAAGCTACGAACATTGGAAGGCAATCCGACAAATGGGAAGTACGGATAGAGAACGTTTCTGTGCCCCACTAATGATCAATGATGAAGAACCAGGACATGACGGTTGCACCCCTGTGTATGTTTCTGGAGGGAGAGTCGCTAGCTTATCAGATTCTCAAGGGGTCTGACAAAGTGTTTAGAAAAACATTTATTCGCCAATTGAGAAAGAGTTAACATAAACGTTCTAAAAGAAAACCAAATACTCTGCGTGTTTCTGCCGTCTTATTATTCGATCACGTTTATGCTACTGACTCATTAAATGTATCAACAAAGGACAGAAATAATAAATGTAAATACATCCATTAAAAAGCAGTTTTTAGCTCCAGCAGGAATGATAATAGAATGACCTAAGGAGTTCTGGTTTTGAGTGAGACAAAGCCATATAAACAACCCCAAATCCAACAGCATATAACGTAATCATCTTTCCCTAAAGATAAGATCTAATTGTTGTATGGTCCTAGGAATGTAAAAGGTTGCAAGGGTTCGAAAGTGTATGAAGTTATATTTCTTAAGATCCCATCAAATTCAAAGGTTTAGACATAGAAAGGGAAAGACGTGTATGTACCACAAGAGTTTATCAGCTTAGTGAGCTTACCTGGTAGACAGGAAAATTAGGTCAAGTGTGTCGCCTTCGTACCTAGAAGGGAGCTAAGTGATCACTCCACCCGTAAAGTCAAAGAATCATTGACATTACGGCATGAAGTTGACACGTACCCTCAACGTCGCCAACCAGAATGCAGACACCCCCCTGGCCTAAATCTCTGCTAACAATAATATAAATGACAACAAACGGGCCTCTGGCGTCCGGGGTCCTTCCACTGGTCCCCGTGTGCTGTGCACATGCAAGGACCGTAGGGTTCAACTCTAGGTGGAGTTTTTTCCAGTTGCTTCCTCCAACACCCAGAAGACTCGCTGCTACCATTTCCCTTTGACAGTGTGGTGCTGGCTGCCGGGCCGACAGCAAAGCCCACGTCAGTATACCCAGCCAGCAGCAGAAGGGGTCCACACAGAAAGTCTGAAGAAAGGTCTGTGTGCACCCAGATAGACAGTCCCGTGAGAGATCGCCTGGCCACCCTCGTGGGTAGAGTCTCCCTTCTGAGTCAACAGTTCTCTGTGCCCAGAGACCCCTGGACCACAGAACTTACCCACATGAGAAGTGCCACCGAAGAAAGATGAGCCTGACCCTCCTGCAAATCACAGAGACCCCCCCCAAATCTTGAGGGGGTGGGTGGACGGGGTTCTCTTCCTTGAGGGGCGCCGGTCCCGGGAGACAGCTGTCAACACATCATGTGAGTATGAGCGGCAATCTTTGGGGTGTTAAGAGCCTGGATGGTAGAAACTGTGACCTCCTAGAGGGCGGGGACCATCACCACGTCCATGAAATCTATCCGTGGGCCTGCGCCCACGCCCCCGGGGCACCGAGGACACATCTGAGGTGGAACGGCCTGGTACCGAGAGGCAGAGTGGAACGATTTCAGTCCTGGACTCATCCCCCATTCTGGGACTTGGGGAAAGTGATTCTACTTCTGTGTCTGCTACCTCATTTTTTAAGATGCAAATGCTGATAAACAGCATCTGCCTCCTACGGCTATAATATAGAAGATTAGATCGTAAATTGATTTCGCCTGGTACATGGTAGTAAGAAACACTCAAAAACAAAAATCGCCATTGTCATCGTTGTCGTTGCTATTATTATAAACGAATGATGAGTATCTAACTACCCCAGTGGAAATCGGAGCGTCTGCTTCTTGCCCTACACTCTTGACGGAGAGTGTGGGGTGGGAACCACCTCTTGAGGCATCGTGGGGATCTTCCCAAGCTGCTTTGCAGACTTCAACCCATTTTGCAGACAGGAAAATGGAGGTGAGGGGGCTCGAGAATGGGCGTCCTAGAGTGACCCACCGATGCAGAGACAGGGACGATGGGGCTAAGGAATGACTCCAATGCAGTGCACCGGCAACTGGTGGGGTATTGGTGGGGGGCGGTGAGGAGAAGGAAAATAAAGAGAAACCTCACTGTGTCACCTCCTGCAGGGGCCTCCAGGTCAGCAATGTCCTGGCACAATAAGGCTCCCCGAGAGCCCACGACTGCACTCCTCTACCTTCTTCTCCTGGAGAAGCAATGAGCATCGTCTTGGGGGAGGGGCCAGTTCTTCTGGCAGCTTCCCTCGCCATCCTTCACCCGGACAGACTCACAGGCAATCATTCACAGGGTTAGGGACCTAAGCGGGGGGCGGGGGGGCCCTACGGCATTTACTAAGAGTTTGTCACCTCTGCAAAGTCTGCCTCCTCGGGAAGAAAAACTGAAAGACATGACCTTCAGTGGGCAGCTCTGTGTCCCCCACTGGCCACCAATTCTGCACCTTGAGGTCAGCTCAGGCCGCCTCCAAGACCTTCCTGGTAAAAGCATTGCCCGGTTGTGGCCCCCACTGTGTCCAGACCCTTAGCCCGGGCTCTAGCCTCCCACCCACGTTCTTGGTTCCCTGCGCCCCTGGCGTGACAGGTGGCTTGTTTGTTTGTTTTGTCCTGCTTTTATTTGAGAAGTGGCTAACAGATCGAAGAGTACAAAGAATAAGAAAAAAATGCACATGTATCAAAATAACCGGAATGGACAACTATTGACACTTCATCGTACTTGGCGTCTTTAGTGCTTTTTCTAATAAACGCAAGGAAAGTTAAAGATAAAATTGAAGGCTTTTGTATCCCCTGTAGTGTTCCAGCCCCTCACCTTTGAGACAATAACTGTGAATTAAATACACTTTATTTCTTAGAGCAGTTTTGGGTTCTCGGCGAAATCGGGTGGAAGGCACAGAGAGTTCCCATCAACCCCCTGCCGCCCCCCCACCACCGCATGCACAGCCTCCCCCACTATCAGCGTCCCCCACCAGAGTGGCACATTTCTTACAACCGAAGAGCCCGCGTTGACACATCGCGATCACCCAGAGTCCACAGGTGACACGGGGGCTCGCTCATGGTGGTGATGCACATTCCCCGGCGTTTGGACAAATGCCTAATGACATGTACCCATCATTACGGCGTCACAGAGTCATCCCCTGTGCTCTGCCTTTCCTCCCCTTGGGGCAGGTGATTTTAGTCAACTAGTGTCGATACTGTTTTCCTCCCGGCCCATCTTTAGCTCTCAACTTGTCCTTCTCATTTTGGCTAAGGCCCTTCTCATCCATCACCTTGGGCACTTGCCATCAGCCGTGACAGGACACCTGCAGGAGGCGCGGGTTTCAGGTGGGCGATATAGGGGCTTCGCTGGGGACATGTTATGTCTGAGGTGCGCGGGGCTGCACCTGGAGACTCACGTCTGGAAATTTCCGACAGAGAAATGCGGGGTATGGGGACCGACACCTCCTTAAGGCCCTGTGTCCCAGGCAGTCCTATCATGGGAGGGGCAGAGGCTTGTTACTGTTTACTCCTCACTCTTTCCAGCAGCTTCCTTGGAGCCCAGCAGGAGTCCCCCTCTCACCCCCTCCCCGCCCCCACTGCCGATATTTACTCTTCTGCTGTCTGTTGTGCTAAGTGCACAGCTTGTTTGGGAGATAGGCTAATAAAGCCGCCATGCCATTACATTAGCTGTTTTCCCGCTGAGACCTCCCTTCTTCTGGGGGTGGCAGGCACCCAAACACAGTCCCCATAATCAGGCTAACACAGCTAATGACATTCTTCCAGCCGGGAGGGGAGAGGCTTCCTGAGGCTTCTACAGACTCCAAATTGCTGACACAGATTCTGGAAGGGTAGATCCTGCCAGGCTGGTCTGGACGCCTGGAGACTCTTTCTGGAGTCTCCCCATTTGACAGAAGGGGCGCCTGAGGTCCAGAGAGGGGCTGGCCTCTCCCATTCTGCAGATAAGAAAAGATGGAGTAGCCATCGGCTCAGGGCTGGGGGTCAGGCCTCCTGTCTCCCCAGGACAGCTCCTTCCAGGCCCATCTCACCTCTCCCCTGCCAGGTGGAACGACCTTTCTCTCCAACATGGAGGGTCACACAGGGACCAGACTCTGTGTGTGACCGCTGGTGCCTGGAGAAGGAGGGACTTGGCTCTTGCCTCTGTCCACCTTCCCGGGTCCTCCCTCGGGAGGCCCACCTGCTGTCAGGCTGGCCCGGGATGTCCATGGTCTGTAGGTCCCAGATGCCCCTTGCTTTCCCACTGCCCCGTCTCCTTGGCCAGCCCTCTCTCCGTGTGATTCAGTGGGGCTGTGGCCACGCACTCCTGGTGCCTGGGGCTGACAGGTTTCCAGCCTGTCCCCTCTGTGTGTTCCACCTCCAGCCACGGTGACAGGTCCGGCGCGGGCACGCGCTCAAGTTGGTCCAATGGAAGCTATCTGGGGGTGTCAGCCGGAACGAGAGGGGAGGAGAGGCTGTAGTTTCTCTGGGCTTCCGGGACAGTGATGCAAGCCCGGAACACAGAGGGAGTTCGCTCGGGAAGCCAGCCCAGATAAAAGTACTACCACCGGCTAAGGCGTGTTGGGTTAAAAGTGACAGAAGAATCCACTCAAATTGGTTTCACAGAAAAAGAGCATTTATATTAGCTTAATAGGGCTCAGCTCAATCCTGGGACTCGGAGAATTTTGTCAGCACCCTCTCCCCAGCTCGCCTGGCCTCTGTGTCAGTTCCACTATCGGCCTGACATTTTCTAGAGTGTCAGGGATGGCCTCCCATCTGCGCCCCTCCAGCCAAAGGAGGGCACCTCTCCCAACACTGAGGCCAAGGTCCTGGGACGGACTTCATCTGTACCAACCTGGGTCACGTGTGCAGCTCAGAGCCAAACAGGGGGAGGGATGCTCTGACTGGTCAGGTCTTGATCATGTGATAACTGGGGCCACCAATCACTTTGCCCTGATTTCTGCCCACCCCTATGATCCATTGAACCCTAGGTTGCTTAGCAACCAGTTCCTGGCTCCTTTTCTGCACCCGGGACTGGGAAAGCCACGCCACGGTCCTGAATGTTGAATTATAGGGATCATCGGTCCTTGGATTTCAGAGGAGAGGACGGCAAGATGACCTTGGTTCAAATCCTGACAGTGATATTTGCTCGTTCAGAGACCTTAGGTAAATTACTCCACATGGAAACAATACTGGTACCTGCCTCAGAAGGTTCTTTGAGGATCAAATGGGGTAATTTGTTATGGGAACTTAGCAGGGCTCAGGAAAGAGAGCTAAGTATTAACGGGGATGAGGAGGAGGTACCCCTTGCTACATCTGGTCAGCACTGCCTCCCCACTTTCCCCTGTGCCCCCCTCCACTCCCCTCTCCCTTGCTCCTCCCCTGTCACCCTCTCCACCCTCCTCCAACGTTGCCCTCCCTAGTCACTCTGTCCACCTCCCCTGTGATTCCCCTCCCCGCTCCCCTGTTACCCCCTCCGCCTCCCTGCCATGACCCCCTCTCCCCCCTCCCCCCTCTCCTGTGATGCCCTTCAGATCCCTCTCCTTCCCCCCCCTCCCCGTCACCCTCCCCCCCCGCTACCCTTCTATCTTGCAGGTAACAATAGAGAGCAGATTTCTAATGTGGGTAGCAGCCCGGGTCACCTCCTCAGTAAGAGCTCCTCGATACCCCCCTCCTGGCCTTCAAGGTCAAATTCAGGGTCCTCACACTGGTCTACAAGTTCCTGCAGAATCCAGCCCCCGCCCACCTCTCTTTAGTCACACGGGTCCTTTTCCCTTTCTTTCTTTCTTTCTTTCTTTTTTTGATTTCAATTATTTTTTTAAATTTTTTAAATATAATTTATTGTCACATTGGTTTCCATACGACACCCAGTGCTCATCCCAACAGGTGCCCTCCTCCGTTTTCATTTCTGAGCACACCAAGCTCATCCAGCCTCGGGGCCCTTACCCCTTGCTGTTCCCGGTGCCCAGAAGAGTCTCCCTCGGTGTCACTGTGAGTGACTCCCTGGGTTCCTACAGGTCCCTTCTCAAATGTCACTTCCTCGGGAAAGCCTTCTCTGAGCACGTGATCTAAGGTAAATTGCACCCCCCCATTCCCTTTCTTTAAAAAAGAATTCTTTTTCTTTAATGTTTTGTTTATTTTTGAGACAGAGAGAGACACAGCATGAGCAGGGGAAGGGCAGAGAGAGAGGGAGACACAGAATCTCCGAGCTGTCAACACAGAGCCTGACGCGGGGCCCGAACTCACAAACCGTGAGATCATGACCTGAACCGAAGTCAGGTGCTTAACTGACTGAGCCACCCAGGCACCCCTCCCCCATTCCTCTTCTGTCCCCGTCAGCCTGTTACTCGTGTCTCTATGTCACTTCTTATCATCTGAAATGGTGCTGGTCTCATGTTTGTGTGTTTATTGCCTGTAAGGGGTATCTGGGCCTTGGAGGGCGAGGTCCAGACAAAGGAAGTCAGGAAGGAAAAAGCCAAGTCGCAGGGCCTAGACTGGGTCCCTCTTACTGGATGATCAGAGGCTGCTTTTGGAGGGAGAGCTTTGCGCGACCCTGATGAGCCAGCTGACGGGGCTCTCAGTTACCGAGAGCAGTCGCTGCTTGCTAGAAGCTTCTCTGGGTCACCATGGTCACCATGGAGGCTGGATCCCCTCTCCCGCACCTTAGTGGTAAACAGGACAAAAGCTGGCCAAACACCCGACCTGTCAGACCCTTCTGGAAAGCAGGAGGCCGCCACCTGGTGAATAATTCACCTGCAGTCAGCAGCCTTGAATGCTGCGTTGGCAAAAAGCAAACGGCCTGCAGAACTGTTTATTTTTAATCTGCTCAAAACCAGGGTCTTAAAGCGCTTACTTTTCCATCCCTACTAATTTGGGAGGCAATTAGCTGTTGGGTGTTCTTGCCCGCCAGCTCCCTCCCTGCGTGTCTGCTCGTTCAGTGTGCTCGTTCCTGCCCAAATAGGCCAGCTGTGAAGAGCTCTGTTAATCTGCTCTTGAACTACAATTTTTAACAAGACTCTTAAATGATAGAGGCATTTGTGCATAAATAGCACATGGTAAGCCTCCCCTTGGGACACTAACCTGATTTATTAAAAATGCTGTAACTACCAAGCTTTATATGTCAACATCATTAACACAAAAATATATGATCTAATCTCCTCTCGTGGCCCGGCCGTGATGCAGGCAGACAGCTCGGAGGAGAGGTAGGAACCTGAAGAGGCACACCATGAGGGGCCAAAGGGGCCGTTTTTGAATTTTTTCCATGAGGCCAGGCCAGCCAACCAAAATCTGTTCTCTCCAACCGCGGCCTGGGAAATGTGGAGAAAAACAGACCCAAATTTCTTTCCATGACCAACATTCCCACCGTGCGGGGCCGGGGGTGAGGTCACCCTGACACCTTTCTCTGTGACTCTGATGGGCTGGGGAGGGCCCACCCCCTCCCCCACCCCCAGACAGGACTTGAACTCTGGTGCCCAAACCACCCCACCTGCCAGATACTCAGCGTGTCCCGAGAGGCACCCATCCACGCGCCCCCCTCACGACTGTCACTCGGGCCACCTCCGTGCCCCACCTGTGCTCCTATGTGATATTGTTCTCGAAATGGACTCATCGTTTCAAATGTTAGCCTCAAACCAAGCAATATTGTCTATGAAATCTTAGATTTGATGTGCTAGTTACAAATGCTCTTCTTTAAAACTAAAAAACCGGGGCACCCGGGTGGCTCGGTTTCTTCAGTGGCCCACCCTTGGTTTCCGCTCAGGTCACGACCTCACGGTTTGTGAGTTCAAGTCGCGCATCGGGCCCTGCGCTGACAGCGTGGAGCCTGCCAGGAATTCTCTCTCTCCCTCTCTCTCTGCCCCTCTGCCGCTCATGCTGTCTCTGTCTCTCTCAAAATAAATAAACAAACTTAGAAAAGGAAAACCTTTAAAAAGAACACAGAGAAACAACGCATGCTGGCATCCCATTCTCCTGGTGTAACAGGCATTGCACTTGGAGTGTGCTGTGTAGACCCCGAATTCCAAGTTCAGAGCAGACGGTGTGGACTGGGTCCAGAGGGTGTCTGCTACTTTGAAGATTCAAAGATGAAGCCTCCGTTTTCCAGTCCAGAGGCTTGGGTCCAGGAGACGGCATTGCATCTTGGGAGCGGAGGGCATCGCATCCTGGGAGCAGAGGGCACACGGCGCCCCCCTCAGGTCAAATTCCTCTGAGCAGACACAGGAGGTGCCTTGGAAGGATAACTCAGCAGGCGAGGTCTTGATGTGTTCGCTTTGTTTGGTTTCTAATGACACGTTTATCGTCTCCGTCTCCGTGTCTGTATCTTTATCAGAGAACCAGAGAGAAACATGCACCAGTCTGAACCACCAGGCCCACCGCCAGCGTTGGACCTGCTCTGCCCCCAGGCAGTTTTCACGGCCCTCGGCAAATTCCTCACTGTTCCTGATCTACACATACCCATGGGAGGCCTTCACAGTTACAGGATTTCCTTTGACTGGAGAATCCTAGGACAATTCCAGAATATTCTAAGTCACCAAACTCAGGATGGCGAGGAGGTGGGAGCATGGGCTCTCGAGGCAGATGTCCCGGCCTCGGACCCCTGACCTTACTCCTCTCGGTGTGACCTTGGGCAAAGGATCTGACGCCTCAGTTTCCTCACCTGCCACATGGGAAGAATCACAGTGTCACCGCTTTGGAGGTTGTTCTGTGGATTCAGAAAATACATGCAAAGCCTGTAGTTCAATGCCAGACACACAGTAAGCACTTCACACGGAGTCGAGCTTCAGCATTTTTAATGTCGGAGCTCCCCGGGGGGAGTATCACGCAGCAGTCACAGGCGAAACCAGTTTGTTTTGAGTCCCTCCCCCAAGGTGTTAAAATACACACACACACACACACACACACATACACACATTTAAATTAGCTATCAACTTTTTTTTTTTAACTGAAGAATTTTGCATCAGAGCCAACTTGTAGCTGTCCCGAAAAAGCTGGAAGACCTGTCTCTTCTGTCCCCCTTTCTGCATGGGGACCGTCGGGAAGTGTGCAGTGAGGACTGCTTTAGACGGGGCACATCGTCACTAGTGGCCCACAGGCCCCGCTCTGCCCAAGTGTCTGTCTGACTCACATGACCCCATGCCCGCCCCTAAAGACGCTGGTTCACAGCTACAGCCCCAGCCGAAGAGATCAGATCGATAATCCTGCAAACCCAGCAGTCTCGTGTGGCCCAGGGAATGGTCCAAATGAGCCCCGTGGGTGTTGGCGGTGGGATGAGGGGCTGTGGCTCTGGCACCGGGAGAGGCAGCTTCAGAACCAGAGCCGGGCCCTGGGCAGTGGGGGAAGACGGTCAGTTGAGGCCACAGGGGGAAGACACCCGCGTCTTGTGCTGCCCTGCAGCCACCAGGCTGGAGTACCGGAGGCAGCCCTCATCCGGGCCTCGAGTGTCCCCGGAATGCCCGCGATGTCACCGGATCAGACTGTGAGCCGCCTGCCCGTGGCAGACTGTCTAACCACCATGGGAGGCTGGGTCCCATCAGCCCGACCGCCCAGAATAGCTCTGTCCCCAGCAGGCGGGGAGAGGAAGGCCGGAGGATGTGCAGCAGTGGAGGCCACATCTGGGCAGAGGGACCCCACTGGACGTTTGTGCCCGGGTGTGCTCACCGCTGTGCCTCCAACTCGACCCAGAATAACCGCGCTGGCTGCCAGGGCCCTGCTGCTCGGGCGGCTTTTCCTCACGGCGGCAAAGGGGGCGCCGCTCCGGACTCCGCAGTGTTACAAAACCGAGTCAAACGCTGTTGCTGGGTTTCGCTACAAAAAACCGAGGCTCGAAATTGGCTCCTCAAGCCGGGATCAATTAAGCAGATGTCGAAGACGGCGGTGTCGGAATTTCATTCATGAACGTTGGGTGGAAAAAAATCGGAAAAAGTATGCAGTAATGTTTTCCCTCTGCCCTCAGCTGGCTCTGGTTGCAGACGCTTCTGGGAGACCATCAGGGTGCGATCATGGCACTCGGCCGTCGCTGGGGGTTTCTGTTTACTCTCTGAGAAGCTCCACCCAGATGCTGCCCTTTCCTGTTTCACTTGTGAGTTAATGAGGCTGTGTCCTCAGCAGCAGGATTTTCATTTTATTTTTATTCAATGAGGTGCAGCCTGGAAGGCGTGTTTCCAAGTTGGGGGTGTCGGCCACACGGAACCAATGGACAGACGCTGCTCGCGGACCATGTCTGCAGAGCCCCTTAATGTCCACCGTCCCCCCCTCCCCCCCCATCTGTTTCTCCTCCCCCAGTGTCCCCATCTCTAACCGGCACTGCCATCTGCCCTACCGCTCAGCCAAAAGCTAGGCTTTTCCCCCACTCCCCAGCGGCACTTGTCATCCATCAACAAGCTGACCTTGGAGACAGATCTGGTCCATCCACCCCCAGTCTCCACAGCAGCCCTGTCCTGCCCTTGCCGCCATCATTGCCCCCACCCCACCCCGGACCACGGGTCTCCCTCGTTCCGATCTGGTCTCCAGGTCCCCTTTACAACAGCAGCCAGAGTGAGCCTTTGAAAACACAAAGCAGACGCTATTCATCATCTCAGAATGCATCAGCGGCTTTCTGTTCTTAGAATCAAATCCAAATCCTGTTTCCCTCCCTAGCGGGCTCTGCGTGACTTACCTCTGTCACCAGTCCACCCCTGCCTCTCACCCGGCCTCCCCCCGCCTCTGGGACGTGAACCTAGGAGCAGCGATTGACCAGGCCTGGGTCACAAAGTTAGCATGTGGCCCTTCAGAGTGTCATTTAAGCAAACTCTCAAAGGCAAATGGTAGTTTTTGCCTTTCGGGTAGTTTGGGGAGACACTTGAAATCAGCAACCTAAGGGGAGCTCTAAAAGGCACCTGATTTCTACCTGGTGCGGATACTCCGGAAAACAAGTCATGGAGAAGCAATGCCCGACATTCTAGGGCTTGGGGTCTGTCTCCCTTAACCTTAGACAAGACAGCCACTGCCCCGCGGACCCATAAACGCACGGCCCCAGCATTAGAAGCTCATGGCTCACCTTGGAGACATGTTTTCCCTTTCCCCGTCTCCATCCTGCTGATTAGGTCCAGCCGAAAGTCTCAGAGAGGTTGCTGCTCTGCCTTAAACGCCTCTCTTCTACTCGCCCTCATGAGTTAAGACACCTCGGCCGTCACAGGAGGCAGTAACTTGCTAAAGATTAATACCTGTTTTCGCTGCACTTGGTTTGACAACAACCCTCTACTCATGTCGGTGGATATTGGTTTCCTGCTCACAGGACATAAATTTTATTTTAAAACAAAATTAAGCATAAAAATAAAAAGTCCAGTTCAGACAAATCTTAATAGTGGAGATGACCCAGGGTTGTTGCAAAACCAGTGCATTTGCACGTGCCTGGGGAACTCCCAGCCGCCCCGGGTGTTCTGCAAGGCAAGGACCATGAATTAGTGTCTGAGTTGTCCCTGGGCCTGGCCAAGCACTTATCCAAGCGTTTAACCCCCAAAGACACTTGCCAGAGATTTGTTGAGGCTGAATGAAGCTGGTCCACCTGTCCGCAGGTGTCTCTGGAGAAGCCCAGAGCTGCCCCTGCGTCCCTACCCAACGACACATTGCAAGCAAGGTCTGGACCTCCCTGTGTTCCTCTCTCACAGAGGAAGGGACACTCTACCCAAGGCACCAATCCCACCCCTCCCTCACGGTTCGGAAACAGGATAAGTCCCTTTTCTTTCTGTGTCCCATGCCAGCTATCCCAACCCGCCTCAAGCAAAGGGGCACAGCTGTTCACCCACCCCGGGACTGGAAGGAAGCCCGGGATGATCTCAGTCGAGAAGCCTCTGGCCCCGGAACATTCAGAACTGCCGCACAGAGGAGCAGAAAACCGCTGATGGCACATGTTTTTTTCCCCGACCCCACCTCTGCATGCTGGCTGTACCCAGCTGTGAGCAAATGTGCTGAGCTTTTGGGGGAAAAGCATCATTCACTGGGGTCTGTTTTGGGGTTCGGAAGTCCCATCCTCCTGGCCGTTTTCCAGGTCTCCGAAGGAGCTTGGCCACCTTCAAAGCCGGGTTCAGCGGCCGGAGGGGAAGTCCTGGCCCCTTGTAACCGGAAAGGCTTTCAGGGGCTGATCTAAGAGGGTGGGTCGCAGGGTGGGGGCTGACAGATGCCACAGACAGGAGGGGCCTTCAGACACATCCCCTCCCTGAATTCATCTTCAGAAACCCTCCGCGTGCAAAGATGTGAATGTGCAGACATGGCCGGCAGCACTAGTGACAGTGAAAAATAACGTCTCAAGTTGGAACAAGTCAGTATCCTTCACCAGATCGGCTGAGAAGGGCAGTGGTTAAGAGCAGGGGTTCAAATCTTGCCTTGGCCACTCCCAATATGTACATAAAAACACACACACATAAATGAATATCCTTATGCACCTGTTGCGTATAAATACACACACACACACACACACACACATAGATACCTTTTCAACCTCCCATGATTTTCCTCGCTCGGCTCTTTTCTGTGTCCCCATCACGCCCATTGCTCCCTTCCTTTTACCAGCACATTCTGCTGGTTTCCATCAAGAGACACTGATGTAAAATTATAATCCAAGCCTGATATTTATCTTATTTCAGGCACAGATTGTACAGAAAACATTTATGGAGCCCCAAAGAAAAGTTCCGGGGTTCAATTGCCAACCTAGTGATTCAGGTGAAAATTCTAAGAGATGTCCCTGCTCCTTCTCTGGACCTCAATCCTCCGAAGCCACACAGGGTCTGGCGCCCTCTCGCCACTGTCCAGGGTCTGGCAGCCTCCATCACGGCTCCCGTGACTGTCACACTGGCTTCCCCCACCATCTCCCTGCTGCAGCCCTCACCCTCGACCACTCTTACTGTACATGAACCCCGAGGGATCTTCCTGGATCTGAGACAGGCTGTGTCCCAACCCTCTAGCCCATGTCTCTTTCCCTTGGAATAAAACCCAGAACGCCACCACAGCCCATGGGTCCCCCCCCACCCCCCCGCCGCCCCATCATGGCCTTGCCACCCTCCCTAAGCTCTAATCCACTTTGCAAAGTTCTGCCTGGACACAAAACTCCCACCGCAGTATCTATGGTCTGGAAGGACCCCTCGTGGGCCCCCACGTGGCCTATTCTAAACACAACCGTGTTCTCCTGTGTCTAATTGTCAGTGCAAGTTCGGGATCCTGATTGCTTCCTGATTGCAAATTCTTTCTGAAAGCTGCCAGAAAAGCATCTCTATGCGTGATCATTAATACATATTGTCACACGAGGGGTACCTTGGGTTCATGCTAATCACCTGCTCTTGGCAGCTAAAAGGCCGATTCATGATTTTAATAATGAATTCAAAAGGGCTACAGATTTCCTCTTGTACCTTCACCACAATTCAAGAGTCGAGAGCAAAATTCAGATTAGAGAATCTTAATAGTTTCTGCTAGCAACAATATTTCAAACGCTGTTGTCCTTGATAGTGAACAGAGCCTAAAGGCCCACCCCCTCAGCTCACTGATGGCCAGAACTTCTTGATGTGTCCAGAGAGCCTCCAGGATCTGTCTCCTGCCTTTCTCTCAGTCTCAGGCTCTGCTTCCCTTCCCCAGGCTCACTGAGCTCCAGCCACACCTGCCCTCCTAGTTCTGCCTCAGGACCTTTGCACGTCCCTCTGAAACCTGATTCAGGAGGTGGACTGACAGAGACACATAACTTCAGCAGAGAGAAAGCAGTCGTGGGGACCAGGCAAAGCAGGAGCTGGAGAGCCTTTGTTGTTTTCTTTCTTTTTCTCCTTGCCTTTATATTCATGAGTCTAAAGGAAAAGAATCGTGTGGATATTTACACAAAGGCAGGCCCATCGCCAGCACTCAGGTAATGACTTGTATAATGTCTTCTGGCATGAACAAAGAGCGTTTCTTTGAACAGTTGAAACTATAGCAGAGCAAAAGCTTAACTCTGCTAAAGTCAAAAGAAAAATATTTGCAATTTCCTCGGTCAACAGACTGGCAGAAAAGCCGTTTGAGACCACTTCTGCAGACAGAATGTCTCCCCCGGGCCCAGCGGGATGTGCTGGTGGCAGCCTGAGACCCAAGTCAGGTAACCAGCCTGTCTCTGAACCAACCAACTCAACAGACAGATCGCCCCCGCAGAGAGGAAAGGCAGAAGTCCAGGCTGGGGGAGCAGGCATGTCTGGTCATCCCTTCTCTGCCGGCACTTTCTCTGTCTGCTCTATGCATTAGGGGAGCCCCACCTCCGAAGTCAGGTCATCCGGGCTCCCCTGCCCTGTGATTTCTGGCTGGCTTGGTCCACAGGAGGGGGCAGAGCAGATTAGACAGGAGGAGAGAGGGGTCGGCAAGTCCCCCTCCCTTGCTGGGTCGTGATGTGACCGTGGCCGTGATCCTCTTTCGGGGTCTCAGCCCCGTCTTACAGCCACAGCTCTTCCTGGGTTCCCCTTCAGGCCTGGGGCTGGTAAGGACCTCTCTCTGTTGTTAGTCCCTGAGTGACTAGCCCTGTGATCCTGGAAAAGTTACCCCTCCCCACTCCCCACTATACCTCATGATCTTGATCTATATATTGGGCACAGTAATGGCACCTTCCTTATCAGGTTATTGTAATGATTAAATGAGTGAATGCATAGAAAGTGCCTAGAACAGGGTCTGGTGTATAACAAACACTCGGTAAGGGTTGGCTATTGTCGTTGTTATTTTATTACTGCCATTCCTGCGGTAAGCACTCCACTTGGTATCTTACTGGATCCCATGAAGAATGTTCTTCGCTCAAACCGGTAAAGTGACGACATCAGTAGATTATGATAAGTTATGTATATACCTCAGACAACCCCTAAGAAATTATACAAGGAGATACAGTTAAAATCACCATAGAAAAATCAAAATGGAATGCTGAATATCATTCAAATAACCCACAGAAAGCCAAAACAAAGCAAACAAACAAAACCCCCAAAAGAACAAATAAAAATAAAATGACAGCCAAATCGTAACATTTCATCAATTACATTAAAAGCAGATGGGCTCAATACAGCAAATGAAACACGGAAATTGGCAGACTGAACTTAAGAACATGTCCAATTATATGCTGTCTACAAGAAACTCACTTCAAATGTGGTTATATAGGCGAAAGAAAGCCGTATCAGAAGGACTCCTGGAACTTCAGAAAGGAAAAAAAAGAATATCGGAGTGGGCAAAATTAGGCGAGAGTATAAGTGACTGTTCTTTACCTCATGAGTTTCTTACATCGTATATGATGGCTCCGGCAAAAATAATCACCGTGTGATGTGGTGCTCTAAAGGAAATACTCAGACAATTGCATTTTCCAAGTGGGAAGGGTAAAGGACCTTAAATATCAGGAAAGCTTCAATACTCCCCTCTAAGTGTTAAAACATCAGTAGCAATCCAGTCCGCGGTGATCAGTTGTGTGTATGTGTATAGTATCCTAAGTAACCACTGAGAAAAATATATAAAACGGTTTACTCTAAAACATTTAAATAATCACAGTGGAATTACCAAAAAGACTCAAAAGCTATACCAAGGCAAGAGAAACAGGGAGAAAATAGAGAACGATAATAAATAAAATAGCAGTCTTTCGCCCTAACTGATCAGTCATTATTTTAAAATGCCAATGGTCTAAATAGACTAATTAAGAGAGACAGACTGGCAGACTGGATTTAAAAATACAACCCAACTACAGGTTGTGTGCAAGAAACTCATTTCAGACACAATGATGTAGGCAGGCTGTGGGGAAAAGAAAGGATAAAATTGTTTCATGCAAACATTAATTTAATAAAAGCAGGAGGGGCTGTGTTAGTATTAGCTTAAGCAGACTTTACTGCAAAGAAAATTGCTAGGGACAACGAGGGACATTATGTGGCGATAAAAGGACCAACCTACCAAGAAGATACAGTGACGCTAAGCGTGTGTGCACCCAACAACGGAGCCTCAAACCCCAGGAGGCAGAAACCGATAGGGCTGGAAGGAGAAGCAGATAAATCCACGATAACAGGTGGACACCTCGGCACCTAACATACAGTATTTGTTTGACACCCTCTGTCAGCAATTGACATACCAAGAAACCCGATCTAGCAGCCAGAAATCAGTGAGGATAGAGTTAAACTGAACAGCACCATAAATCAACTGGATCTAGCTGACATTTATAGACTATTGCATCATCAACAACAGAATACACATTCTTCCCAAGCTCATAATGGAACACTCGCCAAGAGAGACCATATCCTGGCTCATAAAGCAAACCCTAACAAGTGTAAAAGAATTCAGGTCACAAAGGGTATGTTCTTTCACCATAACGAAATCAGACTAAAAATCCGCAACAGAAAGACAACAGGAAACTCTTCAAACATATAAATATTACAGGGTACACTTCTACCTAACCCGTGAATCAAAGAGGAAGCCAGCCTCAAAGGGAATTTTTAAAACACACGGAACTGAATGAAAATAAAAGATATCGCCATGTATGAAGTGCAGAGAGAGGAGTTTAGAGCACTAAAAACGCTCACACTGGAAGAAAAGGTAAGATCTGAAATCAGTAACCCAAGTTCCTACCTCTCAAACTAGAGGAAGAAGAACAAAGGAAATCCAAGGTGAGCAGCAGGAAGGACCAAATGAAGAGCCAGAATCGGTGAAATTGAGAACAGAAAGAACAGGGAAAATCGGCGAAACAAAGAACAGTTTCTTTGAAAAGATCGATAAAATTGACGGGTTTCTAACAAGACCAACAAAAATAAAAAGAGAGGGAAAAAAGCCCAATAGCGCCAATAGCACGAATAAAACACTACAGATTATACCGCCATTAAAGGGATAGTAAGGAAGTGCGGTGAATGACTTTCCACTCATAAATTCCCTACTTGAGAAGAAATGGACTAACTCTTCAAAAACCAAAAACTACCAAACTCAATCAAGATGAAGTAGACAACCTGAATAGTCTTGAACTGTGTAAGAAATTGTATTTGTCACTTGAAAGCTCCCGGAAGAGAAATCGCAAGGCCCAGATGGTCTCCCTGGAGGATTTTATCTAACATTTTAAAGAAATTAACACCCAACTTTACACGATCTCTTCCAGAAAACAGAGGAGGGAACACTTCCCAGCAGAGACTTTGTTCTTTGCTTTTTGTGTTTTTCGGTTTTCTATTACGCACATGTTAACTTTAAAAAAAATGTTAATAAATAAAGGTTAATAAAATAAAATTCAAAAACCTAAAAAAAAAATTACTGGCCTCATGAAATGATACCTGATACCAAAGCCAGACAAAAACAGTTCAAAAATAGAAAACTACAGACATCCCTTTTGAATTTAGACACAAGGATTTTCCAATTTGTTAGCAAATTGAATCCAACAATATATAAAAGAATTATATAATGTGACCAAATGGGGTTTACTCTAGGTATGCAAGATTGGTTCAATATTAAAAAAAAAAAACCAATCAAGGGGCGCCTGCGTGGGTCAGTCAATTCAGCGTCCGACTTCGGCTCAGGTCACGATCTCATGGTCTGTGAGTTCGAGCTCCGCGTCAGGCTCTGTGCTGACAGCTCAGAGCCTGGAGCCTGCTTCCTATTCTGTGTCTCCCTCTTTCTCTGCGCCTCTCCTGCTCATGCTCTGTCTCTCTCTGTCTCAAAAATAAATAAAAACATTAAAAAAAAACCAATCAATATAATCCACCATATCAACAGGCTAAAAAAGAAAGAAAACCCTTTTAATGGATGCAGAAAAGGTATCCATTCCGGAAAAAATGCTCAGCAAACTAAGAACAGAGGATAACTTTCTCAATCTCCTAAAGAGCATCTACAAAAAAAAAAAAGTACAGTTAACATCATACTTAATGGTGAAAGACTGAATCCTTTGTCTCTAAGACCAGGAAGAAGGTAAGAATGTCCATTTTTGCCACTTTTATGTGCTTTATTACTGGACATTCTAGGCAATGCAATAAGGCAAGAAAAAAAAAAAAGCCATACAACTAGAAGAACTGAAAATGACATGGTTTCCTCCAGAGAAAATCTCAAAGAACCTACCCGCAAAGCTCCTAGAACTCGTGAGCTCTGCAAGGCCACAGGTGCGAGATTAACACACAAAAGTCAATCTCATTTCGATACACTAACAATGAACAAGTAGGAACCGAAATCGAAATGCCATACCACTTAGAAGTGCTCCAAATAAAATGAAACTTAGGTGCAAAATTAACACAACAGGTGCAAGATCTCTACGCGGGAGGCTACAAAATGCTAATGAAAGAAATTCGAGAACTAAATAGTCGGAAAGAACTTGTTTATGGACTGGAAGGCTCAGCCTAGTGAAATGTCGGTTCTCTCCTAACTGATCTCTATGTTATATGAAGCTTCTATTAAAATCCCAAGGGGTTTCTGTAGGCATAGACGAGGCAATGGCATTCTGCTCTGTCTCTGCTGATGCCGCCAGGGGAGGGAAACTCCTCCCTCGCCTCCTCCTGGTGGAGGGGAGAACAGGAGCCATGGGGTCTGAGTGGCTGTCTATCGTAAGTGAAGGGTTGGACGACTGTGGGCCTCTTTCACCTTCTACTGCTGGATGGAGGGCTGGGGAGATACCAGGTCTAAGTTACCCTCTGCTTTTGGGCTGGGGGTCATGAGATGCCGGTACTCCCAGGGTGGGCAGAAGGGCCTGCCGGTGAGTCTGGGGTGTGGGATGGGTCAGCCCCCGCAAGCTCTGCAGGGTGCTCCTGCTGACAGGTTTAATCCACCACTGCCACTGGCTATGGTCTCCACCTGGCCTTCCCTTTCCTGTTCTTGGGTTGGTGGGCTGGTTTTGTTTCTGTCCATCCCATTCGGTTGCAGGCCCGTCCAGAGCTCCGTGCAGGAAACACAGGAAGTAAAGAGAAAGCCCTAGTAACTCGTGCGAGGTGTTGCGATTCAGATCCTGAGGTTTCTAGCCAGCTCGTCCTCTTCCCACCTTTCTGAGTCGTTTATGATTGCCCGTTGAATGATTTCCAGTGTATTTCCTGGGATTTGGGGGGGGGGGGGAGAGCAGGGAAAGGGACTCTACACCATTTTGTCCCATAACCACAGGGCAGTTTCTTTTAAAACCAAAAATTGACAACATACACCCAGCAATTGCACTCTTGGGCATTTGTCCAGGTAGATGAAGGCTTGTATTCACACAAGCATTTGCACATGAAATTTCACAGCAGCTTTGTGACCACCCCAAACTGGAACTACCCAAGGGTCCTTCAGTGGGTGAATGGGTGCTTAGACCCTAGAACATCCACACCATGGGGTCTGCCAATGGTATAAAGGAGAACCTACTGATGCACACACCTTGGATGAATCCGAAGGGAATTAAACTGAGCGGAAAAAAAAAAAAGCCAATCTCAAAATGATACATGTTGTACGATTCCATTTACACAGCATTGCTGAAATAAACCGTAGAGATGGAAATCAGGGGTTGCCAGGGGGTAGGAGTAGGTGGGTGTGGCTATAAATGGGTAGCACGGGGATGTTTCTGGCAACAGAACACCTCCGTACCTTGAGTGTGGTGGTGGTTACACAAAGCTACGCATGTGATAAAATCACATAGAACCATAGACGCATGCACACACACACACACTCAAGGGTGTATGTAACTGGTAAGGTCTGAATAAACCCTGTGGATTGTACCAATATCGATTTCCTGCTTTTGATGTTACCCGCAAGGATGTTGCATGAAAAGTACACGGAACTTTCTCCGCCTTGAGCGATTCTCTGCCACTGCCTATGAGTCTAAAGTATTTCAAAATAAAAAGTTATTGAAAAAAACCCCCAAAACAATATTACCAATTTTCAACATGATGACAGTTCCCTGAAACTCCTCCTCCTCTCTTGCTCTCTCTCTCCACTCACTGTAAAGACCCATGAGCACCAACCTGAAACTTTCTATCGGAGGTTCTAGAAGAGCTACTAGAGAGTAGAAAAGCATAACTTTTCAGCAACCTGACCCAGTGGTGTTTAATGTGGTCTCTGAAGTACCCTAAACAACGGAGAGGATTGTCTAATCCCTTAGTTTATCAGCATCCCTGCCCCCCCCTTTGGGAACCATTCTGGGATGCTTGGCACTCAGAAGGACAAAGGAACCACCCCAGAGTGGTTGTTCCCGGTGTCTTTAAACATGAGCCATTGAATGATGAAATATTATTGAGCTAATTTTTTTTTTAACGTTTATTTATTTTTGAGACAGAGAGAGACAGAGTATGAACGGGGGAGGGTCAGAGAGAGAGGGAGACACAGAATCTGAAACGGGCCCCAGGCTCTGAGCTGTCAGCTCAGAGCCCGACACGGGGCTCGAACCCACGGACCGTGAGATTGTGACCTGAGCCGAAGTCGGACCCTTAACCGACTGAGCCACCCAGGCGCCCCATATTGAGCTAATTTTCAAGATGCTGCATAAATGCCAATAGGAACAGCAGGTGGGTCTTCTCGGGGATGGGCTTTGTAGCTCTACGTGATCCAGATCCCTGGGTAATGGTTGAACGTGCATCACGTCCTGGGCAGATAGAGGCACAGACACACGTACAGACACTGTCCTCCTCCAGTCGAGGCATTTTACAGTCAACCCGTGGATCTGCTATTGTGTTTCAGGAAAAGTTCTAAATTCGAATGAAATATGTCCACGTGGTTATATATGTATACACGCATCTGGGTGTAGACACACACACATCCGTACCCACCCCTCAGCCGTGGCAGTTATGCCAACACTGGGCATTTATGTACGTGAACCTGGCCCGAGGAAGGCACATCCTTCGTGTGCAAATGTCCAGCGAGCCTCCTATCGGCCAAGCCTGCCACCGTTCCCCTTTGAGCCGCTTATTAGAAGACCCCCGGACGGGCTGTTTTGAGGAGTGTTCTGTCCTCCATGAGGTGGGACGGGCAAAGCCGGAGGAACCTCTCTTGCCAGGTGAGTGGTCTCCAGTCTGTCCTCCCCACCCCCTTTATGAACGTATGAATGGCTTTAATTGAATTACAACCCTCCAGCGGGTTCTGTGATGGGTAGCCGGGATGCAGGAAGAAATCCCCCTCACTATTAACTGCCAGATGAGAGTAACTCTGGCCGCTCTGGGGAGAGACGCCCTGTCCTCCGGGGAAAGCCCATCCTACCTGCTTCTCTGTCGCCAGAGAACCCGCGGGAGAGCAGGCTCCCGGCTCTGCCCCGAAGGAAGGGAGGGCGGCCCTGTGGGACAGAGGCAGGGGCAGGTGGAGGGGGCCAGGGCCGGCCTCCCCGCAGCCACAGATGTGCAAACACCCAGATTCAAGCGTAAGCTGAATGTAATTACTTGGTTAATTAAATATTGACTTTTAACTCAAAAAGTGATTAAAACAAGCTGCTGGGAAGACTGTCCAGAGCAAAGAGGGGGCAGGGAAAGAATCAGACCTTTCAGAAAGGGAAAGAGGTCGAAGGGGATCGTGAACACAAAAGTCTGTGCTTATCCAACCGGGCGCAGGTGCCTACTGTGTGCAGGGGGCGTGGTCTTCAGTCTCCCCGCAGCTGGGAAATTTCAGACAGAGGCCACTGTGCAAAACTAGGGTGTTCGGATGTCTCCTTCCATTTTCCACCCTGAGACCCCGTTGCTTTCCCTAGCTTTTCTCCAAGTGGGCCAGAAGCTTCCGGTGTGCCGGAACTGGACGCTGATCATCTGAGTTTTGTCTAAACGTAACACGATGCCCGGGAAGAGGAAGTGCTCCATGAATGCTCGTAGAGTGAGTGAATGAGCTATGGGACAAGCAGTGCCTGTGTGCACATCAAGTGTATGTGTACAGGGTTTGCATGTGAGCGCCTGTGTGTGTGCACGTATGGGTGTGTAAGGTGTATGTGTAGGCAGGTGCCACGGATCGGGTTTCAGGTGAGGCCCTAACTCACCAACTCAGATGCTTGCAGAGTCCAAGGGTCTGCAAAGCGCCCCCTGGCCACATCTCATTCCCATGATTCACAGCAAACTCCGTGGTCCTCGGGGGTCGGAGGCCTCAGCCTAAGTTTTCCAGCTTCCTTCCAGGCAGGAGGGGGACTCGGGCCACATTTGGGAGCTCGGTGTCTGCCTGGGAGACTTGGGAGGCCTCGGGCGCTCAGATGTCCCCCAGCCTGGAAAATCCCTCAGCCACTGAGCCAGGGCCTGGGTGGGGCCTCAGTGTGATTCTCGGGGTCCTCTGGCCTCCTGACACCCCGGCCCCTGACCGTCTCCATCCACACTGTCTGGGACAGCCTTTCTCCTCTGGGGTCCCTCGTCGCCCCGATGGCATCCGTCTCCGTGAGCGTCCTGGCTGGACACTCGGCTTTTCAGGCCCCTCAGGACTGGCCTGACTCCCCACCCCCTTGCTGGTTTCACCTCGAGGGGACCGTTCTGTTGACACCCACACGCCTCATTTCATCCTTCCGTGAGTTCCCTGGCGGCCCTCGGCGCAGATCGCCCGGCTGGTTCTATCCACCTTGCAAAGCCAGGATGCGGTTATTTCTGGAACTCCTATACAACAATTAAAAAGAAAAAAAAAAATCGCTCCTGCTCTGTGTTTATCTCCATCAAGAACTGAAATACAACCTGAACCATTTTTGTCTGAGCCCTTTCTGGCCAAGTTTGGGTTGGAGCTGAGCGGATTGATGAGGTTGTAAAAGTCATGCTTTCAGCAGGTGAAACAAGTCAGCGTGTGAAGGAGAAACCATTGAAAATAGGGAAGATGGCTGTGGCTCGGCCTGTGTTAGGAGGATCCGGAAAAGCAGGCACAGAGCTGGAGCAGGGGGGCTCTAAGAGTCGCCGAGTTGGGTCAACCCGTGCTTTTCAAGAGCAAAAGACAACAGAGTCCCCCTCAGCTCCTGAGCAGGGAGAGTCATGGCGCGTGTTTTAAGATAGAGACTCCGGCATCATCTCTAACTAACGCTGTGCCCTTGCGGCTAATTCTGCCAGAATTTTCTCCCAGACATAAGCCATCTTGTACGTAGAACTGTAATTGCATTAGAGGAAGAAAAAGTTTCTATGTCTTGAGAAATTATGATCGTGCCAAGTAGCAGCATAAACCCCCATTAAGTCAGAAGAAAGCTAATCGTGTTTCCTGCTGCCTCCCTGGGCTGGCTCAGTGACACAGATGGATTTAGTCCAGCAAAACAGGGCCCGGCTTTGTAGCTCGGAACCCATTTCCCCCCGTTAATTACACGTAACTGTATAGTCGAATCTATGCTAACGCCCACCCCCTCGCAGTGCGTCTTGATGAAGGGAGGGTTCGCTTGGGAGGCGGGAGAGTCGGCGGTGAGGGTTTCTCTAAATTCTCGCTCTTGGAAGATGGCAGGGCCGTGACCAGTTAGGACACTGCTCTGAGAGCACAGATACAGGTGGCGATTGGTCTGCTTTGTTGTCCATCGGTAACTCTCTTTTGGGTGAGCGGCCAAGGAAGATTAGGCACGCGATCTCACCGTGCCACGAAACACTGGCCCGCGAGCGGCATTTGTGCGCATGTGACCGTGTGTCCCCGCGTGGACGCCCCGGGAAGCCCGGCTGCAAATCTCCGCAGGCGAAGTGCGGCCTGTGAGTCTTTGTTGGATTAACAGCTTCTAAAGGTCTGAGAAGCGGGTCCACTGGACAGAAGTGCAGTCTCCCCGCGAGAGGTCTCGCTTTACGGTCACCTTTCAGAAAATTCACTCGTGAGCTGATTGATGTGGCTGCTGATTTAGTAAAAGAACAGAGCAGTCCCCAGGCTGGGGTTCTGACGAGACTGGCTCTGTCTCCCAGGCTGGAGACTCCTCTGCCGACCTCCCCAGGCCTCGGTGTCCTCATCTTAAGAATGAGAATAAAATCAACGATATTACTGGGCTGTCATGGGAATTAAGTGAAATTGACACGAACATAGATGTCTACCAGAGGCCACTTCCGATCCCCCAGTGTCGCTTCGGGCAGGAAGGCAGACCTCCCCCGGGGGGACACGTCGAGAGGGAAGCCACGTGTAAGGTTTTGAGAGGATGCTTTCGTTTGGGGCTCTCAGAACTCGAAGCAGCCTCGGGTGTCTCGGATGAGACTCCCACTCACGTATTCGTTCATTTGACGGATAGCGTCAAACTAAGCACAAGGTCATATCCAATACAGGGGTTATAAACAGGATGCGACATCTGCTTTGAGTCCAGCAGGTAGAACAGAGAGAACGGAGTCCGGCCGAGCTTGCAGCAGGCTGCTGGTTGCTTGCCTCTCCTTTGCTGAAGGAAATCAGATCTGTTTCAGGAGCAAAGTGTCTAACTCCAGGGCACAGATCAACCCTGCCAATCATGACAATCCCGCAGGTGACCGGCCGTGAGGGCCAGTCGGCTGGGGGTTTCTGGGGAACGTTTCTCTCCCAGATAACTAGAGGGCCCCCTTCGAGTTTCCATTCAGAGTCACAGCTGGAGGGAACACAGCTCCGAAACTTGCAAAGGACAGAAACCAGGGGAGCAGCTAGTTCATGACTTTTCTAGATCCCGACAGGGCAATCAACGGTCCCGAAACGCAAGGAGACAAAGAGGCACCCGCAGGGAGAGACGAGACTGTCTTACCCGGGCCGGATGTCGCCGGAACCAGTAACAAGAGTGCAGCTGGGGCAGTGGTTCTCAACTGGGGGCGATTCTGTCCCCCCGGGGGCATTTGGCGGCATCGGAAGACATACTTTATTGTCACAACTGGGCTGGAAGACCTACTGTCATCGAGGGGATGGGGACCAGGGATGCTGCTAAATATCCTGCGATGTACCAGCCAGCCCCCGCCACACGGAGGGAGCCAGCCCAAATCGCCACTGACGTCGAGGTCGAGAAAACCTGAGATAAACCAGCATTGTCTCTTGGCTGGATAACAGTAATAGGGTCCTGACTGGTCCCCTGGGGTTCTGCCCTTGCCTCCTACAGTCCATTCTCCACACAGCAGCCAGAAACGGGTGGTAGCCAGATCGTGCCGTATCTCTCTTCAAAACCTTCCAGTGGTTCTCATCTCCTGGCTTCACGTGTCTAAACAAACCGCAGAGTCTCCCCTCCTTCCACTCCAATCCAGCCTGACTGGCCTCACTGCAAGAACATGCCCACCTCAGGACCTTTGCACTTGCTTCCTCTGCCCAGGATGCTCTTCTCCCACCCAAGGCTTATCACCACATTTCACCCAGGTCTCTGCTCAAGTGTCTCCTCTTCAGGGAGGAGGAGCAAAATCCCCAAATCACACCTAAGTGCCTGTAGAATTCACTGGAATGTTTTAGGCAGAGGTGTAAAAATATCTAACTAATGTTTTCTGGGGTTTTTCTTTAATGTTTATTTTCTTATTTTGAGAGAGAGAGAGACAGCAAGCAGGGGAGGGGCAGAGAGAGAGAGGGAGACAGAGAATCCCAAGCAGGCTCCATGCTATCAGCATGAGATCATGACCTGAGCCAAAATCAAGAGTAGGACGCTTAACCGACTGAGCCTCCAGGTGCCCCCCTAACTGATGGTTTTTAAACAGATGACTGGCCTCTTCTGTAGGGCAAAAAGCAAGAGCGGAAGCAGGAAGACCAGTTAGGAGCCCATGGGCATAGACAGTGGCTTGGACTGGGATGGTGGGGCTGGGGGTCATAGGAAGCAGTGGGATTCTGGACATCTAAAGATGATTTTAAAAATGATTAAAAAATAAATAAATATGGAGTGCCTGGGTGGCTCAGTCGGTTGAGCGTCTGACTTTGGCTCGGGTCATGATCTCACAGTTTGTGAGTTCGAGCCCCACGTCGGGCTCTGTGCTGATGGCTCGGAGCCTGGAGCCTGCTTCAGATTCTGTGTCCCCCCCTCTCTCTCTCCCACCCCTGCTTGTGCTCTGTCTCTCTGTGTCTTTCAAAAATGAATAAACATAAAAAATATATAAACAAGCAAACAAACAAGGGCATCTGAGTGGTTCTGTCGGTTAAGCTTCTGACATGGCACAGGTCATGGTCTCACGGACTGTGAGTTCGAGCCCCACGTCAGGCTCTGTGCTCACAGCTCAGAGTCTGGAACCTGCTTCGGATTCTCTTGTAATTATTTTCCAAAGACACATGGCCTGGATTTCACCCCAGGATGAGTTTCAGGACCCTGGAAATAAGATTGGCCACATTCATGTCCAACCCAGGCAGTGTCGCAGGACCTGCGTTTAGGAGGGTTCCTGCTTGATTTAATGCTCTATTGTCTTGAAATTCCTAGTAATTTTTTAACAAGAGGCCCCATGTTTTCATTTTATGCTGGGAAACTGTCTTCTTCATTTTCTAGTTGTTCAAAGCCTTCTCTTAAATGTTTTGGAGGGAAGAATGGCCTGGTGCTGGGGGCATTTCTGGAACTGTGATGGGAAAGGCTATGGGTCCTCATAGCACCTCCTGGGTGGGTGACAATGGGGGCCTTGGGGACTTGGGTGGGGCCTGCAGGACAAACCAACCAAAGGAGGAAGGCATCACTTTACCCAAGTATAGACAATCTGGGGCACAGAACACAAATTGCTCTAGCCCCAGACCTATCAACAGGACAGCCAGAGCTCAGTGACTCCCTGATCAAACCTATCCTGAAGCAGGAAATGAGAAAGGAAGAAACTAACCGGGAGCCTCCTGGCCACACTCCAGTGATGTTCCATCTCTGGCCCGGCCTAGATGTTAAAATCATGACCTCACTCTCCAGGTAGGAGCTAAGCAGTGGTAGGATCTGTGTTGTTTAAGCAACTCAGTGGCACTTAGGAATCTCAACGAGCACAGACTTTTCTGAGTGGGACCCTCTGGGGACACACCCACTGATCAGACACTTGGAGATTTCTCTTGGGAAGGGAGTTGCCTTTAATCCGAAACCTGCGTTTCTCAATACCTGAGAACATACATACACCCACTGGGGCAAACTGGAGGTGGGTCCCACTACATAAGGTTTGGGGCCCAATGCAGGGTCCTGTGTCCAAAACTTCTGAAGCATTTCAAATCGGCGAAGGCAGAGCGTTAACCCGAGCGTGGGCCCTGCCGAGCGCGGGCCTCTGTGCAACTGTGAGGATAGTATGTCCACCTGCCTGGCCCTGGAGAGCGGGGCTGGCATTTACAAATGTCTGCGGCTGATTCGGGTTCAAAATCAATAGTAAGGAAATGTGCCACTGTCCGGAGTGCTGTCGGACGGTCGGGCAAGGTGTGGCTCTGCAATAAAGGGGCAGATGTCTGTGCGGTTCCCGCTCCAGCTCTGAGCGCCTTGACCATGACTCCGTTGTTGGAACGAGTGCGATTCCTCCTGGAGACCGCGCTGCGGGGCTCAAGAAGAATCGGATGCAAACATATTCTGGTCCATTTGTTTAAAAAACTGAGTCTTTATGGTTGCAGCTCTGTGGGGTTGGGTAGCACGTAAGGGACCCTGAGTGGGGCCCGGGCGAAAGACCAGGGAAGCTGGGAATGGTGGAAATCTGCTCCTGAGAAGTTTGAGAAGAGGTCTGGGCAGCGTGCCTCGGTTTCCCCACCCGTGTAAGGTGCACTGATAACAGTACCTACCTCCAGTACTGCTGCGGGGTTGCTAATGAGCAGGCAAATGGACCGCAAAGACTGGTGATTTACAAAGCAAACACATGTCACTGCTTTGGCTGCTTCCATTCTTCTCTGGAAGGAGACAGAGCAGAGGCTGCACAACAAACAGTCTAACAGGCTGCCGCGCTTCGGCGAGCATCTTCGCACGCGTGTGACTCCCATCACCTCCGTCAGGACATCTCCTTCAAGGCTCGGAATTTCCGACAGTGCTTTGCGTAGAATAGTCCTGGGGCGAAATTAGCCAGATTCCTGAGAAGTCAGTGTTAAAAATAAACCTTCCAGGTCACCCTACCCGGAGCCCGAGCTCACAGACGAGGCCCAGAAGGTGAAAGCATCCCGGCCAATGTCATGCAGCCGGCTGCTGATAGAGCCAGGACTTGATCCTGGCCTTGGGACTCCAAGGCCTCTCTGTTCGTTCACCGTCTTCACGGGCTGCTCAGATCCCCCTAGAGCAGCGTGGGGCGGGCAGTGGGCCAGAGGCGCCATCACTCTTCCCAGGACAGAGACCAGGGCTGGGGCTTCTGCGCTCAGGGCCCTCTGCGGCCTCAGCACAGAGGAGTGTGGCCAGGCAGGAAGGCGCCGACCTGTACTTGCTTTGGACCGTCCACAGGGAAGGAGCCGTGGCACGCGGGGCCCCACCCGGGGGCCCTGGTCCTGTGGAGCCCCAGCAGGCGGCTCTGCCCAGGCCCTGCCAGGGTTCCGGCATCTTATCAGTAAGCTGTCATGTCATTCACACTTGGCCACATGCTCATGGCTCTCCAAGGACACCTGTTGGGTTTGGGGTTTTTTTTTTTTCGCCCCTATTTGCTTATTCCTTCAACAAAAAGTGGATTCTAGACCAAGATGTTAAGTTCTGGGGATGTGACAAGAAACAGGACCAATAGGCCTGGCCCTGAAAAAGTTTCTGGCCTAATGTGTCATTCTAGGCATGGTGGGGGTTGGGGGATGGGTAGGGAGGCGAGAAGGAGCTATCTGCCCTGGTGGGGAGGAGTGGTTTATTCCTGAATTTGAGTCCGTTCTATTACTGGTTGGAAACTTCCTGCAGATAATGCACCCCCTTGCTGCCCCCGGGGCAGACGCCTCCCACCACTGCTCGCTGACCATCTCCTTGCACATGGAATTCCAGGAAGTACATGGGCAGTTACCTGTGTCTCCAGCGTGTGGGACAAGGTTCTGCCTCAGGGCCTTTGCACTTGCTGTGCTGGCTCTCTTTCCTCATTTAGAAGCTTGGTTCATGCCGTCACTTTCTTCAGGTCTGTGCTTGGCTGTCACTTTCCTGACGACCTTATAAAAAGGACACCACGCCCAAGGCTGCCTTTTATTCTGTTTTACTTGCCCCCCACGGCCACGATCCCTGCCTGGTGGACTGGGTATTGTTCCTCGTCTGTCTTCCTCAACCCAGCCCGCTAGGGTAGGGCTTTGCTGAGTATGTTCACTGCTCTTTCTCTAGTGACTGTCCCTTAAATGAAACTCAGCAAATATTGAATGAATGGATGGATAAGAGGGTTCTTGTGTCCAAATCCTGCCCTTGCCCTATGCCGGCTGTGTGACCTTGGGTGAGTTACTGCCCTTCTCTGAGCCTCCATTCATTTTTCTGAAAACAGAAACAAGGCCAACCACAAAGTGGCTGAGCCAGTTAACCTAGGCAGAAGGTGAGAACACCCGACCCCCGCAGGGGAGATGGTGTGACCCCCTCCCCTCATCCCTTCTCATTCGCAGCCTCTGATTTCATGCAGGGGAAAGAGGTGGCAGCAGGGGGGCAGGGGGGATCCTCTGAGCTTGTCCAGGCAGGAGCAGGATTCCTTTCCACTCACCCCACGCCAGCCTGGCCTCGGCAAACGTCGGGCAGCCGAGCAGGGCGGGAGAAATGGGCTGGGAAGCAGGCTGGATTTATACCCGCCTTCCCAGCAAAGTGTTCTAAGAATGTGCACATCTGTGACCCCATCTCCCTCACGAAGACCCAGCGACAACCCCAACAAAGATGTGTGAGCCTCTCCCCTTGTGTGAAAAGGTGGGGAGAAGCGCTTGCCCCTGAGTGACCCCGAAGGAAAAGACCCCCGTGGCAGCGAATGCAAACACATCCACAGCCAATGCCGGGGGGCCTCCAGTCTCTACGGGGATGGTGAGATGGCAAGATCTAGAATCCTGGGCAGCTGACCCCGGGCTTTCTAGCTGGATTCGGGGACGGGGAACCAGAGATCATCACCCCATCCCCCTTCCCTGCCGCCCTTCCCCCACCCCCACCCCTCTGCTAGCAGGTGGATCCTGCACACATGTTAACATCGGTTCCCACCTAAACGACAGCTGCCGGCCTGGCCCGGGGACCCCTATCTCTTTGCATGTTATTGTAGCTCAGGGGCTCGTCACTGCAATAAAGCACTCTCGGGGGGTCGTCTGGAATGTCTAAATCAGCACTGCAGAGAGCCTGGCAGATGAAGAAGTAAGACAGGCTGCCCTACCAGAGTGATAAGTGCTCAACTCAAGCAGGTGACGCTGGGGGCCTGGCCCTCTGAGACCAGTCCCCCCCAAACGTCAGCTCGAGGAGGGACTCTGCTTCCCCGCTATGAGGGCAACGGTGGGGGTCACACGTCGTGGCTACAGGGGATCTCTCTGCAGCCTTTAGCCTGGATGCTCAAACCTCACCAGCTCTCCTAACGACGTTCTGGTTCCCAGTACCGTTTCTGAAATGACAGGGCAGAAAAGAGAGGGGCAGATGGTCAGGTATTAGATCAGCCATCATCAAATCGAAGTGCTCAGACCCCTGGGGATACACGACGACTTTCTAAAGGCTCCCAGACACAGACAGCTTTAAGAGAGTCAATTTCTAGATCCTTGACTGACATGTGTGGTCCGCGGCTTCTTCTTTTCCACACCCCCTCTTACAAATGCCCTTCCTCTCCCACTTGATAAAAGAATGATTGATCAGTCGGAATTCCAACAGAGAACGGCCGGAACACTCCTATCGGCTGACTTGAGGACAGTTTCACAAAGGTACTGTTTCAGACGTGTGGGCAGAGGACGGAGGGAAATTACAAAGGACAGTGCAGGGCTCTGGCTAGTACCGGGGGGGCCCTGGGCGAGGAGAGGGGAGGGAGGTTTCTGGAATCTGGAGACAGAAGGGCTGTGCACAGTGAGCCTCGAGGCAGGAGGTGACCTGGAGGGGACAGGCAGCTGGGGTTCCATCGCAGCGGGGGCCGGGGGGCCGGGGACCCTTCCTCTCTCACCCCCACCGCTTCTCCGCACCCCACGGCAAACAGAATCAGGAGCCGGAAAGCATGGCAGCCCATGTTGGCAGAAGACATTCAAAGAGCTGAGTGGCGTTTGACAGAAACTCTCCAATTTGCCACCTGTTTGTTTACGTGAACAAGGTTCGCCACGCGTCCATCGGCCCGACCCAGAGAAACAAAAGAGCAGGGTGAACTGAGGCTGTGACTTCTCACTAGAACAGGAAGCCGTACTTGCTCCGGAATACGTGAATTAATTGAAAAATAGTCCCACAAGAGTTTGACGGCTTCGACCAATCGGGCTCTATTCCCAATGCTGATAACTCAATTCAGAGCCACATGTTTGACATTTAAAAGTGTTACAGTCACAGACACTTGTAAATTTTCAATTGTAGCTCAGGCGTGTTTTCGTTGGAATATACGTGTTTTGTTGTTTTCGTTGGAATAAAAGACTTGCCAGCGGAAAAATATGATACATTCGCCTCAAATCCTACCAGGGGAGTAGCTCCAGGAGACAACGAAATAACGCAGAATTTCCCACAATCAGAGGAGTGTCTCCGATATTTTTAAAATCACTGATGGTCGGTATCAAATTACCACTGTGGTATCGAATGTCCACTTGGACACGCAGTTTTAAAAGGTGATAGGGGCGCCTGGGTGGCGCAGTCGGTTAAGCGTCCGACTTCAGCTCAGGTCACGATCTCGCGCTCCGTGAGTTCGAGCCCCGCGTCCGGCTCTGGGCTGATGGCTCGGAGCCTGGAGCCTGTTTCCGATTCTGTGTCTCCCTCTCTCTCTGCCTCTCCCCCGTTCATGCTCTGTCTCTCTCTGTCCCAAAAATAAATAAAAAACGTTGAAAAAAAAATTAAAAAAAAAAATAAAAGGTGATAGAACAGTTTTCTTTTATAATGGAAGTGTTAAATATTTCAGATGCAGCAGCATGAACTTATGATAAAAATGTGGGCGTTAACGATGTGAGAAGTACATGGAGTTTTTTAATGTTTGTTTATTTTGAGAGAGAGAGAGCGTGCGTGCGCGGGTGAGGGGAAGAGAGAGAGGGAGAGAGAGAATCCGAAGCAGGCTCCGGGCTCTGAGCTGTCGGCACAGAACTCGACGCGGGGCTCAGTCTCGTGAACCATGAGATCATGACCCGAGCGGGTTATGAGTCTGCATTTATTGAACACTGATGTTTTCCAGGCACTGAACTAGGCAATGCACATCTATTTCTATGCCTATAGGCATACGTCCCACTCACCCGAATCCCTAAAAGGAGAGGCTTTATCATCCTCCACACCAACTTCCACACGCGGGAGCGGGCTAGGTACCTTGCCTGGATCACTCAGCAACAGCTAAATGGTAAAGCTGGAATTTAAACACCTAGTGCTGGGGGCACCTGGGTGGCTCAGTCGGTTAAGCATCCGACATCGGCTCAGGTCGTGATCTCACACTCTGTGAGTTCGAGCCCCGCGTCGGGGTCTGTGCTGACAGCTCAGAGCCTGGAGTCTGCTTCCGATTCTGTGTCTGCCCCTCCCCTGCTCATGCTCTGTCTCGAAAATGAATAAACACGTCAAAACAAAAATTTTAAACACCTAGTGCCCATCCTTTACTTGCCTCTCTGTTCTTTGGTTGGTTGATTATTCATAGAGTCATTCAATCTTTCCTTCACACAACAAAAAGTTTTGAGCACTGGCTGTGCCCCGGGCGTTGTGCAAGATGCATTTATCTCTACATCTCAACTGCTGGTGAGTCCTCGTCCACACCATCTCCTGCAGGAACCCCCTCTCGTGGGGGTTAATTCTTCCCTTCTGACTTGGCAGCGAGGCACGACTGTGCTTCTGAGCCTTGGAAGGTGAGCCCTGCTCTCTGCTCTCCTGTCTCGTTCTCCAGTCTCGGGGCCCAGCTCCCACGCCCCACCTGCCCTGACCGATCCCTGAGTCGGGGCTCCAGGGATCCCGGTTCCCAGGCCCTGGAGTGTCGTACTGTCTCTATAATCCGACTTTTAACTAAAACTACATATCAACCTTTTTCTCAGTGCCTCCTTCCTCTGCTCCAAGTTTCTACCGCGGTGCTGAGCAAAACGGCCTGCGTTTGGGCTGAGATTGTACTCTGCCGTGACTTTCCGCAAACCAAAATGACAGTGTCCTGCACAGGATAAAAAGTGTCTTCCTGCCTCATACAAATGTGGGCGGTCCAGGGCTACCAGCGTGGCCCCCGCGACATCAAGGACGCAGGCTCTGCCCGGTTCAGCGGACCGGACCACACCGTCTCCCTGTCTGCAACCCTCCCCTTCGCCCAGGAAAATCCTACCTTAGTAGTTACTGATGTCGACACTAAGTATTCTCCAGGGACGCCGTGTCCTCCAGCTTGTGGCGTTCGGGATTTGCGAGAACGCGCTCCCAGACGGGCTCTCCATTGATTTACAATCCAATTTTCCTATTTGGAAGCAAAACTCCATGTTTTCTGCTCTGTTAGTCTGTCAGCTGCCTCCAGGAGGTGACAAGGAGAGGCTCTTCCATATCAGACACTTGGGGTGGCTCTGCAGGGCCGCCAACTGCTCAGACACGGAGGGGACGAGCGAGCGCGGAAAGTGGGAGGTTTGGGCTGCACATTGTCGGGGCGCTTCCCCGCTGGGGTTCACTCCAGCCACCGGAGCAGGAAAGGGATCTAGGAAAGGGGGTCGGGGGAGCCCCCAGACTCTGGGAGAGACCGCACATCAGGCTCGTCGGAGTCTGCACATTTGGGAATAATGCCTGAACGACACTGGGGAACTCTCCAGTGGGGACCGTGGGCACCGGATTCCAGCACTTCCACCTCTGGAACCAGTCCTAATGCTCCCGTCGGTTCCCTTACGTCACAAGCCCCTCAGTGGAAGTCCCCGCGTGGGTGCCGACTGGCCGTGTCCACATCGCATGACTGCTCTACTGCCAGAGAAGTGATGAGGCAAGTCTCCCATGTTGACGGTGAGGATGGGGTGGTTGCTAAGAGGGGAAATTCCCCCGAATTTCTAACACACGGGAAGCGTGTTCGGATGTGCAGGGCGGCCGAAACCACGCCGAGTGTCTCCTACAAACAGGAAAGGCTTTACCCTTCTGTCCCCCAATGTCCCAATCTCAATTTTGTTTCCTATTCTTCCAAGGACGGTCTTATCAGGGAGAATTCTTTATGATTTTTCAAACACTCTCCGTTACGGGTCTATTGGGCTCTTTGGTTACAAACTGGAGACCGTGGCTCTACCTAGTTAACGTAAGCCAAAAAAATGAGCTTTATTGGTAAGCTATGAGGAGGGCCATGCAGTGAAGCAAATCTTGAGAGTCAGGTGTTAGGAATGAGGACAGCCATGGAAGCTTCGGGACTAAAGGGTGCTCTCCCCACCCCCCTACTGCGCAGCACAATGTTCAGTCCTACATGTTCCGTGGCACTGGTCATCGCTGAAATTATCTTGCTTACGTGTTTGCTGGCCTTTTATCCCCCTTTTCCGTCTCCTCAAATACACCGGCCAGAGACCATGGCTCTCCGCTCACCATCTCTGCTGTGTCCCCAGGGCCAGGGTCAAGGCCAGGTGCAGGGGACACGCTCAGGAAGCGTTTGATGAAAATGCACACAGACGATTGAATGAACAACGAGTTGGTTTCCAGAATTTCGAACTCTCTTCAAATGCTAGGATTCCACGACTTCTAAGGCCAACACGTGGAGACCCAAAACGGAGGCAAGTGGGGGAGATTTGGAAGCCGGTGAAATCATCGGCTCTCTGACTTCCTCTTGTGTTCAGACTCAGTCCACTATCCATTCCCCGGGAAACACTCATCAGCTTTTCTCGAAGAAATGTGCCTCCTGCTTGTCATCAGGTATTTTCAGAGTGCTAGCAGAAGATTAGCCGATGGGGAGTCTGAGATCGTAGAGGATATTGGGCCTCATCCTTCAGTCCACGGGGAATTACCATTTCTCTTCGGTACAGAGGAGCTCTGACCTGGAGCAGAAAAGCCTGAGAAATTGCCAATTTAAAACACACACAGGGAACGGAGGCGAAGGTATCTGAATTAGATCAAGTTTTGCCCCCCAGGGTCCAATTGGAAAGCATTGATAAGCAGCCCAGTGTTCTAATGATCTCAAATATTTGGTTAAAGACATGGTATAAACACCTGTGTTAAATCCAACCACGGCCACTATTAAAAATGCCATAAGGTTGTTTATTCCCATGACTTGCTTAAAAAGCAACCTCTCCTTGACAAGCCCGGGTGAGCTATTTGCTAGAAGGTGCACAGAAATGAACAATATTAAGTTAGGGGCCCGTGTATTCCTCCAAGCTACCCAGATTCCTGGCTTTACACTGAAATTCTTTCCCCCCCGTTTATCCATATTGTTTCTTTGCAAGTAAAACTTATTACACAGATTCCTCAGGGCATTTTTTCCCCCTTTTTCTTTTCTTGACTCCAGTTAAATAAAGTATTGATTTTGTTTTCAAGGTAATTTAAGGGGGTAACACAGTTCTGATTTGATAAACACAACATTAATGCATTAGAGTAAACACATTTTAGGGGTTCAATTAGGGCTCCTAGTTTTTTTTGTTGTTTTTTTTTTTTAAATCAAGTCAACCAAACTGACTGACTGCCATGGGGATTTCTGCATGGGCTGGATACGCATGAAGCTGCATGTGACATTAATAATGCAGAGAGAAATTATCAAAACAAAATTGATATCGGTGGCTGGGGAGGCTCTTCCAAAGACCTTCGTGATCTTCAAGGATGAATTAACACTGGGTTTCTCAGAGCCAGCCGAAGTAAAATGCAATTTTTGAGACGCCAACATCACTTATTTAGTAGGCCAAGAAATCCCCTCAAGTGTCACTGCTGAGTAGCCGGTCTGCTTGTCCACTCTGAGACAATGACCGTCAGCCATCAAGGAGGCACATTGTAGCTATTAGGATGCACTTGGTTGTAAGTGACAGAAAACTCAGGTCCAACCGGTTTCCGGTTAGGACACTGTTTACTGGCTCATGCCAAGGAAAGGTCAGGGATAGAGGTGACCTGGGCAAGTCCAATCTAGAAGCATAAACTTCATCAGGACTCTGACTCCCTCTGTCTGCTTGGTTTGACATCACACTGAGGCACACTGTCCCCATGGGGACCTCCGCACTCAGTCTCACCTCCTTCTGTCCTAGGGCCCACCATATTGGCACCTGTCTCCAGTTCCTCCAGGGAAGGCCCAGGGTTAGTTGTGATTGGCTCTGACTGCAGTCACATGCTATTCGTGAGCCAATCACCGTGGTGAGAAGGTCTGATTGGCCAAACTTGGGTCACATGGCCTGACATTAGCAAAGCCGCGGACCCCAGAGTGAGCTCGGGCTCAAGGACCTGGTTCACATCCGTCTAGGCAGTTGGCCTCCAGAGTCGGCCCAGAGCCCTTGCGCTCCTTGGCTCCTCGCGGCCTTTGGACCCCGGACGTCAATTCTCAGGACTTCTGCCCCCGCCCCCTCACCGGCACGGCCACCTGCCCCCTCCCTGAGCCTCTGCATCCGGGACGCGGCTTCCGCCGAGACGCCTCCCTTTCTTCACCCTTCCTCGGCCCCCAGTCCCTGGGAATGGCCTGCGCGCCCTCTTTTCCACCCCAACTCACTCTCCTTTGTTCGTCACGGCTCCGACTCCGGGTCCCCAGCTATGTCACCATCAGGAATCGGCGCTCCTCGTTCACGTGTCCTCCCTGACGTCAGACTGCCAGGGGCCAGTGGGCACGAGGGCCAGAGCCGCCTTTGGAGAACAGCCCTCGCCTCTTGTTTGCGGGAGGAAATGCCAAGCGTGCACCTGCCGTTGGCTCTGTCAGGCGGCAGCCTCCGGTCAAAACCAGTAAAGCTCTGACACAACCAAACTTTTCACAGACCTAGAAGGAAACAGGTGGTTTGAATGCATATTTTATCATAATATACTTGTTATATTGTATTATGTATACACACACACACACACACACACACACACACACATACACACACACACTAAAATTATGGAATATAAGGGAAGATCATTCCTCCTACTAGTGCTGAAAATCCAGCCATGTGTAAATTACAGAACACGATGATTTCCCTCTTAGGTACACACACTATTTTATTTATAGGCGTAAATCATTATCTCCAGCAGCCTCAGCCGCAACATAGCTCACATCTCTTGAGCAGAATGCTAAGCGTTTTACGTTTATTATCTCACTGACTTCTCTTATCAAGGCTCTGAAATGGGCACTGTACTTCTCTTCTTGTTTGACAAGTGGGGAAAACTGAGGCACAGAAAAGCGCAGCACTTTTCCAAAGTGGCGGCGTCTGGGACTGACCTTCATCGCGCTGTGAAGCTGGGAGCCATCCGGGCCCGGCTGTGGCCAATGGAATGTGGTTTGAAGTGTGTTTGTCACCCAGGGGAGGATGCCATTCTAACCGAGGTCGTGTTTCGCTTTCTTGCCTCCGTGACACATTCTGGACGATGACCGGGGAGCTGCCATCGTGGGGAAAGCACAGGGAAGGTGTTGTAGTTTCCCACTGCCCTGCCCATGGACATGGGTTTCCACCGCTAAGCGACCTAACTTTTAAGCTACTTTGGGGGCTTTTGCTTTTTATGTTACTGCAGAATAACATCGGATATCAAAGGGAACTGAAGCCTCATCTAAATGTTTTTATGCTTTTAATACATGGAATGTGTTCACGGATCGCTTGTGTTATTAACCCAGCACTTCTTAAAGAAACCTAAGGTGCTCTAATGGCAGTAGGAATAATCTTAACTCTGCAACCCTTATAAATTAAGGCATTCTAGATATCTCTGTGTTCTCAATGGCTAATGATTAATAATTTCACCTTTATTTTTTAAAGAATTCAGTGATGTGGGTGTTCATTATACCTTTAACTCTTGTATATTTTCAAGTAAGATATTCAGCTATGTTTCTTAAAGCTCAGTTTAGCTTCCCGTTCGTGTCAAAGAAAATGACTTCTCAGAAGCTTCTAGAGTAATTCTTCTGGGCCAGGCATGCTGCAAATGCCTGACAAATATTAACTCACTTAAACTTGAGACTAACCCTTTGAGTCAGGTATTATTAATTAACTCTCGCATAGATGGTGAATGAGGGAGACAGGATTCGGTGCAGGGCCGAGTGGTCCAAAGTCTTCACCGTCGATTATTATTAGATGGCTCCGTCTTTCCGCACCCGGGGATCTGGAGCAGGGTTAGCTCTATAACAGTCCGTCAATCATGACTTGTTGAGCGAATGAGCAAATGAATGAGTGAACCGTACTTTACAAAGTTCTTTTACTTACATTATTTCATTCAAATCTCACAGTGAGCCACTGACCAGTGAGGTATGTGTGATTAGTATCCCCAACTTACAGATGAAGAAACTGAGTCATGGCAGATTGAAAGGCAGAATTTCCCTGCTAGGAGGTGGCAGGGCCGGACCTAGCTCACTCTTTCTACTTCCAGTGAGTTCTGTAACACTGATGCCCCCAAGCTAAGTCCAAACCACAAGCTATTTAAATTATTTTTAATTAGTTGGTTGATTCCAGATTCCTTCCTTCCTTCCTTCCTTCCTTCCTTCCTTCCTTCCCCTTCCTTTCTTTCCTTTCTTTTCTTTCCTTTCCTTTCTTCCCTTCCTTCCTTCCTTTCCTTCCTTTGCTTCCATCCTCCCTCCCTCCTTTCTTTCTTTCTTTCTTTCTTTCTTTCTTTCTTTCTTTCTTCTTATCCAAGTTAGTTAACATATAGTGTAATAATAATTACATGAATAGAATTTAGTGATTCATCACTTACACATAACACCCAATGCTCATCCCAAGTATCTTCCTTAATGCCTCTCACCCCATCTAGCCCTTGCCCCCACCCAACACCCCACCAGCAACCTTCAGTTTGTTCTCTGTATTTAAGAGTCTCTTATGTTTTGTTCCTCTCCCTGTTTTTATATTATTTTTGCTTCCCTTCCTTTATGTTCATCTGTTTCGTATCTTAAATTCCACATAGAAGTGAAATCATATGACATTTATCTTTCTCTGACTAATTTCGCTTAGCATAATACGCACTACTTCCATCCATATTGTTGCAAATGGCAAGATTTCATTCTTTTTCATCACCGAGTGGTATTCCATTGTACTTATATACCACATCTGCTTTATCCATTAATCAGTCAATGGACATTTGGGCTCTTTCCATCCTTTGGCTATTGTTGATAGTGCTGCTATAAACATGGGGGTGCGTGTGTCCCTTCAAAACAGCACACCTGTATCCTATGGATAAATGCCTAGTAGTGCAATTGCTGGGTCGTAGGGTAGTTCTATTTTTAGTTTTTTGAGGAACCTCCATACTGTTTTCCAGAGTGGCTGCACCAGCTTGCATTCCCACCAGCAGTGCAAAAGAGATCCTCTTTCTCCGCATCCTCGCCAACATCTGTTGTTGCCTGAGTTGTTCATGTTAGCCATTCTGACAGGTGTGAGGTGGTATCTCATTGTGGTTTTGATTTGTATTTGCTTGATGATGAGTGATGTTGAGCATTTTTTCATGTGTCAGTTGGACATCTGGATGTCTTCTTTGGAGAAATGTCTATTCATGTGTTTTGCCCATTTCTTCACTGGCTTGTTTGTTTTTTGGGTGTTGAATTTGATAAGTTCTTTATAGATTTTGGATACTAACCCTTCATCTGATATGTCATTTGCAAATATCTTCTCCCCACTCCATCAGTTGCCTTTTGGTTTTGCTGATTATTTCCTTCATTATGCAGAAGGTTTTTATCTTGATGAGGTCCCAAAAGTTCATTTTTGCTTTTGTTTCCCTTGCCTCCAGAGAGACATGTCAAGTAAGAAGTTTCCACGGCCGAGGTCAAAGAGTTTTTTTTTGTCTGCTTTCTCCTCGAAGATTTTGATGGCTTCTTGTCTTAACATTTAGGTTTTCATCCATTTTGAGTTTATTTTTGTGTGTGGTGTCAGAAAGTGGTTCACGTCCATTTTTCTGCATGTCGCTGTCCAGTTTTCCCAGCATCACTTGCTGAAGAGACTGTCTTTATTCCCTTGGCTATTCTTTCCTGCTTTGTCAAAGATTAGTTGGCCATACGTTTGTGGGTCCATTTCTGGGTCCTCTATTCTGTTCCATTGATCTGAGGGTCTGTTTTTGTACCAGCACCAGACTGTCTTGATGATTACAGCTTTGTAATACAGCTTGAAGTCCAGGATTGTGATGCCTCCTGCTTTGGTTTTCTTTTCCAAGATTGCTTTGGCTATTCGGGGTCTTTTCTGGTTCCATACAAAGTTTAGGATTGTTTGTTCTAACTCTGTGAAGAATGCTGGTGTTATTTTGATACGGATTGCATTGAATGTGTAGATTACTTTGGGTAGTATTGACACTTTAATAATATTTGTTCTTCCTATCCATGAGCATGGAATGTTTTCCCATTTTTTTATGTCGTCTTCAATTTCTTTCATAAGCTTTCTATAGTTTTCAGTGTATAGATTTTCCACCTCTTTTGTTAGGTTTATTTCTAGGTATTTTATTGTTTTTTGGTGCAATTGTAAATGGGATCAATTCCTTGATTTCTCTTTCTGCTTTATTATTGATGTATAGAAATGCAACCGATTTCTGTACATTGATTGTATATCCTGTGACTTTGCTGAATTCATGTATCAGTTCTAGCAGTTTTGGGGTGGAGTCTTCTGGGTTTTCCAGACAGAGTATTATGTCACCTGAGAAGAGTGAAAGTCTGACTTCCTCCTTGCCAGTTTGTTGTTGTTGTTGTTTTTAATGTTTATTTATATTTGAGAGAGACAGAGCACAAACGGGGGAGGGGCAGAGAGGGAGACACAGAATCCGAAGCAGGCTCCAGGCTCTGAGCTGTCAGCACAGAGCCCAACCCAGGGCTCGAACTCATGTCATGAGATTATGACCTGAGCTGAAGTCAGATGCTTAACCACCTGAGCCACGCAGGCACCCTGTCCTTGCTGATTTGGATGCTTTTTATTCCTTTGTGTTATCTGATTGCTGAGGCTAGGACTTCCAGCACTATGTTGAAAAACAGTGATGAGAGTGGGCATCCTTGCCGTGTTCCTGACCTTAGGGGGAAAGCTCTCAGTTTTTCCCAGTTGAGGATGATGCTAGTGGTGGGTCTTTCCTATATGGCCTTTATGATCTCGAGGTATGATCTTTCTATCCCTACTTTCTTGAGTGTTTTTTTAATCAAGAAAGGATGCTGTATTTTGTCAAATGCTTTTTCAGCATCTATTGAGAGGATCATGGGGTTCTTGTCCTTTCTTTCGTTAACGTGATGTATCACATTGATTGGTTTGTGGATATTGAACCAGCCCTGCATCCCAGGAATAAATTCCACCTGATCATGGTGAATAATTCCTTTAAAAAAATTTTTTTCAGTGTTTATTTATTTTTGAGAGAGAGAGAGAGACAGAGTGCAACCGAGGGAGGGGCAGAGAGAGAGGTAGACACAGAATCCAAAGCAGGCTCCATGCTCCGAGCTGGCAGCACAGAGCCCAACGCGGGGCTTGAACCCACTGCAAGATCATGACCTGAGCCGAAGTCAGACGCTCAACCGACTGAGCCACCCAGGCACCCCTTTGGTGAATAATTCTTTTAATGTATGGTTGGATCGGTTTGCTAGTATCTTGTTGAGGATTCTTGCCTCCATGTTCATCAGGGAAATTGGTCTGGAGTTCTTCTTTTCAGTGGGGCCTTTGGTTTTGGAATCAAAGTAATGCCAGCGGCAGACTCCAGATTTCTAAATTGTCTGTAAAGTAAGGAGGAGGAGACTTGGTTGCATGACCTTCATTGCTGTAGGCACAGCTGTCTGTTCCCCCGGAGCTGCCCTCCGCTGCCCCCACCACTCCCACCCTGCCCTCCGTGGCTGCAACTTCCCATTGACCCTCTCAGGGAGGAGAGGAGGACTTCTCAGTGTGTCTTTACTGATGAGGAAACCAAGGCTTGGAAAGGTCTATGGTCATCTGGAGGCAGTGGTGACACTCTGGTGGGTATGGCTCTGGGGCCACTCCTTAAATGGCACCCGTGCTGAGGTTGACCCTGCCGGGGGCCTGGGGTGTGGACAGAAGGAGGTGACACGCGGGCTCAGAGTGGGGGATGTTTCCTTTTGCCTGAGGTCCCAGAGGTCCTCTCCGAAAGGAGACCCCCATCCTCGCTGATTGCCCAGCCATCTGGGAGAGAAAACAGCTGCTGTTGAGCCTCAAAACAAAGAAAACAAAAGGTTGCCTTTTCTTTCCTTCCAAGGCACAGCTGACTCTGCCTCCTTCATCTACCGCGGCATAAATTGGGAGGTTTGCATTTGTAGCGTGCGTCCCCTCCCTCCTGTCGCCGAGTGTTCTGTGCTCTCTCTGCCATGTGATAGACCTCAGGGAGGCCTCGAACTGCCCCTTCCAGGGGCCCTGACTGCCGCAGGAAGGGGCCGTTCCTTCCAGAAGAGCGTCCTTGTCTTCGTCTGCCCAGGTCGCCGTAACAGGCTAGCACAGACGTGGGGACCTAAAGGAAAGATAATTATTTTCTCTCAGTTCTGCAGATTGAAGTCCAAGATCAAGGCCCAGGCAGCGTCAGGGTCTTGTGAGACCTCCCTTCCTGGCTTGTAGATGGCCACCCTCTCACGGTGTCCGCACATCACCTTTCCTCTGTGTGCACACACGGCCAATGTCTCCTCTTCTATCTGTCCCATCGGGCTTCGTTGAAGCTTGATTATCTCCTTAGAGGTTCCGTCCCCAAATAGAGTCACACTGGAGGTTAGGGCTTCCTTCCTCCCTCCCTCCTTCCTTCCTTCCTTCTCTCCTTCCTTCCTTCCTTCCTTCCTTCCCTCCTTCCCTCCCTCCTTCCCCTTTTCTTCCTTCCCTCCTTCCCTCCCTCCTTCCCCCTTCCTTCCTTCCCACCTTCCTTCCCTCCTTCCTTCCTTCTTCCCTTCCCTCCTTCCCTCCCTCCTTCCTTCCTTCTCTCTTTTCTTCCTTCCCTCCTTCCCTCCCTCCTTCCCCCTTCCTTCCTTCCCTCCTTCCTTCCTTCTTTCCCCCCTTCCTTCCCTCCTCTCTTCCCTCCTCCTTTCTCCCTCCCCCCTCCCTTCTTTCCTTCTCTACCTCCACCCTTCCTTTGTCCACTACAGGTAGTCACCCAGTAACTACTATGTGCCAGACACACGGGCAAAGCAGAACATAGATGGAAGGTACCTAGCCCTCGTTCATGGAGCTCATACTCCATGGGGGAGACAGAACATAAAGAAACAAAAGCACAGCGTCCTGTCAGCTCATATTAAATATTTTGAAAGAAAAGTAGTAATAGTCATGGTGGCAGGAGTAAGGAGAGTTAGTTCAGGAAGGCATTGGGAAAACTCTCTCTGTTCAGCCCCCTCACACACACACACACACACACACACACACACACACACACACGGGTGATGAGAAAGAGAGTCGACAGGAGAACTAACGCAACCGATGGTAACACTCACTCCGGTAGGACGGCACTTCCGTCCGTCGTTTGCACCACCGTCAATGCCTGGGACGCAGCCCGGAGCTCCGTCCCTGCTTGGAACACACTTGGCCAATGAGTGGACAGGTGGTGTAGGCCTGTCGATCTATGCGTTTCATCCCAGGCCGTCGTGCCTCGTTTGGAGCGGGCATGTGATCTGCCCCTGCCCTTGGACGAGGCTACGTGGACGTGATCATTGGCGGGGATGTTGGCAAAGGAGCTCTCCCTTTGGACGGTGCGCCCGATGGCTCTGAGGGCTGGGACAGCGGTAGCCGGCCAGCGACCGTGATAGGACCGGTGCCGATGGTGGGTACAGGGGGGAGAGGAGAGCAGGGCAGACAGAAGCACAGACAAGAGCCGCAACATCCCTGTGGTTTGAAAGCCGGTAAAAAACAAAACAAAACAAAATAAAACAGAACAAAACAACAAAAAATGAAGTCTCTGCTGATTAACTAGAAAGAAGGAAGGGCTGGGGCGCCTGGGTGGCGCAGTCGGTTAAGCGTCCGACTTCGGCCAGGTCACCATCTCGCGGTCCGTGAGTTCGAGCCCCGCATCGGGCTCTGGGCTGATGGCTCGGAGCCTGGAGCCTGTTTCCGATTCTGTGTCTCCCTCTCTCTCTGCCCCTCCCCCGTTCATGCTCTGTCTCTCTCTGTCCCAAAAATAAAAAAAAAAAAAAAAAAAAAAAAGAAAGAAGGAAGGGCTGGGCCCAGCACCGAGTGGTATGTTGACCCTGAAAGTTGCAGCATTTGGAAGCTCTGAGTTTCCCCAGCACGTCACGGACCACGAGAGGCCCTAGACGTGAGTGAGCCTGTTTCCAGTCACAGCCATGCACCGGTTCCCACGCCCGCTGTGGCGGTAATGCCAGCCTACCCCTGCACGGGACTCTACTGTTTGCCAAGCGTTTTAAAATACTTTAGAAGTTCATTCTTCACGGCGACTCTTATTACTAGCACGTGCACCGGGCAGCTGGGGAAACCGAGGCTCAGGGAATTCGCTCACTAACAGGTGCATGGGTAGCACCCCCTCCCCACGTGGGGCATGTTCCAGGTCCCGAGGGCACAGCAGGGAACAGAGCGGAAGGAGACAAGGCTGCCTGCATCACTCGGCTGGGAGCACCCAGGCTGGGATGCCCAGGGCAGCTGAAGAAGTTTGGGCTCTCTATTGGCGGCTCCGGAGTTTTTGTACAGCAGAAGGCGGTTTGGTTTGAACAGAATTTGAGAGAGGTTTTTGTTGCTCAGGAACGTTCTGCCCTCCTTCCAGAAACAGCGGCCTGACACGACCCGTCCCCTTGAAGCCGGGTGGGGCTGCGGGACACCCTCTAAGCAGTTAGTGTGGCTGGAAGAGGCGCGGTGCGTCACTTTCCTGAAGCATCTCTGGCAGGTGCGGGAGGCCCGGGGCCCTCTGCGCTTCACGGCGATGGTGGCAGCCGGTGCTTCGAGGTCCGGCCCGCCCAGTGGAAGCCCCCCGAGTCCACACGAGGACGCTGCCCTTGGGGGTCGCCTGGACCGCCGGTGGACCTCACGTGAGAACAAGGCAACACACAAATAACACGTAAGTTAACACGCAAACAATTTTGGGCGTGAGACCCCCGAGACGGGGGGGGCGACGGCTCTAGCATAGCCCAGCCCTCTGTGTCCAGTGAGGGGCTGTGAGGACGGGCGCAGGGCGCTTGTCTTGAAGCTGCCTGGGCAGAGCCTTCGGTTTACGTGTGGAGCGTCTCAGACAAACAACCTAAAAATGAAACCGCTTTATGATTATTTCATTCTGACTTCACATACGTAAGTTCTTGGTGGGGCACTAACGGAGTCTGCCGGGGGTGGGTCAGTCGCTCTTTCCCATTCCTTCTCGGCATTACCACTAGGAAAGAATATTAAGCCAAGAACTCAGGCATTTGGGGATTTCTCAAGGGCCCGCTCTTATTGCGACTTAATTAAGAAGCTCGGCGGAGAAGCGTCGGGCTATTTAACAGAGGTTGACGAAGCCTGGTTGACTGGGGCTGCATAGAGACGCGGCTTTATTAGTCTTCCTCGCTCCTATGAAAGCAAAGTAGCTTGTGTTCCACTTGGGGACTAATCCATTAGTCACTGCGAAATCTCTGAGGACAGGCAGGTCCATTTCAAACCTAATTTGCAGTTGGCTTTTCATTTTAGTGGTTTTGGAATGGAATTCATCTGCCTAAACCCGAGAGTGTTTGGTTACCCCATGCAAATATTTAATACCCACAGCGAAATTTCAATATAACGCTAACAATTTGTTTTCCCCGAGATCAGTCTCATTTGTCAAAGCTATTGACCCAGGCCCGTAAAGAAATGTCATTCTCGCCCCCCTTTGTAATGGTTTTATGCAAATAGCTTTCAAGACTTAATTCCGTGGAAATGTTTAGGGACAAGGAAGAGAAAAGAGAAGCTAGATCAAGGATGGAGATAAATAGGAAGGTGGAGGAAGGAAGGGGGACGTGGAGGAGAGGTGGGGTCACAGAGAGAAGGGAGACAGAAAAGCAGGAAGAGGACAGAGTGGCGGGAGCATATTAACTACCGCTGTGACACAGACAGCGGGCGAGAGCTGGAAATCCACTCCCGTCCAGGCCCCTCACCGCACGGCCACGGGCAGATAGGTAAGACAATGCTTTTGAAAGGGTCAAATGCAGCTCACGCAATTTTGACTCTTACTGTGCGAGCAGAAAGAGAGAAGTCCGAACGATCAGGTCCACGCTGACGAAGGAAGGCGCTCCTGGGCGGCCGCCACGCTTCCCGAGGGGCGCAAGGGCACGGACACCTCAAAGCTTCCAAGTGTTCCTCTTGCCTCAACTGATCGGCCCGCGAACACGCTTGCGGTGTGGTCCACGCGTCTGTTCTCTTCTCCCACCTTCCTTGCACGATTCTCCTTCTGCCGTTTTGCAAAGGAAAAGCATGGTTTCCAGCCATCCCAAGCCTTCCCATGGTGCACACACTGCCTGGGCGTCCGAGAGCCAACTCGGCCCGCTGGCATCTGGGCCCCGGCCCCTCCCCGTGAGAGTAAATGATGCTCTCTACAAATATCCTTTTAATGTTGGAAAACACCACATTTTTCTCTTTACGTTGTTTCCATCAGTTGAGCACTACCGATAATTCCAGTGACAACTCCATCCAAATACATTTTTAAACCCTTAGAGGCTTAGGTGCACAGTAAATTTTAAAATTATATTTGTAATCCATCGTATATTATATAATAAATTATATATGTTATAAATAATACATACAACAATATAATAATATGTATTATATATTTGTATTTAGCATATATATATGTATATATTATATATTGTATATTCGATGCATATATGTGTATTATTATGTATTAACTTATGTATGATATACAATACTACACACACATATGTATATGTATTACAACCATACATATATGTATATGTATTACAACATATACATATTGTTAGGTATGTTATATAAAACTTATTATATATAACATACAATAATACACACATATAATATGTATTACAGCATATACATATTGTTGTATATGTTATATGTAACTTATTATATATAATATATAATAATACACACATGTAATACACGTATAATACAGATATAATATGTATTACAGCATATCCATATTGTTGTGTATGTTATATATAGCTTATTACATATAACATAATACACACATATAATATGTATTACAACATATACATATTGTTAGGTATGTCATATAAAACTTATTATATATAACATACAATAATACACACATATAATATGTAGTATAATATATACACATTATATATGTTATAGGTAACTTATTATATATAATATATAATAATACACACATATAATACACATATAATATGTATTACATCATATACATATTGTTGTGTATGTTATATATAGCTTATTATATATAACATGTAATACACATATAATATGTATTACAACATATACATATTGTTGTATATGTTATATATAACTTTGGAGACCACAGGAGCAGAGCACCCACCACCATGTTTCCTTTTAGCTGCCCCCAAGCACCCAAGCCACTTGATTGTACAGACTCATCTTTCAACAGGCAAGTGAATCCTGACTTCCAGGGGCCTCTGGGAGCTCCCACATTCGCAGGTCACTCGGTGACCTAGATGAGGTCCCCCATACAACACAGCTATTTCATACGCTGCCTTCCCACTGAAACCGGTCCACAAAACGTTTTTCAAGTTTTCCATTCGGCACATAATGTGGTCTCATCCTTTTCATTAATCTTGGTTGCATTTGTACTTCATGGTTTCATTTTTTCCAAAAGAGCCATTTCCTGGCTGAGACCATTAATCTTGTAGACTTCTGCACTTCTAAGACTGTGTTGAGAGTTTTGCTGCACTTCTCCGTGATGCCAAGAATCCCCAGGAAGACTGTGCTGTCATACGCAAATGTCACAGAAGCCCCTTCCAGCCCTCGCACTCAAGATCGTGTATCTGGGGTTCTTGATGTCAGTTAGTTTCCAACTATTCTACTAATGAGGCCTTCTCATTACATACAGTATATTAGTATAGTATACTTATGTAATATAGAGAGTATATCAGTATAGTATACATATATATATATATATATATATATATATATATATACAGTATATATAGTTTTTTTGCATGCGCCCCAGCACCTCTGTAAAATAGTTCATTTTTCAAATGATGTCCAGGATCCAGGTTTCATTATAGAAAAATCAAAATAAAAAGGAACCTGATAAAAGCAATCTGTGGGAACCTATCTGATGAGCCCAGTTAGAGACTGTGTAAGTGAATAAACAATAAACAATAAACTACTCCCTAAGATTGCTGCCTGGGCATCCATTTTGTGTGGCCAAGTAGCCTGCAAGGGGCTTGAACTGACAGCAACAGCCCTCAGAGTCACAAGCAGATATGACTCCCCGACCGGTCCTGTGAGAAGCACTCTGCCTCCCAGAGCCTTCCTGTTGTGCACCCCTCAAATCACAACCCCCGCTGCACCCCCAGCGGGAAGCTTACTAAAACCCCTGCTCATTTTGGTTTGAACTGACCAATCCAGCTTTAGTCCGGAAACCCCAAAGCACCCCCAGTCCTGCTTTGCTCTCCCTGCCTGCACCCTGCCTGGACCTTCCCTGCGGGCCACGAACCTCTCAATTTCACTTCTCCTTGCGATCTTTTGTTAGACAAAACTCTACTCGACAAATGTTCACGGAACAAAGTCACAACAGCCTGGAAGTTGGATTTCTGCTCAGAGATCATTGTTCACCAAGAATCTGAATTTTAATCAACTATTATTTATTTGAGCACATGTAGTTGGGAAGACGGGTTCTAAGTGCTGAGCGGTGGGCCCGCCTTACTCACCAGCTAGGATGTCTTGGCTCACCCACCAGCTTTGCTGGAGAAGAGTCAACTTGTCCCGGCATAGCTACATATGGGCTGTGGTAGTTATCGGTGCTATTTGCTAAACACATAAGAACCTCCTCCTTCTGGATAGTACTGCACTCCCCTGCATACTTGAAGTTTGGTGCAGCCACGTGACCGGCTTTGCCTGTGACACGTGAGTAGACACTGCGCGTGTCTTTTCTGAGCCAATGTCCATTAAGCTACATTATCATCTGCCTGCCACGGTGGTTTTCCAGAAACATGTGTCAGGAGGAAGCCTGAGTACCCAGATGAATACCATGTGCAGAAAGCCCTGCTCTAACAGAGTTGGAAACACGACATTTATGAGAATTAGCTGTCTCTTATTCTAAGCCACTGAGATCTGGGGATCTTTTGTTACCGCAGCATGAGCTAGGCCATCCTAACTAATACAGAGTCGTTTACCGCTGGTTAAAGCTTCATTGACAACTTGTTAAATCTGTGACTTGAAAAGTTCTAATACACACACCTCACTTTGGTGCCCATATTTTTTTTCTTTGCTTACAGAAACCCAGTCTTTTACCAAGTCTAAATTTTACAACCGCCTCTTGGAACAAATTCTGCAAACTGCCAGGTTTGCGTTCTCTGCTTGGCATGTGACTTCAGAAAGGAGCTGGGAGTTTACCACCATGATGTGTTGTGCCCGCCAAAGACCTTTGAGCATTGGGTCTGTGCTCACGGTCCTAACCCTGGCGGCCGGAACCTCTGTGACATTTCTCCTAACTCCACTTTCTGCTTGGACCCAGGGTCAGAGACACTGGTCAATAAGCAAGCCGGGTGTCCATCAAAAACTGACTTAAATATGAAAGTCCACAGGAAGGTCTTTACAAGAGAAACGCCACGTGCAGCTAACGGAAACCAGAGGAAGAGCTTCGTTAGCCCTGGAAATTCAGGAACGCTTGTCTCCCACATTTGTCTGAGGCCTTAGCAGAGCGGGGGTCCAGCATTCTCACACTCTGAGTGATACCAGAGCCCCCATTCCAGCATCAAAGTCCTAAATGAGGTCAGCTTCTCCAGGAAAATTCCTAAGAGGATGCATCATCACATTCCAGTGACTCTGGCTTTAATTTTTACTCTCCATTTCTTAACTGGAGGCCTAATTGAAACCACACAAGGCTACTTGAGTACTCTATCTTAAAGGGACAGAAGGACACCTTCTGGAGGAATGAAGGGAGACAATGGAGAACTTGATGACTCCGCTCGCAGACCCAGCTGCGTTTAGACACTGAGAGTCACCAGCTTTCCTGCATGACATCCGAGAGCCTCCACAAACCATCGTCTTCCTCCCTGGACTGCCATGTGTCGGCGGTCCTATCATCGCTGCTCCTTCTAGGCTGACACACGGAGCACCCCCTTTTAAACGCAAACACCTTATAACTCAGAGATTTTATCAGTCAGGACTCTTGGTTGCATACAACAACAACAACAAACTGGGTTAAATAGCTTTAAATCAATGTATGACGTCAGATAACTACGAAGTGCGAGGAGTAGTTAGTCTCAGGCACAGCTGGATCCAGAGTTCTAGGTGACGTCACCAGGTCCTGACCAGTGCGTGGTCTCGGGGCCCCTCCTTCCCCTCTCAGGTCCATTCTTAAAATGTCCTGTCGTTGCTACAGGACAGGCAAGAGACTGCCGCACTCGGAGAAGCCACTAAAATAGCTTTGTTGCAGCTCATTGGTCCAGGTCACGTGCCCGTCCCTGGACCAATCACAGTTGCCAGAAAACGAAAACCCTGATAACCCTGATGATTTTAATCCGTCTGACCCCGAGGGCTGGTCAAATCCTTTGGGTGATAGTGAAGAATGATTTCCCGAGAAAACTGGGGTTTGGTTACTAAAAGGTGGTACAAGGGGTTCTGGGAAGCCAAAACATAATAATAATGTACATTATAAAAATCATATTCATTAACGACATTTATAAGCTGAAGTAGGATGCATAGAAACAGGTTCGCTGTCCCCCTGTCTGAAGGTGAAGTCATGAAGCTATTTGCCAGGTTGACTTCTCAGATCCGCACCTGTGACCATGGAAAGAGAAATCCCCTAGTGTTGGGACACAGGGCAGACGTTTAGGCCGTGGAAGGGAATAAAAAGTTTTCAGGTAGCATACTGACCAAGATCGAAAATGGGAGTGTGGATTTCCAAACAATAAAGTAGAGGGGTGAGGTTTCCAACACGAGGGGAAAGCAACGTGGGAGGTGGAGAGGCCAGGTGTGTGGCACCCACCTCCCATGCCAGGAAATTTCTTTTCTCCGCCTGCCCCCTCAGTCCACCCTCCACAAGCGGCCGTGTAGTTGGGGACTTGGGGTTACAAGCAACAGCAGCCAGCTATCGCCAAACTAAAGAAAACAAAGTTATGGAAGGTTCACAGGCTGGAAGGAGGCATTTCTGAAAAGGGTAAAAACCAAGCCAGCTCTGGGTTTCTAGGCAGAAGTAACTGATGGGCGATTTTTTTCCAGGGCACTGCAGTGGGTTCCAGCCCCTGCGAGAATGTGTGTCACTCCTCCATGGGTCCAAAATCACATAGTGCAAGGCCGCTCGGTATTTTTAGCTAAGATGGAACGAGGGCCCTCTGGCCAGGGTGGGAGAGAGAAAGGCCATCTTGCTCCACGGACCCACCAAGGTGTGGCACCTAATTGGAGCAGAGAGTAATTCCCCAAAATAAAATCAAGGTGCTATTATCAAAAACTGGTGAAGGAGTCAGGCCGTAGATTCTGGCCTGCAAACACACACACACACACACACACACACACACACACACACACACAAATCAATATGTAAACCATAATTGTTCCAGATCCCCACCTCTATTCTCTAACCCTTCTTGCTTTGCACAGGCATAGCTGGAAAAGTAGACCCTCTTTCCCCTCATCCGTGTGTACCTTAGAGCCTGTCTTGGGCACATGCACAAGAATCCAGGCTCCAGAACATTCACTGGAACCTTGTCTGTGCTAGTGAGAGCCTGGAAGCCAGCCTGGATGTGCATCAGCTGGAGGCCGTGGCATGGCGTACACACGAGGTGAAAGCAAACTGGCCCCGTGAGACTGGGTGCAAATGCAATTGATGTGGGAAAGGTAAGCATTAGCATAATGAAGACCAAATTCAGAGAGGGAGAGAGACAAAAAAGAAACAAAGGAAGGGAGGGGGAGGGAGGGAGGAAGGAAGGAAGGAAAGAAAAGGAGAGAGGGAGGGAGGGAGGGAAGGAGGGAAGAAAGAAAGAAAGAAAGAAAGAAAGAAAGAAAGAAAGAAGAAAGGAAGGAGGGAAGGAAGGAAGAAAAAGGAGCAAGAGAGGGATGGAGGGAAGGATGGTAGAAAGAAAGAAAAAAGAAAGAGAAAGAAAGAAAGGAAGGAAGAAAAAAGAGAGAGACAGGAAGAAAGAAAGAGAAAGAAAGAAAGAAAGAGAGAGAGAGAGAAAGGAGGAAGGAAGGAAGAAAAAGGAGAGGGAGGGAGGGAAGGAGGGAAGAAAGAAAGAAAGAAAGAAGAAAAGAAGGAGGGAAGGAAGGAAGAAAAAGGAGAAAGAGAGGGATGGAGGGAAGGAGGGAAGAAAAAGAAAAAAGAAAGAGAAAGAAAGGAAGGAAGGAAGAAAAAAGAGAGAGGCAGGAAGAAAGAAAAAGAAAAAGAAAGAAAGAAAGAAAGAACGAAAGAAAGAAAGAAAGAAAGGAGGAAGGAAGGAAGAAAAAGGAGAGGGAGGGAGGGAAGGAGGGAAGAAAGAAAGAAAAAAGGAAGGAAGGAAGGAAGGAAGGAAGGAAGGAAGGAAGGAAGGAAGGGAGCCACAGGTGCCCAGCCATGGCCAGAGCACATCTGCTTTGCCCCAAAACGATTTCTGTCCCGAGTCTGCACGTCTTCCTTAGACAACGTCAGGCTGTGAGCTCCCTCGCTCGTTCCACCCAGGAGCCGCCTCCCCCCTGCTCCCCGCCTCTCGGGATCCCGTGGGTGTTTTTGCCGTGCTTTGGGCAGAGAAGATGCCCTCCTCCCCGCAGCCCTCCGTCCCATTGTCATGCGTCTGTTGACCATCGGTCAGGAGTCAGGAAGGGGCTGCGGGCACAGCCGTGTCCCCACGGGGACCTGGACTTCGGCCGCATCCGTGCTGGGATCTTCCAGGGGCCCCTGGGTCTGCGCAGGAGGATGCGGGGGGCTCTGACGCTCACAGAGAGAGGCGCAGCTGCATGAGTGGGGCACCTGGGTGGCTCAGTCAGTTAAGCATCCAACATCAGCTCAGTTCATGATCCTCTGGTTTGTGAGTTCAAGCCCCACTTAGAGCCCTGGACTGACAGCTCAGAGCTTGGAGCCTACTTTGGATTCTGTGTCTCCCTGTCTCTCTGCCCTTCCTCTCTCTCTCTCTCTCTCTCTCTCTCTCTCTCTCTCTCTCTCTCAAAAATAAAGCATTAAAAAATTTTTAAATGATGCTGCACAAGCTTTTCATCCCCCCTGTCTTTCCTGGGGGCTTACATAAGTCTACACTGGACAGAGAGGTGTGCAGGGACAGAATTGCTCTATCTCACAGTCAATAGCTAATGTTCCCTCCTATCATTGAGTATTCTTGGAAAGGAGATGTCCAACCAGCTGACTCATGGTTCTTATGGAGGCTTTAAAGTTGACAGGAGGGTCCTCAGAGGCCATAAGGTGGGGCAGTGGTCTCAATTAGACACCCTATTCCCAGATCAGCCTGAACAGCTCTCACTTTGGTCTGTTTAACAAAGTGAATTTTTCTAGAAGACTTCATTTGAAGAGATTCTTCACACCTAAAAATGTTGAGAATGGCTGCTTCAGTCTAAGCTGGGACTCCTGAATTTCAAAACTGTCATACTGAGCAGGAAAGTTCAGTCAGATATTATTGTTCTGGTCAGGGTCACATGCCCGCTCAGTTTAGCCCTGTGTGTTAGTTGTCTATTGCTCGTAATAAGTCACCCCAAGTCTATTCTCTACAGTTTTGGGGGGCCAGGAATCTGGGTCCTCTGACTCTAGGCTCTTGCCGTGCTGTAATCAACATGTCAGCTGGGGCTGCGGTCTCATCTGAAGGCTCGCCCGGGGCTGGACAATCTGCTCCCGAGCTGACTCAAGTGGTTGTCGGCAAGATTTCTTTCCTCGCAGGCTGTTACTAATCTGAGGGCCTCAGTTCTTTTCTGGCTGCTGGCTGGAGGTCTCCCTTGGTTCCTTAGCACAGGGACCTCCTGAAGGAGAGCTCACAGCTTGGTGGCTGGCTCGCTTCCTCAGAGCAAGCAGGTAACAAGAGAAAAGATTTGAGTGTGAGCAAGGTGGAAGTCACAGTCTTTTGTTCCACCCCAGTTTCAGAAGTGACATCCATCACTTTGGCTGTATTCTACTTGTTGGGAGCAAGTAATTAAGCCCAGTCCACACTCGAGGAGGAAATTACATAAGGACATAACACCAGGAGGTGGGGACCATTGGGAGCCAGTATTAGAAGCCGCCCACCACACCAATATATGACGAAGTTTGGGATAGTTAGATTAAATTGTGAATAAATGGCAGACTATTTTCGTCTATTGCCCAATTTTAGGATGCATCTCTTTCCTGGAAACAGCCCTTGTTCACACCATGGTTGTGAACAGAAATTCTTGTGCTTTGTTGGCCTCAGACTCATTTTTTAAAATGTGGTATTTCACGCAAAGTGTTTCTCACTTGTTAGCTGAATTGTGTGTGTGTTTCCCCCCCCCCCCAACTCATGTTTTTATGGAATGTTGAAGACGATGGGAGTTTGGATTGGGTTTTCTTTTTTATGTTTTTCCTTTCTTTAAGGAGAAAGTATTTGGCTAGGATTGAGCACCTCCTAATCCCCAGTAGAAATCTGACATTTTCATTTTGCTTCTTCACCCTCTCTAATCTTCACGTAGCCTGAGGTGGGGGTGGGGTCCGTGCAGCAGAGTGTGACAATAATCCCACCCGGTCATAACCAAGGCATGCCTGAGGGTTTCAGTGGAGATTGAGATGTCCCAAGCCCATCCCTTTTCCAAAGTGATGAAAAGCTGGTCTGGGAAGGGCACCACGTGTCACTTATCAGATTCCAAGTGGCATTGTTCCTGGCGCCTGGCCTTGCCGGTGGCATCTGTTGAAGGTCGGTTCCATCAAGAGAGCGGGAGGGGTGACCGGGCACCAGGCTTGGGGGATTCAGGGTCCCTGGCGCGGTTCCTGACTGGGACGGCTGTTTGATTCTGGCAAAGACGGGGGCACCATGGAGACGAGGAAACAGACAAAATGACTCATCTTGGCTCAGAGCCCAGAATATGTATGCTAATGCCTTCATGCAGACAAAAATAAGACTATAAGAGATTGAGTGCAAAAAAAACAGCCAACCTCAAATAAAACTTGCCTTTAATCCTTCCCCTCAGAACCCTAATAATTTTCTGAGATGCAAAGTGTCAAAGAGAAAACCATCACATTAGTGAAGTTGTTTGTAAGTCAATTTTTTTCTTTCTGCCCCAAATACTGCGCTAGGGTAGACATCACCAACACTCAGGGGTTGTTCAAGGTTTTCCTCTTCTTCTAGTCCCACAAGGGGGGTCACACTTCCCGCTCCTTAACAGTATGTGCAGACATATGATCTTGTGTGGTCAATGAAATCTGAGAGGAAGTGAGACGTGTTGTTTCCAGGTAGAATCCTTAAAGACTCGGTATAGGATTCCCTACCGTGTCTTGCCATGCCTTGGTGATCGTGGGAGCATATATTCAATATGCTGGCATCCAGAAATGGTGGAACCTCTGGCAGCCCAGATAATCCCTGGGAGATTATAATGAACATAGCCCTCTAACAGCCCTGTTGAGATGCAGAGAATGAGTTGTTATTGTGTTAAGCCAAGGAGATTTTGGTGTTATTTGTTCTGCCACATAACCTCGCCTGTCCTAACTAGTAAATCCACCATCTAGAACCCCAATATACTGTGTGTAGGTACATTAAAAGGTTTCAACTTCCCCTGAACTTACCCTCAAATTAATACTGGTCCTCCAGTTCCTCTGAACAAGAACACAGACTTGTTTTAGACAAGATGGCAGCTGACTTCAGCGAACCGAAATTGCTGCCCCCAAAGGTGCACATAATGAAAAGGAAAGGAGCATTTAAAAGCTCTGTCGTTGGGAACAGACACTTTAATGGTTCTGTCAATGGAGATCTAAAGTTGAAAAAAGCCAAGGGCTCACCTTTCAAGGTCCATATTTCAAATGGAATGACATGAGGAATAAGCCTGTAGGACTTAGGTGCTTGGTGCTATGTGGGAGTTATTTGAGCTAAATAATTGCTGTCATACACATTGTGATGTATATTTTTTTATTTTGATCTTTTAAAAAATACAAAGGAGAAGGTAAGAGAAAAAGCACCACACAAGAGACTGGACAATTGCTCATTAACCACAACCTTAAAAATCAAAGGAGCACAGCTTGCTTTTGTTTCCATAATAAGTAAGCTGTGAAAAGATGTGAGAAGGTCATACAATTGTAAGTATAAAGCGTTAGAATTATGGGCATCAGCTCTGTGCAGCGGGCAAGCGTTGCTTTCGCCCGCCAGCATTCACTCACGTGACTTTTAATAAGATAGTGTCTTTCTTTTCTTTTCCTGGGGATTCATTCCCAGCCCACACCAGAAAGCATGGATTCTACCCTCAGCTCCAAGAATGAGTGGTTATGGGATTAGTTTAGAAACCTATTTCATTCTGTCCAGCCTTAGTGACTGGTTCAGAGAAGGACATATAACCCAACAGAGCTGTATAACAAACCATCTTGGAATTGGCTGGGCCATAAAAGCTAATGTGTAATCTCCTCACTCATAGGTCTTCAGGTCAAAAGGTGCATCTCTGCATCAGACTTCAGGTCAGGTTCAGTCCACAAGTCACCATCCCAGGCCCATAGGATGCTTGGACCCTGCCCTTCTCGTGCCCGTACCAAAAGGGCAGCTGCCTAAGCACGCCATGGGAATGCGTTTAAAGGCTCTTCTCACGTCACGCCCACTCATATCCCGTTGGCCAAGCAAGTTACGTGGCCAAGAACAAAGTCTGGGGGATAAGGATATTGCTCTGCTCACTCCTAAGGAGGCCTCCAGAGGCCACATGACAGAAGAAAGTGTTTGGGATAAATTATCCAATCTATTACACCCACATGGCTCTGACCCCATCAGTGACAAAGGCGATTAACTTCCTTTTTCTGAGTTGGGTTTTTATGAGAGGGTGTTGACTGAGACTCTCTATAGGCCTTACGGCTCCTGGCCACACATTCACACACTTAATTTCTCCTTCAGAAGAACCTCAGAGACGCTAAGTGGAGCAGAAAGTTGGTGAAAGATCAATGACAGATGACAATAAAGATGAGGAAGGGGCGCCTGGGTGGCTCAGTCGGTTAAGCGTCCCGCTTTGGCTCGGGTCATGATCTCAGGGTCCGTGGGTTCGAGCCCTGTGTCGGGCTCTGTGCTGACAGCTCAGAGCCTAGAGCCTGTTTCAGATTCTCTCTCTCTCTCTCCCTGCCTCTCCACCACTCACACTCTGTCTCTCTCACTCAAAAATAAATATTAAAACAAATTTTTTTAATAAAATAGAACAAAAAAATACAGATGAGGATAAAATTCTAGAATGCAACCCTTTCTCACGTTTGAAGAGGTCTTTGGGCACTGCCTTCCAGCTATGAGCATGAACATCAGAAAATTCAGCCTCGAGCCGAGGCCACCCTGAATTGAAGAAGTGACTGAATCACACTTACAAAAGGAAAGGACCTTCTCTTCCGTCCAGACACCCATGGGGTCGTGAAGACACACAGTCCTCTCATTGACTGTGTATTGCCTGCATGCAAATCAGACAGCTGAGCTATGCCTACAAATAAATAGGAAGGACTTGGTAACCGCTATTGGTAGCCAGGGTCTTGGGATTGGAATTGAAGTTCCTCTACTTCCCAGCCAGGTGACCTGGGCAAGTGATGTGTCCTTTCTATGCTTCGGTTTCCTCATCTGCCCAAGGGGGATGGTAACAGCACCTACTCACAGTGTTATCATGAGGATAAAGTCAACTAATATGGAGAAGTGCCTAGAAGAGTTTCTGCCACATATGGACCACTCAATAGGTGCTATTACTATTAAAATTAGTAGCAGCAGTCATAATGGTAGTGGGCGCAGTATTTTCCTTTCTCTTAAGGAAGCTTAGGATGTCATCATAAGTATAACAGCGATTTCATATGGCTCAGACTAAGAGTAGCCTTTCTTGAACGACTTGCTGTGTGTGCCTGGCTCTCTGCTAAGCACCTGGTGTGCATTATCATATTCATTCTCACACGGTGATGATGGTGGTGGTGATGGTGACATGACAACAGCAGTGACAATGACAATGCACTTTCCGTTACACAGATGAGAATGGTGAGGCTCAGGGATGTCCAGTGACCTGAAATTAAGGTCACACAGCAACTCAGGACAAAGCCAGGATTTAAGTCCAGGCCATCTGATTCAAGAGCCTGAGTCTCCTCCCTCTCACTATTCTGCTTTTATAGGATGGGAAAGACCAGAAACATTCTCCTTCATCCGTGTGTTTATTCGTTCCACAGTCGTTATTGACTCCCTTCCCCCACCACGTGCCAAACGTAGAACAAGACAGAGAAAATGCGTGCACCTGTCTCTCTGTCCATCCGTCCATCCGTCCATCCGTCCATCCATCCACTTTTCATCCACATTCCATTATCCATCCATCTGTACACAACGCCTAATAGTTCTGGGATGTAATGTCTCTATTACCTCTAGCAGAGTCTCCATCACTCATGGGATGAACCATGGGTCTTCATAAAAGGTTTTATCATATTTTTTCCACGGGAAACTACTGTGTCTAGACTATTCCATTGAATTCCATTTAGCCCATTATGCTAATCTCTGCTACCCCAGATCCTAAGATTCATGCCTCACTCTCCAAAATGCAAATGCTTCCTCTAGACTTCCACTTGCTCTACAGAGACTGATGGAGGCACAGCTGGCCCATTATCAAGTTGGCCTGGCTCAGGTCTCCAAGCTCAGACATCACAAGATGTGGCAAGTGCAGGCTGGATGGCTGGAGTGTTGTGACACTTACATCTAAGCCTCAGGCATTTCAGTCAGGCGTGGCTCTATTTTTTGAAATACCATGACTTAATAGTGGCTTAAATTTTAAGATGTGTTTGGTTTAGCTTGGGCTACCGGACTCAGAAATAAACCTGGACAAAGAGATCTTTCAAGAATATTTGAATGAGCTTGTTTTGTTACAGTTGAATCTTTAAAGAATATATACATATATAGTTCCTTAATAAGCTGGATGCTGGGGGTTTTTTTTAAGGAAATAAAGTTTAACATTAGTTTTGATTCTGTGATTGGCATTGCAGTCAATGAGCGCAGCTCATTTGGGTGTTTGGTTCAATCCAGGTGACTAAAAACACTTATTTATATAGTTAAATATACATGTAAAGTAGTCACATTTCAAACATTGGGGGAGAGGGGAAGAAGGTATTTGATTTATAATAGAGAGTTTTCCATCCCAGAACAAATTCTTTAGTTAAGTTCTTCCGTAGTATTTATGATTGCTTTACTGTGTCTCTTGAGGACAAGATCATGGGTCTCTGTAATCCACATCTCATTTTATACATTCCAGGAAGGGGAAAAAAAAGGTAATAAAAGTAAGACATGGCCTCATTCTGCTGCTTGTTTTCTTTTAATGGAAGATGGGAGGTTACAAAAGACAAAGGAAAAAGGGAGGGAGAGGAAAACATCAAAAGCACAGTCTAATTAAAAAAAAAATTGTGTGTTAAGAGGCATGATTGGTTTATGTCAGGTCTATGTGATATTCCTTCTTTCCTTCTCCTTTTTAACTGAACCCTTATTTTAAAAAAATTTTTTTAATGTTTATTTTTGAGAGAGAGAGAGAGACAGAGCGTGAGAATGAGTGGCGGAGTGGCAGAGAGAGGGAGACACAGAATCCGAAGCAGGCTCTCCAAGCTCCAAGCTGTCAGCACAGAGCCCGACGAGGGGCTCGAACTCACAAACTGCAAGATCATGACCTGAGCCCAAGTCGGACGCTCAACCGACTGAGTCACCCAGGCGCCCCTTAACTGAACCTTTATTTTTATTTCAAGAAGCTGGATTCCCAGTGAAAAACATTTACCAGTCTCTATCTTATCCCGGGATGGTACATAGATCTAGCCAATAGTTACTAAATCTAAGCCACTGGATGGTACTATCAGGGAAAATCTTTAAAAGGAGCTGGCTCAGTAGACGAGTGCTCTTTGCTATTGTCTGTCTTCTGAAATCTGGTCGTGTGGGCTGGAGCTCTGGCAGCCATCTTGAGACCATAAGACAGGGCTCAAAATAAAGGCAGAGGAGTAGAAAGCCGGAAAGAGCCTAGGGTTCTGATGTTATCATGGAGCCGTCATACCATCTACGGACTGCATACCACTAGACTTGTTTACATGAGGTAAAATAAACCCCCAAGCCGTTGTGCTTGGTGGGGAAGTGGGGGTGGTCTCTGTAATTTGTATCTAAAGCAAGCCTCAGGAACCTTCATCCCTCTTTTTCAACCACCCATAACGGACTACCTCCCACTGTGACAGTGTGCATAATCCTCCTCCTTCCAGGTGGGCTCTTTTTTGAACTGAAATGACAGATATCTCTGCTACTTTTCCATTTGCGTGGAAAATGTCAAATTATAATGTATCATTTTCATTTCCCCATGCTAACAAATCCTCTCATGAAGTCAGTAACTGGAGAGCTCGTCTAAGAAGCGACTTCCCGATCATCATGTTCTTGCATAGATATGTATTTTAATTTGCTACCCCTGCTGAGATGCCTGTTGTCATCTGTGCTAAGCCCTGGAGATTTCACTGTTATTTGTCGAAGACTGATATAAGCCAGCCCTCCGATCACCCTCAACTGTTTGCATTGGTCACGGAGTTTCATAGACTCACGAGATCCAGATCAGGAAGGAAGTTTAAGAATAATTAAATAATTAATAGTTGAGATTTGCTTATGCGATAGGGCAAAAGTTTACAGAAGTTGCCAGGTGTCGAGGCACACGGGAGCCTTGTTCCGTCTTAGAAAATTCTATGGGTATTTCAGGACATACCCTGGGGTGTGAGCTGCCTGCCCCTCTACCTAAATCTTTCTGAGCCACACATCTCTGAGACTGCATTTCTCCCAGTTATTCAGACGGGATCATCCAGGAGCAAACCCGAAGAGGATTCCATCAGCATCGATCCCAGATCTTCTGTGGAAGCTACTGGACTGCATCCCCCTCCCCCTGTGCTTGGGAATCTCGGTGGCTGTGAGGATCCGGGCACCAAGGCCGCCCTGTCCCCAACGGGTCCCTGAGGCTGAACCGACACCAAGACATCCTGATGACTTTATCTGGACGCTGAGCCTAGCCATGCTTGACAGCCATGTAAGATGACAAAACAAGTTGCTGCCCAACCCCAGACACTCGCAGAACTAAATGGAGCCCTATTAATAATGGTTACAAGGGTTAATTAGCAGGCATGAATCAGGGCTGTCCCGGGCCAGCTCTTGACTGACTTCCCAGTTGTGTGAGACGACAAATCTCCTTCTTGATAGAGCCACTCCAGATCCTCGCAATAATTTCCTCTGCTTGGGTTACCCCGGGGGGGGGGGGGGGGGGGGCGTTCTGTGACTTACTGGCAGGTTGGCAAAATAAGTCGTTGCTTAAACTGGGTCACTCTGGACAGTTAAAGAGGCTACTGGGAACGGTGAAGGGGGCCGACAGACACACGCCGGATGTCCCCGAACACACCCGGACGTCTGCCCGCCCCCAGTACCCAGCGCCTGACATGCAGGGTTCCCGGAGGAGCAAGGCACTGGGACACGCCCTCCTCCAGGCGCTCACTGTCGTAGGAAGAGACACAAATACCTAAAACCACAATTGCAGCGCAAGAGTGGGCGGGGGGGAGGGCTGCAGGTAAAGCCCTCCTGCTCCCCTGCCCCTTTGAAGGGTGCTCACATTTTCGGGGCTTGCCTCTGTTCAGTCACACCCAGAGATGATGAATGGCTGAGCCAGCCGACTTGACCTCTTCCCTTCCTCCGGCATTTTCCGGAAAATTCCAGCACTTCGGGTAAAAATGGCAGGCCATCTGTGGCTTCATATTTGAGCTACTTCCTGTCCGTCTACGATTAGAGTTTCAGCCCCGGAGCCTTAGAGGTGGAGACCTCCCAACTGTGGGTCAAGGAGACCATGAGGACGGAACAGGAAGTTCAGCGCCCCCCTCTACCACACCCACCTCCATCGGATCGGAACCTGCTCCCGATGAGGGGTGGGTCACCCGGCTGTGACCGGTGACCTCCCTTCTGTAATTGAAACACCCGCGTGATTTGCCTCCTCAGAGCCTTCAATGAAGTATATAATTCCAGGGAATTATTGCCTGGACAGAGTGAAACCCGGTGCGATTCATTCCCAACTGATCCCAGGGCGGGTCAGCAGTGGGCACCACTTGGAGGTTCGGGAGAGCAGGGTCATCCTTCGCTTCCTGATTTACAGACACGCAAGGGGGACCCCCTGCCCTGCTCTCTACTGACCCCTGCTACGTTTTGGGTCCGAACACTACCCTTGACTACAAAACAGCAAGGGCCTGTTCATAAACCATCTTCCTAAGTTGTTTTTAGACAGTGCCTGCGGACGACTTAAACCTCAAAACAACAGAAGGATGTGCATTTAACGGGCTCGCTTCCATTAGGAGAACGCTGCTCCCCCCACACAAATCCACGTTCTTGATTTTCAATAGATCCTTCAGGGCTTTTTCTTGCAGACACAGAAATATGAGCACACACAACCTCACATCGGCGCCCTTCACACACAGGAGTGCCCTTCTGTTCATGCTGCCGGTCATCCTGCTTTTTTATCACTTACGAGATGGCGCGTACATTTGGCAATAGTTACCCCATAATCCCACACTTTTGTCTGAACCATTCCATAATATTTCAGTGTGGAGAGGTTTCACGGTCCTTGCTCGTTTATGTTTTGGGGTCTGGTGTCCCATAGAGACACGCAGAGTCGTTGCATTTTTTTGGTCCTCACAAACAGCATTGTGATGTGCACGTGTGACCTTGATCAGACGTATTTGTACACAAATTCCTGCAGCAGAGATTCCCAGGAGTGGGATTTGCTGGCTCAAAAAGTATGTGCATTTCTCAGTGTTTTTTAGGTATTGCCAGAACGTCCTCCAAGGGGGTAGCGTGGTTTCACCCCCACCAGCCGTGCTGGGGATGCCTGTTTCCACACTGTTTTCCTGGCTCCATCAACATGGAAATACCGTCAGCTTTTCGCATTTTTGCCCATCGGGTACATGAGAAATGGCGTTTCAACCCAATTCGTTATGACCCAAACCATCGAGATTAAAGACACCTAGGTGGTCACATGCCAAGCAGCCCCACCTGGTGTCACTGGTCACACTTGGGGCGGACGGAACGGTCCCGGTCCTGCTGGACCTGAGCCGCACGACGTTCCCGAGGCAGCAAGGACAGAGGGTGGCATGCGTGACCCAGTCCCCCCGCTGGGGCCACCTCGGGGTGGGGACCTGGGAGGGCCGGAGTCCCGCTTGCCTTCCTGGTCTTGTTCGTTGTAGCAGTTTTGTCTCTGTTTCTGTTTTTTATTTTTGTTTGTTTGGGGAAGAGACACGGAGCATCGTGCTGGGGACTGAGCGGCCACACACACCGTGGGCAGGACCCCGGTGCTGGCATCTCTTCCCAAAGTCGCCACGTGAGGGAGAACGGAGGTACGATTTCCCTCGCCTTCCCGAGCGGCACAAGCTGTGTGTCAAGTTACGAGGGGACTTGACGAAGTGTCATACGCCTCGCCATCTGACACTTAGTGGCCTTGTCTCCCTTCCCTGGGATAATATTGGATTTCATACCGAGCACGTCGACAAGAGAAAGCGCATACCTAACAGCTAATATGTGCAGAACACGTGTTTCTGCTCGATTTCCGCACCTTTATCGCTCTGCCTGACACTGCAATTGTTTCTGCTGCATAACAGCCTGATGCCACTCATCTGTCTCACATCTAATTCAAGTTGAAGTCTCTTAGAAAGCCAGTTCCTGGCCTCTTTGTGTCCTTTTTCCAAGTCACTGTCGCCGATTCTCCTGTTTGTTTGCTTGTTTTTCCAAGATCCAATAGCTGAAAACATTCAGATGAGGTTAAAGGAGATCTCATATTCTTTTTCATGTTGTTTTTTTTTAATTTTTAAAAAATGTCTTATTTATGTTTGACAGACAGAGAGAGAGAGAGAGAGAGAGAGGAGTGCTCAGTGGGGGAGGGGCAGAGAGAGGGAGACAGAGTCCAAAGCAGGCTCCAGGCTCCGAGCCGTCAGCACAGAGCCCGACGCGGGGCTCGAACCCACGAAGCGTGGGATCGTGACCTGGGTTGAAGTCAGACGCTTAACCGACTGGGCCACCCGGGCGCCCCACGTCCAGTCTATTTTATAGAAACTATTGGTTCCACCTTAAAAAAAAAATATTCCCCTTCCACTGCTACCACCTTGTTTCAAGCTGCTATTAAGACGCTCTCCACACGGGTCTCTTGCGTCTGCATGTGCCCCCTGCTCCAGTCTATTCTTAACAAAATGGTCAGAATGGTCCTTTAAAGTATGAGTCAGATCACCCTTAAAATCTCCCCCACTTCATTCGGATAAAATGTGAGGATCCAAAGCCTCACATTGGCCAAGGAGGCCCAGGGTGGTCCGGTCTCCTCACCTTTCTGGCCTTTTCTGGACACCTGTCTCCCTCCTTCCCTCTGCTGCGGCCACACTGGTCACGCTCTGCTGCTCAAACCTGCCAGACATGCTCCTGCCCCAGGCCCTTTGCACTTGCTGTTCCCACTGCCTGGAATACACTCTCTCTCCAGATGTTGGCCTGTCTCTCTCTCCCTCTTGGCTTTCAGGTCTCTGTTCCATGTCAGCGTCCTCTGAGAACCCCAAAGCCACCATTCCCTGCCACACTTTCCTTCCTAACACCAGCTTGATTTGTTTCAGATAATGTCATCTTTTTATCAATTGCCCTTGACCAGAAGGTGAGCTCCCTAATGTCAAGACTTCTACCGATCTTCCGCTTTATACATCGAGCCTAGAACAGTGCCTGGAACATAACAGACACATCACCACTACATCTTGAATGAATGAATGATTCGGGGTTTAATTGGGAAACCCGGCAACACAGAGCATTCACGGGAGCCTCAAATGCCAAGTGAAATGGGCCACATGAACTTGAAATTGTCCATAGAAAGAAAAAGCCGAAACCACACAGTGGCAACCTTTTTCTCTAGTCTCTCCCAACCTTCATGTTTTTTGAAGAAACCAAATAAACACGGTTTCATCGGCCTTGGCATTTTTTGTAGAAGTGTTTCTTTACCTGCTCGGCAGCCCCCGGAGCCCCGGCGCCCCCCAGACACCCGTCTGGTCATGGAGTCGTTTGCACTTTGAAGAAAATGAGACCAACGTGACAAGTCGCCGCCTTTGTCGGTCAAGGCCAAGATACACAGCAGCAAATGTCAGCCAGAGACGGGGCCCCTGGAATAGGGGGGCCGCTGCGCCTGAACATTCTGCATAATTGGAAGGCGAGGTTAACAGCAATAAGGAAAATGAACACGGACGTCCAACGGTTTATGAAGCAGATGCTGGAAAGTAAATAGAGCGGAGGCGTCCAACTAGCTCAGCCGGAGCCTGTTATTTATTTTTTTAGAGTGACGGAATAACACGGGGGCGGGGGAGCGGGAGGGCCACGTGTTTGGGGAAAGTCACGGCCGTGGAGTCGGGCCCAGGACTCGGGCTGAAGTCCAGCTGCCTCCACCCCAGCTGTGTGGCCCTTGGCGGGGGCCCCAGCTGACCTCTTCCCAGGGTGAAGGAGTGGAACGTCACTGATGGGAAGCTTTTCTGCCTGGTTAAGCCATGGGATTTGGGAGCTGTTTGTTGTTGGGGAAGCATCGTGTCTGTCTTTGATGCAGATTCTCCTGTGGTCAACTGAGTAACAGCCCCCCAAAGCCGTCCACATCCTAATCCCCAGAATCTGTGAATATGCTACCTTACATGGTAAAGGGACTTTGTACATGTGATCAGCTTAAAGGTCTTGAGACCGGAGGACTAACCTGGACCACTCAGGTGGGCCCAGGGTCATCACGAAGGTCCTTAGAAGAGGGCGGGAGACTCAGAGCCAGGAGGAGGTCATGTGACCTCAGAAACGGAGAGAGATGGGAAGATGCCGCGCTGCTGGGCACGAACATGGCGGAGGGGCCACGAGCTAAGGAGCCCAGGTGGCTTCTGGAAGCCAGAAAAGGGAAGGAAACGGATTCTCCCCTCCAGCAGCCCTCCCAACCCATCTTACATTCCTGACCTGCACAGAGGAGAATAACTTTATGTTTTAAGTCACCGCGTTCACAGTTAGTTGTTAGGGCAGTAATAGGAAAATGGCGTGTGTCCTGACGTTTTCCGTAAAGCAAACAGCGCCTCTATGAACATCTTCACCTCTCTCTGGTATATGTGGTGTTTCTCAAATGCAGATTTTTAAACAAAGGATGCATTCCACAAAATTGGGCTGTCACTTTTAAGAGTAAAGGTGAACTCTCTGCTACATAAAATTTCATTTAAAACACCCAAAATGCCTGCGGTTAAATACACAATACGACTTATTAAACCATCACTCCACGTTTAATACAAAGCTCCGATAATTGCCATCCACTCTCCCCGTGACACTGCTGTGGAATGAGACAGTCGCAGTGAGTGGCTGGCCTGGGGACGGGGACTTCTCAGACCCGGCCTGAAGGAACTCACAGACACCAGACGTCTCCCCGAGAAGAGAGGAACTCAGAGGGTCTTTCCTCCGTATTTGCCCCGACCACACACGTCTCTGTGGCCCTTACATCTGCGGCGGCAGGAGATGGCAGGACAGGCACCTCGCCTGTCTCCTGGTCTCTGAGCCCCAAGGCCACTTTGCAGTTTGCTCCCCTGTATTTAACCCAGGAGGGGGTTAGGGGAAGTCACAGACCACCGGTGCAATGAACAGTCCCCAACCTCGCCAACCTTTGTCCAGCCTGATTGCACGTCCCCTGCATTTTCGGCTAAACCTCCTTCCCTTTCATTTTTCTCCCCAAGAACCCTGAGGAGCAACAGGCCTGGGGACTGGGCAGGATTCTTAATGGCCGGTTTGATTGCTCAGGTCTGAGCTGTTCTCTCAATTTGGTCACAAAGGTTTCCTAGCTCCATCAGCAAATCAATTAATCACCACTAACGTATGCAGGCCCCTTTAGGGCCACAGGACATGTTGTAGACTGACTGCCAAGCCATTTTAAAGCCACGGACATTCAAATTGCTTCTGGGCTGAGTCTATGCTAGAACATAGTAATTTTGAGCCTTTGTGCAGCTCAGATTCTGCACAAGCTGGTAATGGGTACATGGGGAGAGTTAAGGCGAGCTTGGCTGGCTTTCATTCAGGATGGTAGAAATGGAAATTTGAACAGAAACTTCATAAATCATCACGAACCTTTGCAATGACACCCGTACCTCCCAAAGCTAGAAAGCAAGTTTTTAAAGATACCTGTGCTGTTTACGGGGCACTCAGCTTGGCCAATACGACCTGGAGGCAAGGACTCCCTGAATTCCCACTTAAAAGATAATTAATTTCCAAGGGGGAGAGCAGTAGGGAAGATTACAGGCCTGGCTGGGGGATGGGGAGGCATGGGCAAAGAGACAAAGAGAGAAACAGCTCCTTAACAAGTCTCTTTCACCACGAGCTGCTCCAGGTTTGAGAGAATGGCAAGAAAACTCACGTCTGTTTAGCCAGAAATTTCACCGCAAGAACAGACATTCCCACCAATAAGGATTATTACGTGTTCAGGCGGCTTCTTTAGTATAAACCTCCTGTTTTGAGTTTTCAGCACACGTTTGCCCTCCCCCACCATCTTCCGGTAACCATACCCCGATAAACAGTCACTCTCCCCCTCTCTACTTACAGGGTTCAAGATGAGCTCCCTGTCTGGGGCTACGGGTGGAGCGTGTGACCTGGCCTGGCCAATCAGCTGGCGAATCCCTCAGACCCGGAAGTGATTCATGGGACCAAAGTTGGTCCGAGCAGAGTGAAGCCCATCTCTGGAGCAGGAGTGACTGAGAGATGCCCTTGGGGGCAGGTGCCGCTGGATGTCAACCCCACTGCTCCCCCAGCCCTTATTCCTGCCAACACAGGGCAGCTGCCAGATTAGAAAGGGCCATGCTCTCCCATCGTCCTCTGCAGCGAATCTTGGGCACATGACCAGCTCTAGCCAATGGAATCTGAGGAAACACCTGTTGGGGGGCGTGGGCAGGGAAGGGGTGGTCTTGGGAAAGATTTGAGGACGCGGAGAGATGTGCCAGACAAGACGCTTCCTTGCCTACTTCATTGCACGCTGTTGTTTCGGTACACAGTGCTTAGAAATATGGTAGCCATTTTTTCACGACAAAAAAAAAAAAAGGTTACCCTGAGCCCTTACGTTTTACTGAATGTAATTCAGTTACTGAATCAATCTCAGAGCCAACTACATTCAGAAAAGAAAAAATAACTGTATTTAAGTCACTTTTAAACGTGATTGTGTTATTTACATTCATTCTTATAAATGAATTCTTATAAATCATTCTTATCTTATTCTTATAATCATTCTTATAAATGAAGCTACGATGAGCCATGTTGCTACGCTATTGAGGCCGGGAATGACACTATTATGAAAAAAAGCAAAGCCGAAACAGTATCTTCAGGCCCCTGTTTAAGCTGCTGGATCCGCCGGCACCTGAAGCCCTGTCTCTGAGTTGTTCAGTTACATGATCCAATACAGTTGATTTGCTACTTTTGTTAGGGTTAGGTTTCTCTCACAATTGAATAGATCCAAATTTATAGCTTCTGCACAACAAAGGATCGCATAAACAAGGACGAGGAGGAGATGGCTGGCTTATACATAACAAAGGATTAATTTAACATGCTCCTATAAAGCAATAGGAAAAATACAATAAGTAATTCAATAAGAAAATTGATAGCAGATATGAATGGACGGTTTACTGAAGAGAAATGCAAGTAGGCAACAAACATGAAAAGATGAGAATTTGATCTTTAATTAGGAAAATGAAAATGACAATTAAATATCCTTTTTCTCGCCGATCAGATCGGCCAGGCAACATTTGCAGGCCTGAGGATAAGCAGATACCCCTCTCAGTCTAACTGAACAGGGACATTTTGCCGGGGGGGGGGGGGGGGGACTTGGCAATAACTAGCAAAGTAAAATATGAATGCTCATACCTTTTGTGTAAATCAGGATCCAGGCAGAAAAATGAAACCATCCTAATCTGAAAAACAAATAGAATCGGTTACTTAGGAGGGAGAAGAAATGGAGGCCGAGCAGTACAAAGTGACCCAAACCACAGTGGAAGAAAGCCACTGGCAGCCCTAAGGATAATGAGAAAATAAGGAAGTAGAATTCCTGGAACCCAGGGCCCGGGTGACCCGAAAGAAGATAGTGCCGCGCACGAATCCTTCCTGAAAAGCTGAAGCCACGAAAGACACACAATTATTGCAAACGGCGAGGCACAAGAAGGGAAAAAACCAGCGGAAACACTTTTCCCTGGTCGTCCCTCTAAGTGCAGCCAGAACCCCTGGAAATTGTGCAGAAAATAGTCTAAGACTCTGAAAGGTAGAGAGAAGAAGACAGAGCAGCTAGGAACTTCGGGCTGTGAGGAATAACGTGATGGTTTGCTCCCTCGTGGACCCCGGAGAAGGTGCTAGAGAAGCTGGTGATCCGAGATCTCAAGAAAAGCCCGCTTTCTCCAGCTAAAGAACCAGACATGGGGCAGCCTAGCAAGACAGAAAAACTTCCAGACGAGAGCCGCCCCACTCCAGGCAAACACATGGAAAAACCTCAGCCCCACCCCCACCCATGCCCGCAAAGATCAAGCAAGGAACCTGAACTTCCACCTGCACCCAGTAATAGGAAGCCCCCAACCCCCACTGGGGTGGGGTCAGAGAAGGCAGAGTAGTGAGCCTAGACTTCCAGACTTGCTTGGGGTAACAAGCCCCCACTCCCCCCCTCCCCGCGCCCTGACACAGTGGAGGCCCCTAATGAGATATGCGTGCACCCCCAAGCCGGAGTGCTACGAGCAGAAACTTCATGAGAAGCCAAAACCCTCTCCGCTGAGCAGAAACGAGGCACCCCCTGCCCCAGGATGTCAACGGAGGCCAAGAGGTGAACCAGTGTTTCCATCCCAACCTGGCAATCGTGAGTCATCGTGACCGGTGTGATATGGAGAGGCCAAGATCCAGGGTCTCCCAGCCTAACACCCAAGAGTCAGGGATTCCGCTGGAAACCGCTCCTCTTGCCAAGAATCTGGAAGGTCTTAACTAGAATGGGGAAAGGCAACAGATGCTAACATCAAGACAGCACAGATGTCGGGATGATCGCGTATTATTTTAAAGCAGCCGTTGTAAGAATGCTCCAGTGAGCAATTACAAACCCACCAGAAACAAATGAAAATAAAGTGTCAGCAAAGACGCGGCAAAGCATCCACAACAACATAGAGAGGAACCAAGCGGAAAGTTGAGGACTGAAGAAAATGCAATAACCAAAACTTTGAAACGCTGAATAGCTGGGTTCAGTTGCAGAAGGCAAGGGAAGGAGGCAAGAACTGGTGAAACGGAAGATAAAACTATAGAGATTTCTTGTTCTGAACAATGGGGAGAAAACAGACTGGAGAAGAAAGAACGCGTCTCCCAGACTCATAAGGGAAAACTGCAGACTCCAGACCTCTCTTGCCCCCATTGATGGCTGCTTTCCAGGAATCACCACTTCTACTCTTTAGCTGTTTCTCCTCCCATGTTCCTCAGTATTTCTAACTGACATGTTTATGCTGTTACTTGTTTCTCTATTTTAAACCTTGCCTGGGGGTGTCTGGGTGGCTCAGTCGGTTAAGCATCTGAGTTCCGCTCAGGTCACGATCTCACAGTCTGTGAGTTTGAGCCCCGCGTCGGGCTCTGCGCTGACAGCTCGGAGCCTGGAGCCTGCTTCGGATTGTGTGCCTCCCTCTCTCTCTGCCCCTTCACTGCTCATGCTCTGTCTCTTTCTCTCTCTCTCTCAACAATAAACATTAAAAAAATGTTAAACATTGCCTGTTGCTCACCTACGATAAACCATGAGGATTTAGGTCACAGACTAGCCAGGCTCATACCTTCACCCTCCCCCATCACCCCGGCAGAGTCAAATCAGGACTCGATGGTGCATAAGGAACGTGTTCGTGTTCACGCTGCCATAATCAGGTAAAAAGCATTCACGGTAGAGCTGTGTAGTGTATACTTTAATGACCTGGCATGTACAACATTTTTTTCCCCCTAGAAACAATTGATCTCTCACCTCCTACGTTTTCTCCATTGCTGTCGCTAACCCATCCCTATGATCCAAGCCCTGCCTATAACCCGCCCCTCAGGAGGTTCACACCGCCAGGTGAGGAGACCGGTTGATGGTTTTCTTGGGCTGTTCTCGAGATCTGCTTCCTGCCGTTCCCCCCGTGCCCTGATTCGTCCCGGAGACTCTGCCCCTCCCCCGCCTCCGAAGGGTCTCCCACCTCCTTGTCTGGGACCCAGGGTGGCGTTGCTGACCCACCCCTTGCTGGTGCAGCATGTCCTCTGCCCGTGGCTTCCCGAGAAAGGGCACGGAGGAGATGAACTTGCAGGTGAACGTGCTCATTCTGACCTTGCCCTTGATCTGTGACGTGGCCGTGGTTCACGCTCTACGCTCGGAGTAGATTTCCCAAGAGGTTTGAAGCCGCTGCTCTCTTCCAGCCCCAGGGTTGCTTCCTGAGTCCTGGTCCTGAATTTGAGAGCAACTCCTCTCTGGAGGCTTCTAGGATTTTCTCTTCTTCCCAGATTTGTGTGAATTCATGACGATGTCTCTGAGTGCTGGGTCTTTTCAAATGAATTGTTCTGAGCGCTATGTGGGCCCAGAAAGCACATCCAGCTGCTAGTTGTATAATTAAAAATTAATTGTAGAATTCCAAAAATGACACAAGGGCAAAGTCGCCCGCATCCTAATCTTCTTCCCCCCTGGTAGAGTTGAGCAGATCAGCGTGGCCCCAGTCACCGCCACCACCACCTCCCTGGGTCCGTCCTAGGACATCGCCGTGGTGCCAAGGACTCTGGAGCCGCCCCTCCAACCACGTCAGCTCACCAGGAGACGCTCGCAGCCCCGGACGTGTGCCCTGGGCAGCCGGAGGCAGGACAGGCCTGCGCCCCCCACCCGCATGGCCTCTGCCTCAGGGGACCCCTTTCACGTCCACCTTTGTGGATCCGGAAGCTCAGTCACAGAAAGAGCTTCCCAGCACCTCGGGGCCGGCGTGAGCCCTCCTCCTCTGGGACCAAATCCCTATTTCACCTTCACTTGCTGAGGCCTGGGACCCCTGGGGACACCAGGAGCCAGTGAACCTGCCAGCTGCTCTTGGCCTTGAAACCACAGCCCCTCCCCCTCGGTGTTCTGTCTCCAGCAGGGCTTGGTGGGGGTGGGTGGGGGGGGGACAGGCATCCTGAGCCAGATGGAGCCATGTGTCCCCACACAGCATCAGCCTCCTTCTCCAGCCCGGATTTAACTTTCTTTGCTTGAGCTGAGCTCCATCAATAAGCAGACAAGTACGTGGGGGGATCCCTGCCCACCCGGGCTCCCACTCACAGCTGTCAAGACCCGACTGGTTGAGATGACGGGAGATCTCTGACCCTGGGTCGTTTGCATGAGGGCAGAGGACCCTCACTGAAGACACTTCTGCGATTTCCTGCATTCATTTGTGTGCCTGTATTATTCCCTCGTTGATCTCTAAGCTCCACGAAAAGTAACTGTGTGCTTTCGGTTTATCCTCATTCCTGCCCCTCTCGTTCCCTCAAAGACAGGTCTGTGCTTAGTATAAATGCAGCTTCTCAAATCCCGCCCCTGAACATTGAACTTGGGCCCAGGGAGTCCCACATTTCTGCGAGCTCCTCGAGTGAGTCACAAGCACATCTACCTTTGAAACATGTGCAGTAGGTGAGAGACAGATCTGTGTTTCTCTGTGCATGAAAAATCAGACTGGTCCTTCTCTTTTTAAATTTGATCTGTTTACCTTTAATGTAATTATTCCAGTGATTTAACCTTATCCTCCTATTATTGGTTTTCTATTTAGTTCACTTTTCCTCTCCTTTCTTGCCTATTTTGTATTAATCAAGTAGGGCTTTTTATTATCCTAAACTATAAGCTTATATTAAGTTGTCAGTCTTACTTATTCTATTATTCTTTAGTGGATATCCTACACATAACAGCATATATCCTCAACTTACTAGGGTCTACCTTTTTTTTCAATTTTTTTAATATTTATTTATTTTGAGAGAGAGAGAGGCAGAGCACAAGTGGGGGAGGGGCAGAGAGAGAGGGAGACACAGAATCTGAAGCCAAGCTCCGGGCTCTGGGTTGTGTTGAGCCCAACACGGGGCTCGAACTCACGAACTGTGAGATCATGACCTGAGCCGAAGTTGGATGCTTAACCAACTGAGCCACCCAGGCGCCCCAAGTAGGATCTACCTTAACCTACAACTTCACCAGTTGGACAATGGAAGAGCTTTCGAATTCTTTAAAACCATTTAGCCTCCTTCTGCTATTGTGACACCCTTGGCAAGTAATTTAATTCTACATATACTATGAACCTCCACACTTGATTATTATTATTATTGCTATTTTGTGCACTTGTGGTTAATTTAAATGTCCCAATGTATTTACACTTTCTATTGCTTCCCATTTTTTTTTCCCGTATTTTTCATTTAGAAAAATTTTGCCTTCTGTCTAAAGAACTCCATTTCGTATGTATTTTAATGCAGGTCTGCTGACAATGAATTACCTGCTCTTGCTCATGTGGAAACGTTTATTTAGTACTCACCTCCAAAATATAATTTTAATGGAATGCACTTCTAGATTGACATTGTTTTCTCCTTTTTTTAATGTTTATTTATTTATTTTTGAGAGAGAGAGAGAGAGAGAGAGAGAGACAGAGCGGGAGTAGGAGGGGCAGAGAGAGAGGGAGGCACAGAATCCAAAACAGCTCCAGGCTCTGAGCTGTCAGCACACAGCCTGACATGGAGCTCGAACCCATGAAGTGAGATCATGACCTAGGCCGAAGTCAGACGCTCAACCAACTGAGCCACCCAGGCACCCCTGACCATTGTTTCCTTTCAGGGGTGTGTTTCTTTGTGTTTAGTGTGCTGGGGTTTCTTGCGTCTGTGACTTACCACCTCTCATCAACTTTGGGGAGCCCCCAGTTATGTATCTTCCTAGAGCACTTCTGATTTTCTCTTTCCTCTCTTTAGGATTTAAGTTATACATATGTTAGACCTCTTTGCCACTCTCCAAGTGGTTTAATCCTCTTCTGTGTAATTGCAATCCTTTTTTGGTGTCCATGCTTCAATATGGATATTTTCAACAAATCCTATCATCTGCTTTGTCCAATATACTCTCACATCAATCCATTATATTTTTCATTTCAGTAACGGTAGCTTCCACTTGGCAACTGTACATGTGATTTTTTTAAAGATTCTATTTCTCTAATAAAATTCTTGATCTGTTCATCACTTTATTAAATATGTTAATAGACATTTAAGTTTATCTCTGATAGTCTCATTAACCAATCATCTATGAAGTTTTTTCCTTTTTTTTTTTTTTTGTTTTGTTTTTTCATTTTTCCCCCTTGATTTTGGTTATTTGGACCTCTTTCTAATATATCTAGTAATATTTTTATGAATACTGGCTAGGCATTTTGTGCGAGATATTGTAGTGTTTAGAGATAATGTTATATTTCCTGAGAGAATTCTGATTTACCTTTTTTGTGTGTGAGTGAATACCGTGATTCAAGATTCATTTTCTGTTTGTGGCTGTTGTTGTCATTGTGGGTGTTGCTGTTTAAGTAAGTTCCACACCCAGCATGGAGCCCAACCTCAGCGTAAACTTATGACCCTGAGATCAAGACCTGAGCTGAGATCAAGAGTTGGACACACAACCGACTGAGTCACCTACACACCCAAGACCGCTTCTCATTTTTATGAGATCTGGTTTATTTGGGTTTATCCTTACTTCCTAAAATAACACCTTCAACGAACTCAGTAGAAACCATAGTTTATTGGCCATGGCTTCACCTGTTTGGTGATCACTGAACTCCAAGTTCTATGATTACAGCATTGTGATGTTGGTGAAAATTTCGCATAGATTCTTAGACTCTCAGCTGCTCACTTTCTGCTTGTCTTCTGAGTCTCTTGTCTGTCCTTCTTAGGAACCAGCAAACTTGGGGCGCCTGGGTGGCTCAGTCAGTTAAGCGTCCGACTTCCCTCGGGCCATGATCTTGTGGTTCACAAGTTTGAGCCCCACGTCAGGCTCTGTGCTGACAGCTCAGAAGCTAAAGCCTGCTTCAGATTCTGTGTGTGTCTCTCTCTGCCTGTCTCTCTCTCTCTCTCTGCCCCTCCCCTGCTTGAACTCTATGTCTTTCCCTCTCTCAAAAGTAAATAAAACATTAAAAAAAAATTTTTAATAAGGAATCAGCTTATGCTCCAAGAGGGAAAATTCTGCAGAAAATCAGACCCACTTTCATTTTTCTCTGTGATCTTGGGCCTTAAGCCCTGGGTCCCTTGGTAGCCCCCCACTTCTACTTCTTTAATGTCCTCGGATCAACATCCTTGCTGAAAAGCCCTCAGTTTCTGTGACCCTGGGCCCCTCTCCAAACTCCTCAAAGGGAAAGAGGTGGAGACATTGGACAGGTCTCAGTGCACCTCCCTTCTGTCCGAGCTGTTGGCCCCACAAGCGCTGGCAGCCTCAGGTGCTCTCTGAGCTTTCAAACGGGTCCCCTGGCCACCCGGCAGATTCCTACTTTTTCTCTTGGGCTTTCTGAAAGATGGAGTTCTCTTTATGAAAGCTGCCCTCTCCCCTGACAGACAAAGGGTAAACGGTGGTAGTAATGAGGGCCCCGTGGAAGCACAAAATAGTGATATTCCAGAGAGGGGCACCCTTCAGGGACACCGATACACAGCTTCCAAGTTTGTAACATGTAAGTTCTATTTTTATAGAAAATTAACAAATGTTTTAAATTTGGTGACTAATTAATTCGAAACACCGTGGAATTCTAGCACAGATATTAGAGCATTGGCTCTGGAAGTCAGACCACCTGGGTTCCAATCCTGCTGTCCTCCTGCCAAGCAGGCGACCCAGGGAAAGTCGCCTACCCCATCTTGGCCCGCGTTTCCCCGTCAGTGAAGTGGGAAGAGGTGTATCTAGGTCACGGGTGGGAAAGTGAGACGAGGGAACAGACGCGAAACGCACAGTAGCGGAGATCTCAAGTCTGGGAAAACGCTCGTCAAACGTACACGACCGTGCACAGGACGGACTCCCTCCGGAAGCTGATTTCAGCCCACAGGCCACCGTGTCTCAGCATCTGCCCCGGTCCAGCCTCCTCACTCTCCACGCGGGGCACGTGTGAGTCACAGAAAGGGGAAGGGAGCTGCCCGGGCAAACGGACAGCCCCTCAGTCCTAAACCTGGGTCCAGGACTGGAGTTTCCTTTTGATGCATTTCATCAATTAAATCCGCGTGCCCTGCAAGGCGAGCAGCTAATTCCCGCGGGAGGCGGAGCGGTCGAAGCTCCCTCCAACTACAGATGACTCCCTAATTGCCACGACTGCCCCAGTTCGCCGCAGTCATTAGCAGAGGCCCTTGTGCTCCGGCTGAGAGAGGAGAGGGAGGTCCAGACATATCATTGCTCATCTAAATTTTTAATAATGCTCCAATCTTCGGATCACCGGGGTAATCAAACCCAAATTAGCCTGACACTCAGAGCCACGGAATAACAAGGAGAGTGAAAGCGATAATGTTTCTTTAATGAAAATTTCATCAGTGCGGAGTTCTCATGGAATATTAAGGGTCTTGGCCCAGAGCCAGCATCAGAGCTGACTGCTGTGACACTGACCTTTGTCCCTCAGAGGGAGACACAAGTGCAGGGTCTGGCTGGCCTCACCTGCTCCGTGACGACGCAGGTGGTCTTCCTCCAGCTCCCACGAAGGAAGCTCTTGAGCCCGGGGCGAGGGGGCTCAGGCCCCGTCCTCTCCGGAAGGTTCTGCCGGGCGGCTCAGCACCAGCCTGGTCTCCCTGCATCTCGGCCCCTCCCTGCCCTGCCGGCTCCTCCCGAGACGCCCCTCCCCCGACTCACCAGGTGCCCGGTTCTCCAGCTGCTCAGACCAAGTCCTTGGGGTCGTCTTGGCTGGTTTCGTTCGCTCTGTCTCACTGCCTCTGTCCACCCGTCAGCAGAAGCCCAATGTGACCTTCAGATGTGAGGCGGGAGCCGGGCCCTGGGGACCCTGCCCCGAACCTGCCCGCCCCTCCTCCTCGTGCTCCTCAGGGGCCCCGCAGGCCGTCTGAGGGACACACGCTCGGGCTCAGATCTGCCCTCACTGGGCCAGGCCAGCTCTAGGTCCCGAGATGCACAGAGGACGAGAGTCTGAGTCCTAGTCCTCGTGGCCGAGCTGGAGGCAAGGGGCAGGGGTCCCCTCGGAGCCGCCAGAGGCACCAGCCCCGCCAACCCCGTGGTTCCGGACTTCTGTCCCCCCAAACTGTGAGAAGACCGTTCTCTGTGGTTTGGAGCCCCCGGTTTGTGGCGACTTGTCAAGGCAGCCCTAGGAAACGGATACAGAAGCCAGTAGAAGCTTCTAGGAGGGAGCACATGGTCTGACGTGCATTCTGGACGAGCCGGGCAGTCCTGAGGGACTGGAGGGACGGGCCTCACGGCGTTCTTGCCGAAGAGCCTCACATGTGGGGTTCACCTGCCCCTCAGGCCATTCGACCTGCTCGCGCTCGGGGAGCCTTTCTGGGCCCCCATCCCCCCACCCCCAGCTCTGTCCCCTCAGAACCCACTGCTTCTTGTCATGTGTCCTCTGGCTTATTTGTGCCACCTGTCCCTACTGTCCTCGGCCGTGTGTCAGGGGAGGAGAAGTCCCGAGAGCCTCCCCTCAGCCGGTGCACACAGCACAGCGGGCTACGCGGGTCCCTCTAACCGAGCAGCAGCCCCGGGGCCTCAGATGTGAAGCAAATCACTTGTCCTCCTGAGACTCGGTTCACGCAATTGCAAAGGGAATGGGTTTGACTAAGCGATTTCCAAGGGCTCCTTCTGACTCGAATGTTCCAGGATTCCAATTTCAGAATTCTTAAGATTCCATTCTATTGTTCTTCCCAGTCCTTCAGTGACTCAACGAATGCAGATCAAGAACCGACTCTGTCCTCAGAGCAGGAATCCAACAGCAGACAGACAGACAGAGGGGGTTCCGGCTCTCACGCGGTTGCCATTCCTGTGGGTGCAAAAGGCAATGAATAATCAATCTCAGATGGAGACAGCTGTGCAGGAAATAGGGACAGGATGTAGGGTGCAGACAGCTTCCGTGGGCAGGTGGTCACAGCTACTATCTGAGGGGGTGACACTTGAGCAGAGACTGGAAGGGCATGAAGCAGCAGGTCTGGGGAAGCGGGGGCGGCACGTGCAAAGGCCCTGAGGCAGGGAGACTTGGGGTTTGCAGGGGGAGCCAGGAGGCCGGTTCCCTGAGAGGGAGGGAGGGGAGGCAATCGGAGATGATTCCGCGGAACCCACAGGAGTCGTGCTGGGCTCTGCAGGTGCAACAGGAAGTGGGGTCCCCTTCCTCCACCGACACATGTACTCAGGGGGACGTGTCTCGTGTGGATCTCACGGGGCTCACTCTCACTCTGGGAGCGTGTGGAGCGTGGATCTGGGCGTGGGGCCAGGAGGCCAGCAGGAGGAGCCGTCCGGCTGCGGTGGTGACCCAAGCGAGGACGCGGGTGACGGCAGGGGACAGAGGGGCAGACAGACTGGAGACTAGTTTGAGTTTTGTGGACTGGACGCGGGCCGGAAGAAGAGGGAGGCCCACAGGATGACACGTGGGCAGGTCCCTGGCCCGAGTGACAGGCGTTTGGCGGCCCCACCGACCGAGGAAGGGAACCCGGGTCTCGTGCAGCGTTGTCGAAAACTCCCGGATCTGGAAGCCAGAGTGGCTCTTCCTCCGGAGCAGCTGGGGCGCCTCCCTCAGGCCCGAGGGGGCCGGGAGGCCGTGGGCACCTCGCCAGCCCAGGACCGACCCCGATCTGGACGTGGGGCAGCATGGAGCCCGGTGCCGGGAGGGGGCTGCTGCCCGGGGCAGAGCCAGGCCCCAGACTCACGGAGGAAACTGAGGGGCCGGCGATCACCTGCCACGATCCTCCTGGACCCCCCACCACGGGCAGGGGAGGGGCGTCCTTAGGCGGCGGGTGTGCCCAGAACACCCCACGCCGGCCCTGTGGACGCACCACCCCTGGAAACGGGGAGACGACTCGACCGCAGGAAAACGTCAAGGTTTCAGCCTCTCGGCATCATCGAGGACACGCTCTCCCTTCGTCCGGCTGCTCTGCTTCTCAGAGGACTCGTGCCTTCGCGGCGCTTCTGGGCTGCAGTTTGAGCAAAGGCAGAAAGAGGAACGAAGAGGGATGAGAAGGAGGGGCGGAGAGAACGGGGACAAAGGAGACAGAGGCCTCTCGGCTCCCAGATGAGAAATGAGAGTCCAGGTGTGTTCAGAGGGGCTGTGGACAGGCCACCAGACGGTCCCCGGCTTCGCTTGTTTACGGTTTTGAGACGTTGGTGCCGCTTGATGGTGGATGCTGGGCCCACATCCCCCTAAGGACCCAGCTCTCGTCTATGTTTCGTCCTTGGGGACGCAAGTAACTTCCTCAAGTCGGCACCCGAAACCCCTTCTCGTGTTAAGAACTCCCCACATGGTAACAGCCCAGACCCGGGGCCCCACTGTGTGCGGGACTCAAATCCTCTGCGCGTCAGCCCAGCAGGCCCTCCCAGAGCTCGGGGAAGGAAGGCCAGCTCTCGGCCCCTCTCCCAGCGGGGAAGGAGTGTGCAGGGACGGGGACGACTTCCCGGGGACTGTGGCCTGGGGAGCAGGGGTGGGCGCCCGGCCCCTGCCCGTCCACCAGCCCCTCTTCCTTCCGGGAGGCCCCCCTGAGGAGCTGGTGTCCCACATTCTGGGCGAACGGACCTTCGCTCCTGGTTGACCTTGGCCTTAGGGGACCTACCTGGATGTGGACAGAGGGTTCCCGGGAGGCAGGGGCCGCCTTTCCTTCATGAGTCCAACTTCTGGGCGGAGCCAGAGCAGGGACCTGGCCCGGCGGAGCTCTGCCTTGGCCCGCAGCTGAGCCCCGGGCGCCGACCCTGCAGGTGCCGCGGCCACCGGCCCCCCCCAGCCGCCCACCTGCAGCCTCACAGCCAGAGGGAAGCAGAGGACGGGCGCTGCCCGCGGCGGGGCCTCCCGTGTCGCAGCCACGAGGCCTCCTCAGGAAGCCTCCCGACGGCATCCGGGAGCCCGTGTGTCACAATCGCGGGCCTCCCTGCTGTGGGGAAATCGTACATTTCCCCTGGCGGAAAATAATGAAAACCAAGCAGGTGCATGTGGACCCGTGCCGGGCGGCTTCTTCCCTGTCACGCGTATTCAGTCGCACAAAGGAGGAGTGTTCGTTATTCACATAAGCGAAGTTCCAGGTTCAGCGGAGAGATCATCCTCCACCGTTTTCTAAGGCCTGGCTTTTTGATACTTTCTCTCCTGGGAAGGTTACAATCTTGTGCTCACAACCGTGCCTCCTAACGACCCTGGAGGGAATCATACGAATGTTTGAAGGCCTTTCCTCTCTTCATGTACACATAACAATATGTATTTTCAAGGCCCTTTGTATTCCTTCGAGAAAAAAAAAGAGTTCATAATAGCAGATTTCCCAGATGTTATTGAGGAAGGAGATAGGACTTACTCTTTTTTAAAACAGAATTTGTTTCACAGCAGCAAGAGACAAATAACATAGAGCATGAACAGAAGTGTAAAACAGAAGGAAAATCGCTTTTTTTATATATATAAACAGTAAGAGAACGCATAACAGAACGTGTTCATGGATTCCGAGTCTCGCCAAAATGAAAATCGTTTTTAAGAAAATATTTGAAATATCTCTGGAAACCTGGAGTGTGTCACATTCCAATGTCTTTAGTGGACATGCGGCCATCAGGGAATTAAAGGCAATTTTTAGGAAGGAATGAAAGCTAAAGTAGAGTCGATTTTTGATTCCTTAATGGATGAGAAGAAAACCTTTGGACCGTAAAAAGGAAGTCCAAATAAAATAGCACTCATTTTGAAGTTTCAAAAAAATTAAGATATGATTTTTATTTTTATTTTATGTCTCTTTTTCTGCCAGGCATTACTAATTATGCATGTTGTATTTATAGAGGCAGGAAGCGGGAGGGGGGGGGCGCCTGGGTGGCTCCGTTGTTTAAGCGTCCGACTTGAGTGAGCTCAGGTCATGATCTCACAGTCCATGGGTTCGAGCCCTGGGTCGGGCTCTGTGCTGACAGTCAGCTCGGAGCCTGGAGCCTGCTTCAGATTCTGTGTCTCCTTCTCTCTCGGCCCCTTCCCTGCTCGCTTTCTGTCTGTCTGTCTGTCTCTCTCTCTCAAAAATAAATAAACATTAAAAAACATTTAAAAAAATATGCTAAAGGTAGGAAGGTGCAGAGAGAACTCACCAGTCCTTGTGTGGCCCTTTGTGGCCTGGCCTTGAAGGTAACACATCAAAACAAGACCGCTCAGACTCACAGAGAAGGGACACAGACCCACCTCTCATAGGAGTATCCAAAACCGTGCAGCCACGTTTTAAAACTACCGTGCACGATATCAACATTGCACCCTAAGATTGGCTTTTTCTGTCTTCCCGTTTCGCTCTGTGCAGTCCCCAGACCGCCTCCCTAAACCACCTACCTGCCTACAGGTCCTGGCCTCCAGCTCAGCTTGTGGGGAAACCCCAGCGACGACACTGTCCAGAAAAGCTAAACAGAGTCAATTTTTGATTCTGCTGTTGGACGTCGTGTCGACCCCAGACGACTTGGGACCTCGGGCTTTTTGGAAGAGGCTGAGTTTAGGTAGAAAGTGGTTCCACCTTGAACCTGCTTCAGCTGGAATGTGGGTTTTTGTTTGTTTTTCTTTTTGTCTTTGGGAGAAAAGCAAATTCACCCAGGAGTAAATGTCCACATGAGCACATGCGCCACTTTCTTTCACAAGATGCTTTATCTTCCACTTTTTAAATCTCTCCTGTGAGTGGCTTCCCGCGTTCCCCGAACGTTGCGTTATTTGGAAGAACTTTTTAATTATGCGGTCATTCTTCCTCAATTTTTTGATGCCTCAGCATGAATCAAAGGGAGGTGATTTGGCTTCATAAGCCCTTCGTCACATGTGGCAGGGTCCGGTCTGGCGCAAGCGACACCTTGTGCGAGCGGTCCCCTTACAGGCAAATCCCGTGAGAGGCGGAGCTGGCTTTCCCTGCCCTTGCTTCCCTGTGCCCCCATCCACCTTGCTACATCCACCTTGAGCACGGAAATCTCAGAGCAGGTCAGACGCAGAGCTGGTGGAATTCAAAGTACTCACCATTTACTCAGAACTACGCGCAGGCTCTGATTTTTTTTTTTTTTTTCTCCTTCAGGCTGACTTATTTTATCTTACTCATGAAAGTGATTTTAAAAATTGGTTTGTCGTTGGGGCACCTGGGTGGCTCAGTCGGTTAAGCGTCTCTTGATTTCGGCTCGGGTCCTGATCTCCTGGTTCGCGGGATTGACTCCGCGTGGGGCTCTGCACTGACAGCATGGAGCTTGCTTGGGATTCTCTCTCTCTTTCTCTCTCTCTCTCTCTGCCCCTCCTCCGGCTCATGCACGTGCATGCTCTCTCTCTCTCTCTCTCTCTCTCAAAAACAAATAAATGAACATTTTTAAAAACTTGGTTTGTTGTAAGTTAGCAATAGTACCAAAGTACCCAGGACACAAAGACCCCAAACGCTCACCAGGTGGACAGAAGAGGCACAAGACAGGGCATCCCCATGCTGGTTGGGTTTCCACACAACTACCAATGGCCCTGTGGGATGAGAGGACACTACCTGGTCTACACGTCAGGAAACCTGAAGTTTATAAAACCACATCATGTTGAGTGTTTACTCTGTGTCCAGAAACCCTTCCAGGTGTGTATCAGGTATTAACCCATTCGATCCTTTCAATACTCTCTGAGGAAGACACGATTACCTTCCCCTCGGGGCACAAACAGGAGAAAACCGAGAGCCAGGGCGCCCATGTAACCAGCTGTGGGTGGTGCCAGCTCGCCTTGAACCCAGAACAAGCCATGCCCTGCGGGGCTCGTACGGTCGCCACGGAGCCCTGTCAAGAGGATGACGGAACAAGACCAAAAAGACAGAAGGAACCGCTTGAATTGTGGGGCTGCTTCTGCAAAGAAAACAGCAACCAGGCTCCTGCTGAGGGGACCCTGGTCATCGAAACCCGTGCTGCGTTTGTATGGTTACAGAGGTGTTTCCAAAGTCTCCTCAAAATGGTCACCTTATCTAGATCACACTTGTACTACGATTTGCTCAACTGTTTCTTTAGTTTTGCTCCCTTTTTTACACAAATAATTGTGTCTGAACAGAAAACGATACCACAATTCTAAAAGTAAAACCACCAGCCTTTGCCGTTATAAACTGAAGGTAACTATAAGGAGAACACACGGTTTAAAAAAAAAAAAACAAAACTATCCAAATAACTGAAGCTGTACTTCCTATCACAGTGGATATGTAACACCCTTTTGGAAATACTGATTGAGATAAAGGATATTAGGTGTACACATTCTTACTATAGGATACAAAATACGAGTTTCACACTTAAAAAAATTTTTTTAACGTTGATTTATTTTTGAGACAGAGAGAGACAGAGCATGAACAGGGGAGGGTCAGAGAGAGAGGGAGACACAGAATCGGAAGCAGGCTCCAGGCTCTGAGCAGTCAGCACAGAGCCCGACGCGGGGCTCGAACTCACGGACCACGAGATCGTGACCTGAGCCGGAGTCGGACGCTTAACCGACTGAGCCACCCAGGCGCCCCGAGTTTCACATTTTAATTCAACTCCTTAGGAAATTCGATTACAGTTTTAACTCTGTTCAGAGTTATCCTCAAGTAATCACTTCAAATCTTAATTTCAGAAAGTTAACCAGCCAGTAAGGCCAGAATCCAGCAGAGCCCTAAAAAAACAACATGATGCACGAGGTGGAACTGAAAAACCCCCACAGCCTGTTCCCAAGCCCCAGCTGGTCTGCAGCCTGAACCACAAATGACCCGACAAGGCCAGCCAAGATCAGCCAAACCACAGTCAATAGCACAGATGCTTGAGGGTGAACATAAACATGGCTGCTCTAAGTCACTGAATTTTTTTTAAACTTATTTATTTTGAGAGACAGAGAGAGAGAGAGAGAGAGAGAGAGAGAGCAGTGGAGGGGCAGAGAGAGGAGAGAGAGAATTCCAAGCAGGCACCGCGTTGTCAGTAGAGAGCCCGTTGTGGGGCTCAAACTCACAAACCATGAGATGATGACCTGAGCCGAAATCAGGAGTTGGACGCTCAACTGACTGAGCCTCCCAGGCGCCCCTAAGTCACTGAATTTGGAGTTGGTCCACATCACTATTGTGGTAAGAACTCATATACCTTCCGACTTAGAAAATGGGCCTTTCCTTGTCTGCCCTTCCTGGAGACCAGCTCCAAAGAGATACTTTGCACCACAGAGAGACAGAAGAGCCAGGTGGTGGACACAGGATGAGGAGGGATTTCTCTGGCCACCAATAGGAGGAAACCAAGGTTTTCTCAAGCTTTATGCCAAGTTCACAAACCACTGCCCTTGAGCCACACAGTGTCCAGTGACCCGCCCTTACCGTGGATGACCGAAGGAGAAGACGACGAGAAAGAAAGAGAATGTTCTCTGGCTCATGCCACCCCCACCTTCCTGCTCTTTGCTCCTTAAAATAAATAACTCATGAACACGTTCACCCTGATCATCTGAGACAAGACAGAAATGGGGAGAGAAATGAATGTATCAATTAGGTACCGCTCACAGACCTGCTTCCTTTTTAGTTAGAGACTGTAATTAGAGTTCTGCGGTTTTCAAGTCAGTGAAATGCTAAGGGGAAGCGTGTCAGCTGGTTATAAAGAGATACCCAAAATAACATCACAGGGAATGGATCTTTTGATAAAATATTCCTAAAGGGTTTTAAGCTACATAACATTTTCTACCCCCAAATTGGCAGCTTCAGACCCCAGTTTGCAGACTTCCAGATCTCCGTGCCAGGATGGTTTTTTGATGTCGCAAAATGTGCCTACTGCTTACCTTCTCCCTCCGATGAATTATCTCTTTTGCATTTTACAGTTAATTTTAAACCTGAGACTGAGAACTTTGTTTAGTGCTGAGTCACTGATCCAGGAACAGCCCGATTTCCAGCTCTCTGGAGGCAAAGATATGGGGCCCGGGACCACAGAAAAGCCACAGTCAGCATATTCTTTACGAGACTAACACCAACGAAGCCTGCTGGCCAGACGAATCTCCAGCACGCCCTGAGAACGATTCCCCTTTACAGCTTTTCCTGGTAACAGAGAAAGGGCGGCTTCCTGACCACCTGTCAGAATCTTGACACGTCAAGAAATATTTAGCAAGCGTCCTGGGAACGGTTTAGGGGCCAATGAAAGAAGCACAAGGAGAAATCGCTCCCTTCGGGGAACCTACAGGATTTAGACAAAGACGAGACTTTCAAACCTACAGGAAGGACGTGTGTGTTGTCACTGTGTCAGAGGAACACCTTAAAAATTCAGAAGCCCTGAGCTCTCGCTCCGGAAAAGTGCTTCCATTATACACTGTGTACTTTACTCAAGTATTCCTGCTTCCCAGCTAGAGCAAAGATGTTGTGAATTCGGAGTCTCATTTTTGGTAGTTTTCACAGCATCTACTGCCTTTTGAACCCGAGATTAAGAAGTCCTCAGAGGCACCTGGTGGCCCGGTCGGTTGAGTATCCTACTTTGGCTCAGGGCGTGATCTCCAGGCTCCTGAGTCCAAGCCCGGCATCGGGGTTGTTGCTGTTGGCATGGACCCTGCCTCGGATCTTCTGTCCCTCTCTCTCGGCCCCTCCCCGCTCATGCCTTCTCTCTCTCTCTCTCTCAAAAATCAATAAACCTTATGGGGCGCCTGGGTGGCTCAGTCGGTTAAGCGTCCGACTTCGGCTCAGGTCACGATCTCGCGGTCCGTGAGTTCGAGCCCCGCGTCAGGCTCTGGGCTGGTGGCTCAGAGCCTGGAGCCTGTTTCCGATTCTGTGTCTCCCTCTCTCTGACCCTCCCCCGTTCATGCTCTGTTTCTCTCTGTCTCAAAAATAAATAAACGTTAAAAAAAAAAATTTTTTTAAAAATCAATAAACCTTAAAAACAACAACAGCAGCAAAGAAGTCCTCAGCCAGTTCTGGCCCACAACCTGATGGATGATTCTAGAAAGCCCGACAAGAGAGAGCTCCATGCGGGCTGGGAGAGTTCAACAGAAGGAAAAGGCTTTATTTCGCGAGGGATCGTAACGTTCCCTTGCACAGGGGCTGTATTTTCTCAGAAGCTGACATCGCTTTCAGGCGTGAGGCCATGAGTGAAATATGACACGCGTTTTCTGTCAAAGCCAAGGGTGACCCGAACGCAGACCTGGGCTCGGCTTTCAGTTTGTGCCTGGCCAGACGCAGCTGCTGGAAGAGGCCCCGTCTCTGGACGTGATCTGTAATCTCGAAGAGAGGAGAAAGGAGCGTAATCTTTCCTTATTAGTATTTGGAGGCCCCGCACATACACACACAGGCTCTTAGACACGTCTCTGCCCTGAATTGATCTGAGCAGAAATCCCAGGGCCGGAGTCTCTGAGGCCACGATAGCTACGGGCGGTGGGCACAGATACACCAGCCAGGGGCCAGCCCCTTCATTTACTTTGTCCAGGCCTGGCGACGGGAGGTATAAGCTGACCGCAAACATTAACGCGTGACAAGTAGGCGATGGGACAGCCCACGGCGAGCGCCTGCTGAGCGAGGCGCCGCCTCTACACCCCTGCACCACTGCTTTCCCTTCCCCACCTCCCTGCCCACCGCCCCCAGAGCACCTCCAGGCTCCCCCTCAGATCCCCGCCTCCCTCCCCAGCTCCCTGCCGTGCTCTGCAGAGCAGGGGTGAGGGCTGCGGGCTCCGCCTCCCACTCGGTGACCGTGGGGACCTCACCGCCCTCTGTGGTCTCAGTCCCCTCCTCTGTAAAATGGGTGTCCTGCTGGGCACTGGGGGCTTAACTGGGGTGCTCGGTGCTCTGTCCTGGGACCGCACCAGGATCAGCTCAGCCGACCCGAGCTCCGGTCACTTCCTCCAGGGCAGGCTCCCCGGCCCGGCTTTGCTCCCACAGCTCAGGCCTCCTTTCCTGCCCCCACGACACACGTGCTACAGGCTCCTTCCCGTTATCGGACGTGCACACGCACCTAGACGCACACACGTAGACACACACACCCTTAGACACACACACATCTAGACACACACGCATCCGTGGAGCTTGTAGCCGCCACCATGGACACTGCGGGTCCGGCCGCCTCCCTCCCCCACTGTCACACTGTGCTCTCCCTCCGGGGGTCTCAGCCTCCCCATGACTTCAGGGGCCACGTACAGGCAGGTGACCCCTTCACCACACGCAGCCCAGACTCTCCTCCGGCTTTAGACCTGTGTGTCCACGTGAACGTCCCACGGTCACCCCCAGACGTGGCCTCTCTGGATGTCCCCCCTCACCGGCCGGTGACGCCATCCACCGGCTCCTTGCCGGGTCCTGGGCATCTCTCCTGTCCCCTCCCCTCCCTCGCATCCCAAACCTAATTCCCGCTGCGTCGGCTCCTGGGTATCTCTGGACCCTGCCCCGCCCCCACCGCTGCCATCACCCTCCCAGCTCGGGGGACCGCCTCTCTCACCGCGTGACCGCCTCGCCCCTCTCACGGATCCCCCTGGCCACACGCTCTGCCCACTCCACACCCCCGACGCGGCGACCACGTCCCGCCCCTGCTGAGCATCACGAGGCCTCCAGGCTGCTCCTAAGGACCCTGGGTGCTCCCGGCGTGGCCCCGGGCCCTGCGCCGCCCGCCCCAGCGCCCTCCCCTCCACCGCCTGCCCTCTGCCCTCAGCGTCCTCGGACGTCGCTTCGCCGCCACGCGCCGCTCTCCTTCCCGAGCTGGCTGCACCCTGGTGCCTGCGGGCCTTTGCGCGCCGCACCCCTGCTGGAACCGCCTTCCCTCGCTCTGGCCGGCAGACAGGGTCCTCGCTGTCCCACCGGCCCCGGCGCAGCGGTCCCGCTCCCCGGAAGCCTCTCTGGGTGGGGGTCTCCTCCTTCCTGCCGTCCAGACTCACAGACCTCCCCCGAGGCGGCACTGCTGCCCCCTGTCGTCGTTCCCGCGAGCAGAGGACGGTGGCCGCCTGGCCCACTGCCCAGGGCAGCGCCCAGCACGTGCTGGGGGTGGGGGTGGGGCTCAGCACGTGTCCGCTGAACGAGCTAAGGTGTTGTTTCCCACATCTTAGCTCCCCAGCTCGATCGTGAGCCTCCGAGAGGAGAGCTGGGACGCCCACTCTCTGGGTCCCCACGTCCCCCGCTCGCGGGTCACGCACGTTTGGCGGGCGATCGGCCAGCTCGGGCCCGCGGTCTCCGCGTTGACTGTTGCCTGCTGCTTGTGCGGAAGGGAAACACCAAGGGCAGCGTCGGACACCGGACAGAAGAGCGACGCACGCGGGGCACCGGGGCGGCCGGCTGAGCGGACGCGAGCGCAGCCCGGTGTCCTGTCCACGTCAGAAGTGATTTAACGAGTGGGGGGCGTCTGGGCAGATGTCACAACCTGTGCGATTCTTTTTCACGTCAACGCTCCAGACGGGGGGAGGGGCTGTCCTTCTGCAGCGGGCCCTGCCAGGGAACAGCGATCAGAGAGAAAAATGCTCGCTGCCTCTCTCCAGCTTCTCGAGTCTCGACCGGATCGTTCGGAGATAATTGTCTGTGCGGCGGGGAGGCGCAGGAGAGGCCCCGACGTCAGCCGAGCCCTAGGCCTGCTCGAAAAATATGGGCGCTTGGGTCTCGAGGCGACGGTATTGATTTGTCCTCTGGCTGACGTGCGGGATGTGGAGACATGACTCCCTGGGGATTAACACGAGGCGCCCCGAGTGCCTGGCGGGGCTCTGACTGCTCCACAGACCTGCTGAATCTGGGTCCGGGGTCTTCCTCCTCCCACCAGGGGTCTTCCCCGCAGATGGGGCAAGGATTAGGCCAGTGGCCAACCAGGCACGGGGGCAGGCAGTGATCGCAGACGTCCTGGTGGCCGATACGTCCCCGTGGCTGACCGTCTGTCTGGCCTAGAGGAAAGGGTCAGCCTTCCTGGGTCAGTACCTGCCGCTCGGCCCCCACTCACCCCCACTCCTGTGCTGCTTGGGGTCGGCTCAAGGCCAGTCCTTTCTCTGTGGCTCAGTCTTCCCACCGGCCAGATGGGAAGATTAACATCACCCCCTGCATTATCTCAGAGCGTATGAAAATGTGAGATCCCAGCAGGGGGATCCATGGGGGAGAGTCATGGGGAAGGTGCAAAGGGCCAGCGCCCAGGGCCCAGGCTGCATATTGGATTCAGAACCACATGGCGATGTTACTTCTATTCATTCTTAAACACAGGCAGCCTCTGGGCACCTGGGTAGCTCAGTTTTTTAAGTGTCAGACTCTTAATCATCTCCTGGTTGAGCCCCAGGTCAGGCTTGGTGCTGAGAGCAAGGAGCCTGCTTGGGATTCTCTCTCTCCCTCTCTCTCAAAATAAATGAACATTAAAAAAAAAAACAAAAACAAAAACAGGCAGCTTCTAAGTGGAGAAACTAAGTCCCTTTTTCAGTGCTGTTTCCAAGAAGCCACAGCTCATGAAACTCTGGGCTAGGATCTTTTGATCATCCCAGTTCGGTGTGGAGAGAGCGTCCTGATGAATAACAATCGCGATAACAGACGTCTTAGCTGGAGTTCTCCAGAAGACAGAGAAGAAGAAAACGTTTGTGTGCTAGTCCGCGGAGGAGATCAACCCCAGGATGCAGGGGGGAGGGGAAAGGAGAATGAGCGAGAGATTGAGCGAGGGGACGAAGAAAGGATAGCATGCCCCAGCCCCACCCAGCTGGACACAGATTCGGGCTGGCCTCCCTGCGAGTCTCACTGCCGTCCCTGGAGACCCCGCCTGCGAGATTCTGGGGGAGGCCCAAGTGGGGGTAACTTAGCCAGCTCCTCTGGTGCACGGCTTCCATGGAACACAGTCAGTGCTGTCCCACGTGACGGCCCCGTGAAACTCAGTGCCCTCAGGGACCAGCGGTGACATAAACGAGTACGGGGACGGACGGGCATGGGGGCCACCTGGAACACCTGTCACTCTGGTTCCGCCACTGTCGTCTGTAAGAGCCCGGGCCCACGTTCCGAAAGTCATCATGTTTCAATGAGCGCCTGAAATTGAGACTTTTCCCTTCTGTTTTAACTCAGGTTACTTAATATATCTGCCTTGACCGTGCACCATTCACTTTTTCTTTTCAAGTATTCTTTTATAGAGATAGCATTCATATGCCATAAAATTTATCATTCTAAAGGATGCTGTTCACTGGCTTTTAGTATATTCACGACGTTGTACAACCATGACACTACCTGATTCCAGAATATTTGAGTCACCCCAAAAAAAGAACCCCCAGACCTGTTGGTTGTTATGTCCACTCTTCCCTGCCCCCAGCCCCTGGCAACCGCTAATAGGCCGTCTGTCTGTGAGTGTGCCTACTCTGGATACATCATACGAGGGGAATCCTTCAATATGTGGCCTTTGGGAACGCCTTTCTTTTAGTGTTTTTAGGGCTCATCCGGGTGGTGGTACTTTGTTCCTTTTCCTGGAGGAATGTTCATTGAATGGACATCTGCTTCTGCGTTCATCAGTAGATGGACAGTACTCAGCCCCTTCGTTAGCGTTTTCGAAACTCACACTCAGCTGCCACTCCCATGTGAACGTGGGGATGGCTTTGGGGTGCGGCCGTCACCCGGCTCAGCATGAGATGGGGGCAAAGGCAGCCCTTTCGGAGGATGCGGTCAGGGGCAGGTCATGTCCCGTCTTCTCCCGGTTCCCCGCTGTACTTCCCATAGAACCTCGCTTAAGCTCACACAAGCGTGGCATCGGACAGCGAGAGACCCCCCGCAGATAAACCCCAGGAGGTCACGTAGCAGCAGGAGTGCAGGGAGGCCAGGAGGACTCTCGTCCCACTCTCTGAGGGCTGAAGACAGTTTTCCTCCTTGTCGCACAACACGTTTGCAGCTAACAGAGTTGCCAGATGTCAGCAAATAAGCGGCCCCCTTGGGACGGGCACTCAGCCCTTGCCCAGCTCAGCACCATTGGCCACAGCGCATTTTGTCTCGCGGGGACATCACAGCCATGCGGGCTCCTCGGCTATCTCCCAGAAACAAATTCCCTACCACTGCCTCTGCTGGGTCCCGTTCCAGAACGTGCCATCATTGCAAAAACAGACCAATCTCCCGAAAAAATTTTTAAATGGGCTGCCAGCATCACGGATTCACGGCGGTCGCCTTACAAATTTCCAAACCTGTATTTATCAAAACCAAAAAGATATGAGCTTCATATCAAAAGAACCCAGTCATCATGCTCTCCGCAGCCTAGAAAAACATTTAATGAGGGTAACGGACGTACAGAAACAAAGGTGTCTTTGCAGTCCTTCCCTTGTATTCATTTGTAAAGGCAAGCGTAGCGGCTCAATTGAGAAGGAACTAATTGATCGGTCATAGAGTCATTCAGCAAGCATGTTTGAACAACTACTCTGTGCAAAACACGGTTAGGTGTGACAAGGTGTACAAAGCAAAGTGATACAATTCCATCAAACTCGGCAAACGAGGACAAGTCCCGGCCACGCACCAAGGATTCTGCTAGACTCTGAGACCCGGTGGTGAACAACACACAGATCTGGTCACGGCTGGGGTGAGGGGCCAGAGTAGGGCATCCATCAGGCGGCTCTGAGTAGAGGCTTCGTGCTAAATAGGACCCGAGACAGCCTGGGACACAGGCCGAGGTGGGCAACGCCTCCGCTTCCCGCAAGTTCTGCACTGCATGGAGCCCCGGCCCCCGGATCCGGGCCCCTCAGGACAGAGCAGGCTGTGCCCTGACTCGCTCCGAATGTGCACAAGACATTGAAACGCACTGTGCCTCAGTTTCCCAATCTCTGAGAACGGGCACTACTCGTACCCATTGATTGCAAATGAGACAGCCGTGGAAGGAGCTGCCGTGGGCTGTGCCCGGGCCACCGTGGCTGTCCCCACCGCAGGGTGGCGGGAGGGTGGGGTCTCCTCCGGCCGCGCTGATAACTCTGTCGTACTCGCAGCCGGCAAGGGCGTCCTGGGTGCAAAAGGGCCACCCGGGAGGGGACCTGCGGGCGTGGTGCCAGGCTGGGAGCCTCCCAGGCCGGCAGTAGTTCCAAAGACAACAACCCGCAATGCGTGGCTGCAGTGGCCTCTCTTCCCTGAGCCGCGGCCACGCGGAGTGGGGGCGGCTCGAAGGGCGGAGTCGGGGTCAGAGCGGGGGCTCCCCTGGCCGGACCCAGTCTGCTCGGGAAGGCACTAAGCAGATACGAAAGTTGAATACAGGTAAACGGGGAACAGACAGCCGCAGCCGGAAATCGTAGAGACTCGGGCTCAGACAAGGCAGGGGCTCAACCCGGGACGGTTTTGCACACGCACCCCAGACAGGTGTGCCTGGAGACATTTGTGGTTGTGACAGGCGGGGCGGGTGCTCCTGGGATCTGCTGGGTACAGACCCGGGATGCCGCTCAACGCCAATTAGTTAATATCTGGGTCTCCTGCCCAGGGGTTCGATTTGCTGAGTCTGCCATCCAACGTGGGCGGCAGGAACGTTCAGAGCTTCCGGGGGGTTACGAAGTGCAGCCCAGGAGGAGAGCCACGGCCAGACCCAGGCCTAGAAGAAACGCAACTCACACCGTCGCGGCAAGCCAGCCCCCCGCGGGCTCCAGCGCCTCCCCACTGCAGACGCGGGGACCTCGCGGCCACGCTCTGCCCCCAGCACCTCCCCTCGGAATCGGGAACATGACCTCTCTCTGATCTTCAGGAATCTTCTCCCGCCTTGCCCGCTCTCCGCCCTCCCCGTCCCCTCTAAACTCTCCAGGGGGCTGAGTCCTTCCCAGACGGGAAGGGCAGCTGCCTGTGCCCTGGGACGGTGCCTGTGACAAGGTAGCCACACCTGGTGACCTCCTGGGGACAGGTAGACAGGACCATGGGCAGAGAGACACATGCACCTGAGGCCCCCGGTGTGACCCTGCCTCCGGAAAGCAAGTGACACCAGGCCAGCACACAGCAAATGGGACCTTCCGTGACAAGTCTGGGGTGCTGAGGAAGTCGGAGAAGAGGAGGCGGGAGGACAGTGCCACCCAGCCCAGACAGTCACCTCCCGTCCTAAAGGCCCTGAAGGAGATTTCCAGAACAAGCACATGCCCGGGCCCCCACGTGACCATTTTCCTGGAAAGCTCCTCCTGACGGTGACCCTCAGCCCTCTGGCATTTCAAGATGGTGACCATCGGGTCATGGCCACCTCCCTTGTGCTCCACTCGGCGCCCTGCCCTGGCCTGCGGGGCCCTGCGGTATGTGGCAGACGGGTCGCCCGGCTCCTCCAACCTCCTCCTCTCCTTCACACGGCTCCAGCTGCCCCGGCCTCCTGGCTGCTCCTCACCAAGGACCACCAAGGGCTCTCCTGCCTCAGGGCCTTTGCACCTGCTCCTCCCTCTGCTTGGTGTGCTCTTCCCAGGACTGGCTCACCTCTCACGCATAGGACCCTCCCCGCCCTCATAGGGGACCTCCTCCATCAGCTCTGCTGTCCCTTCTAGCAATGATCACTGCCCTACACATCATACAATGATTGGTTCGATGACCGCTGCTTGTCCTGAGACGGGAAGGTAGCCTCTGTGAGAGCGGGGACGTTGTTTTGTTCCCTGCCCTGTCCTGGCATTCGGAGCAGTGCCCGCAGGCGATGCCCAGGAACACCCGTCAGTGAATGACTCAGAAGCGGGGCCGTCTCCCTCTCACCTCATGGGTCTGTCTCTCTTATGCCGATTTTGAGTGGTTTTCAGACATCATGCCCTTTCTTTATTGATTCTTAGATCATAGAGCCTCAGAGCACATTGCACAACGAACACCCCTTTGCAAACAGGGAAACTGGAAGGTGGCTTCACCTTGTGTCCAGACGGGCAGGAAGGCTCTCCAACCCCTGAGAAGGGCCCCCCGTCCTGGTGGTGCCGGGGCTCCGGCTCCAGGCGGGGGCCCCGCAGTGCCTGTCATTCGTGGATTCTGCCCCTTCCTGGCTCTCAGCAAGCCAACAGCTCCCTCCCGGCTTCCGTGTCCATCCGTCTAAGCAGCGGAAAAATTAAAAACAAGTGAAACGCACTTAAGAGAATGCCTCCAGGAGTTAGCGGGCACCCTGCTGAAGAGAATGGGTTCTTTTCGGGGTCTCTGTGATGATCAATTATTTACTGAGCCCTGATTATATTCCTGGCGCCACGAAGACAGAAGGGAGACAGGGTCCCTGCCCTGGGGGCTCCCAGGGAAGAAGGGAGAGTTTGTGGAGCTAAAAAAATGTTGCAGCTGAAAAGACAGCGACGCGTCATGGCTAGAGGCTGCTCTGTGCCTTTATTAGATCTTTACTTTTAATGACGTTCATTTATTTTTCTGATCTGAGAGGGAAAGGAGAGTTTATCGGAATATAATATATTCCTACAAAAGAGAGAAAAAGTAAAGTCCAACTCTGGTATTTTACCGCACATATAAAAAGTCTCCTTAGTGTGTAAACTAAGGATTTAATCTGAATATGTACTCTTCAGATTCTGCCTGGATTTGTCCCTCACGTTCTATCACACGCAACTCTCTGTACCGTGACATCAGAGGCATAAATGTTAACAGCTAGAAACATTCCATCACGCAGACGTGCAATGATTCCCCTCCTGCACGACCGTAAGGTTGTTTTCTCTATTTTGTGCTAGTTTGTTGGAATAATATAAAAAAACCTTGCCATAAACATCCTTCCTTGGGAGCCTTGGATAACTTTTGTGATCATTTAAGTGCCTAATGGAGAAGCGGAACTTCTTTGTTCCTAAGCCCAAGTTGGAAGTAAATCCCAAGGTTTCCCAGAGTTCCGTGTGCAGGGGCGAGGGTGAGTGTGAAGCGTGTGTAAGCCCCCCGGGGCCACACGTGGGCACCGAGAGCCGTCACCTCCGGAGGGCTCTCCCCCCAGTACCTCCCTCCCAGCTGGTGGGTGGGGGCACCTGCGGGATCCCACCTTCCAGCCTGAGGAAGCAGAAATAAAGGGCATGACTGCGGGAAATGTAAACAATCCAGTGCAAATTAGCTTTTTAAAATATAGCAGCTCTATGTTCTTTTCTTGTTTTTAAAAAATGTTTATTTACGTTGAGAGAGAGAGAACATGGGAGAAGCAAGTTGGGGGTGGAGACAGAGAAAGAGAGAGAGAATCCCAAGCAGGTTCCATGCTGTCAGCTCAGACCCCACTCGGGGCTTGATCCCATGAACCGTGAGATCCTGACCCGAGCCAAAATCGAGAGTTGGAGGCTTAACCGATTGAGACACCCGGGTGCCCCGCTTTTCTTATTTTTTAGCTCAATATAACAAAGTGTGTCTTCTCCGGGGAGGTCCATGAGGCTCTGAGCTCCTTCCAAGAACAGACACTCCACGGAGGGAGACACCAGCCTCTGGTGCTTCCGTCTCCCCCCGAGTGACGAGACACAGGGCCTCCTTGGGGTTGCCTGGGAGGGAGCCACGTCACCAGGGATGTTTCTCTCTCTGGCTCTCCTGTAGCAGACAGAAGAATGGTGGAAAATTGGACACCTCCAGCTTAAAACTCGCATCTCACTAGAGCTGACTGTTCTAAGAGACCAGCTCCTAGAGTCCTAAGTTCATCTGATTTAATATAAAAGCTCAAACGTTCAGCCTGAAAGCTTAATACAGAACTGTCCTTCTGCAGAGTTATCCTTCAACGATGGTTCGCAGGTGTCTTTTCCTATCAGAACGAGCCGCTCTGGCCCCGGGTCTGCATCGAAGGGGGCAAATGCACTGTCACAGCCACATCTTCTTCCAGAAGACAAGACTCCATGTGGCTTCACAGTCTTTAGGCCCCTCGTGACAGATCCTGAAGAGGTGACACATCTTGATCGCATGTAATAGAAAGACAACTCAACCTAGATTTAAGAAAAACATTTTCAAATAAACGCATTGGTTCATTAGCAGAGAACTCCAGGGGGTAGTGTGGGGTTCAGGCACGGGTGCCTCCAGGACCCCACTCTCTCCATTATTGGCTCTGACTTCAGGGGTCTGGGCTCCTTTCTTGAAAATCTCCCACTGCGGCAAGAAGCTGCTGGCGGGTCCGGGGTGGCACCTTCACACCTCCAAATCCACAACAAAGAGCGTTTCACCCCTGCTGCAGAGCTGAGAGAGGAGCTCCTACCTTTCCTGTGAGTCTTTATCCCCCCACAGCCTGTACTTATATTTAAAACGAGGCGCTGCTACGATGGCTGCATAATTGCCCAGGACCTCGGGGTGCAGACTAGTGTTTTCAGATATAGATGATTCTAGTAGCTCTGCGAACCGTCGCTTCATTTGACTGAGCGTCCGCGGAGCTATAGAGCCGCAGATTTTCCCAGCCGTTTTTCCAACAACTGTCAACGACTCTTACGACAACTGCCTTCAGCTCCTCACGCATTCACCTGCTTCCCTGCTCCCGCTCAGATCAGCTGGTCCTGTTTCCTCTCTCTCCCGCTCAGTCCGGTTCCCTCCCCGAGGCATCTGTCGTTGAACAAACGTGCAGAACGAGGTGCCGGGGCGTTTAGGATGCTTTCAAGATACAAGTGAAGAGACGCCTGCAGGGCCACCTTCCCATGTGACGGGCACTGTCCTCGCGGCTCAGATGGCTGCCCTCGCTCCCCAGCCGCTCGCAGGGGACCTGAAGCCCAGTGGGTGGCCTCGGGCCACAGGGGAGCCCGGTGGTTTCCCCGCTCCCTCCCTGCCAGCCCCTCACACAAGGTCCACACAGAGGTGCTGCTTCGGTCAAGAAAGGTCAGAGCCCAACGTCACTCGAAACAACAGGAAGTTTGGCGCCCCTGTGGAATCCCAGGGGGGACAATGAGAAAGGAAGGTAGGAGGCGCCCTCCTGACAGCACAGAGGCCGCAGGTGTGCAGTGAGTGAACCATACGGCACCTGCTGGGTGAGCCAGAGCCACCAGGACTCAGGAGGACGAGGGACAGCCACGACACGGCGGCATCTCCACAGCACCCCAGGCTCTCGCCCCCGGACTCGGACTTCATGGTGACAACCGTTTGTTATCAGGGTGACGCCAAGGCGAGACCCGGGGGGATTTTAGCCCCTGTCCACTCCCATCACAGCCCCAAATTCACCCCCCAATAAGCAGGGAGAACCTCTGGGAAAGAGCAACAGAGAAGCCCCCTGAAGCCCCTTCTGGTCCAACTGCCTGAAGCTTCTTCCTCCGTACGGACAGTCTGCAGCTGTGTGCCTTCGGGCTACCTGCAGAACCTCTCTGAGCTCCATCTCCTCTGTCCAGGGAGGACAACGGTGGTGATGCTCTCCGGAGCTGGCAGCGTAAACAGTGAGATGGTGTGACAGAGCAGCCCAGCCCGACAGCACCTCTGGGGAAGCGCTTGGGGGGGAGACGTTCTTATCAATTCTCTCTCGACTCCTAACGTGGAAAAAACAGAGCTGTGCCCCCCCCCTTCCTGCTTCCAAGAGGAGCAGCGATCGTGATGTTGACGGTCATCCAGTCATAAACTCCACGCGAGGACAGTCATCAGGAAGGGACACGGGTGGATCCTCTCCAGCGAAGGTGTCAGGATGAACGAGGAAACGGAGTGATGTATAATCCGAATTGGAGACTGACCTCCTCTGCTAGTTTCCTGTCACCGGGAAGAGGCCACCTCCAACCTGCCGGGTGCTTAGTGAAGCAGCTCGGAAAAGTAGAAAGTGAGCTGACATCATGTGGTCCAAGCAGATGTTCTCAGCATCAGTGGGACTTGATGAGCCCTTGAATGTCTGATTAAAGAAAAGAAAGAACGCTAATAAAGCCTGGGCACAACGGCACTGCCCCCACTGGACGCAGACAACACAACCCTGGCGCCCGCCCCTTTGGAACATTGGCGACATGACACGGTGGTCGGGGACACGGTGTTGGACATGAAGACGCCCCGAGGGGTAGCGGGAAGTGTGGTGTGTCGGCGGAAGACGGGCTGTTCCCACCTGTGCTGAGAGCAAGGACACCCAGACCCTACCCAGCACTGCACTGCATCCACTGAACCTCGTAGCAGTCAGCCACTGTCACCATTAAGCTGCGTAACAAACCGCCCAAACTCAGCTGCAAACAATAGCAAGCACCTGTTTCTCATTCTCAAGTCTATAGGGCTGTTGGGTCCATCACATCTAGGCTGAGCCTGGCTTCTTTTCTGGGCTTCACGCTGAGGGGTGAGCCCGGGGCTGCCGCACCGCGTGTCTCCCATCTGCCTGGGACCATTGAAGACCACAGCACGTTCCTAACCCTAACCCTAGGCGAGAGCACAAGAGGGCAAGACCAGCTGTGCAAGCACGTTTCAACCCTCTGCCCACATCGCATCAGCCGAAGCAAATCACATGACCAAATTCCATGTCGATGACACAGGAGACTTCCCACCTAGAGGGACAGCCCCCAAAGTCATGTGACAAGGGGCATGAATCAAGGAAGGAAGATGGGAGAATAAAGAGCAGTGATTTGCAACAATACAGGCTCCCAGGGGCGCCTGGGTGGCTCGGTCGGTTAAGCGTCTGACTTTAGCTCAGGTCACGAACGCGTGGTTTGTGAGTTCGAGTCCCGTGTCGCCCTCTTTGCTGACAGCTCGGAGCCCGGAGCCTGCTTTGAATTCTCCGTCTCCCTCTCTCTCTGTTCCTCCCTGGCTCGCACTACGTCTCTCTCTAAAATAAATAATCGTTAAAAAAAAAATTAAAAAGTATCATCATCAACAACAACATAGGCTCCCAAGGGCGTCAAGCCCCATCCTGGGTATATTTCCAAAGACACAGAAGCCTGCACCGTGGGTTTTGGAGCAGCATTTCTTTTCTCCCTGCACAGATCTCCACATCTGTAACACAGGGGTAAAGATGTCACATCAAATCGTCTCACATTCATTTGTTTCAAGTTGAAACAAGCAAATGCCGGAGAAGCGTTGAGTAGGGCTGGGCACAGTGTGGACAGAAGCTACCCTGAGCTCTTAGCAGTCCTGTCAACGCTCAGGTGGTGCAAACCCCCTTGAATGTCTCATTGGAGTGTCATCCCCTGGCAATTTACATGTGCTTGTCCTTGACAGTCAGGAAAACTGTCACGGGGTAGAATATCCTGTCTGAGGAGCGCAGAGAACAGGTTAGAGCACTGGAGTCCCAGCCCTGCCCCCCCCCGCCCCCACCCCATGGCTGTGTGATCTCCAGCATCGCCAGCCTCCCTTCCCCATCTGCAGAATGCGTATCCTCAGCCTTGTGTCGGGGATGGTCAGGAATAAGTGGGCTGATGTCTCAAAGCGCTCAGCACAGCCTGGCCCGGAGGAGTTGGGGGGGCGCCAGGAGGGGCCGGTAGAGAGAGCACTGAGGCAGGAGTCAGGAGCTTGGCCTCGGCTCTGCCACCCGCTACCTGGGGGTCCGGGAAAGTCCCTGTGCGTCCTGAGCCTCGCCGGTCCCGTAGGCCCAGGAGGTGACTGCACCAGTCAGGCCGCGGATGCCCTTGCAGCTCTCTGGCGTCCTTGACCCACGGTCTGCACACACTTCACCAGACCCCGGGCCTGGCAGGCTCCCACAGAGCCCAGGGGCGCCCTGTTAGCTCGGGGCGGCGATGCATTTCTGCTACAAAGACTGCGTTTCACGGACAAGATTTCCAAGGGTTTTCTTTTCGCAGAGAGCTTCTCTCTCGGAGCCTGCGGGCGATTATTTACACGTGTCCGCCTGCGGGGGCCTCGCAGAGAACAAACAGGGGATCATCCTCTGCAGGCAAAGCCTTGTTCCTCGGCGCTCCAGCCTGGCCTGGGGCAGGCCTCCCCTGAGCGATGTCCCCCGACAGACCCCACACCCTGGAGGGAGACAGGAGCCAGCCAGGAGCTGGGCCAGCTCTTCCCGGGCCCACGATGGGCTCCTGGCCACCCCAGCTTCCCGTCCCCCCAGCAAAGCCGGTTTCCATAAAGCACCTGTTTCCATAAAGCAGATCCCACCAGCCCACAGCGTAAAAACCACAAATGATAAACACCTCTTCACTGATCACACGAATAAGAGTGAAGTGTGTCACCACATCTAACTTGAACAAGTCTTTGCTGGGACGTGTGGATGGTCGCGAATCTCACGCCTCCCCTGCTCCGGGTTCAGAACCCTGAGGACAGGTTTGGGGACCGCAGGGGCAGTCCATGAACCTCACCGTTACTCCTGAGGCTGCAGGGAGCAACTCGACCTTGGGCCGCAAACCCAGCTCCTAATGCCACCTCCAGGAAGCAGTCTGTCTGCAAAACCAGACGGACAGGACCGGAAAGCTCCCCGCCAAGTCGCCAACTCCGTGGGCCTGGCTTGGAGCTCTGATCCACAACTACAGAAGAGGACACCTGTCTCCCATCCCAAACCCCGGAGCTGAGACGGAAGGGAGGTCAGGCCTCCGCGGTCCCCCAGCCCGCTCGCCACGCACCCGCCGGCCAGCCCGGTCCTGCCCATCGTCACCCGCACACCACGCGCCCAGCGGTCAGCGTGGACTTGGTGGCCGGAAGCCACGAGCGTCTGGGCGAGTGAGGGCCCAGCTGTGACGCGCCTCCTGACGAGGCCCCAGCGAACCCAGACCCTGTAACTCGCTCGTCCCCCGGCTCGGGCGGCCCAGAGTCATTGCAGGGACAACGGCATTCAAGTACGCGAAGCTCACGCCCCGCCTCGCCCCTCGATGCCTCCCTCCAGGACACATGACACTGGGGTGACCCAAATTCTAAAAGGGCCATGGAACTCCACTCTGAGACAGAATGACAAAACAATGCCAACGACTCAGATGACCCCCGGAACCCGTCTTGGCTCAGAGCGGCCCCTGCCCACCCTGTTTCCGGTTCCGGTTCCGGTTCTCTCCGGCCGCGGGGAGGAGTCAGGGTTCATCCCCCCCACCCCCGCCCAGGGTGAGCGGAAAGGGTCCCGAAGGCGGATTCCCACCCAGCTCGGTGGCCCCAGGGGAGCCGTTTCCAGGGCTGAGCAGCGAGGCGGGGTTGAGTGGGATGACGGGCGGTTCTTGGGACGGAAACTCGAACAGACATCGTGGGTCCTCGGTAACCGTCCCCGGGACGTACTCGTGTCACGTCTGCTCCTCTCGCCCAGACCGACCCGCTGCTCCAGCCGTGAGACGGAGGGAACCGGCCTCGGGCTGGCGTCACGGGCGCAGACTCGGCGACCTTGACCCGGGGAGCGCCGGCTGCAGGGCTGCTGGCTGTTCCATCAGGTCAGAAACCACGTGACGGGCATGACGTGCTGGGGAATCGCTCCTGCCTCCTCCGGAAGGAATTCCTGGGAAATTTGAGATCCACGGTGTGACCTTATTTCGTCTTGGTGAGCGACAGACACACCCTGGCCACTTGATTGTCTGTGGTCCCCACACCCGTTGCAGCTTCGACCCCTGTGTCCCGCAGACGTCATCACAGACATCGATGCTGACACAGAACTGGTGACAGGTGCCAAGTGCCAGCAAATGCCCCACTTTGATCACAGCTTCGTAAGCCCCAGGTCATTTTTGCTGCGATTTGCTCCATCACATCACGGGCCCATCAGGAAGAGGCAGAGTCAGTTCTGGGACATCGATGATGGTCGTTCTTAGTAAGTCGGACGAGGCGAAGATCCCCCCAGCAGGAGTACGGCCGGTGCAGACGTGACCTGGGACACACCCTGAGACCACGTTCTGTCTCCGCTCACCCGAGACGGGAAATGACAAACGTCGGCTGATTACACCCAGCGGGGCCGATTGACGATGCCATCGGCCAGTTCAAGCTCAACTTGATGTGTCATCATCAACCGTCCGGAAGCCTGCACAGAACCGCAGGTGCGGGCTCAGTCCAAACCTGGGAGCAGCGGTTCCAGCCAGGGGCGGTCTGCACCTGGGGCACACGGGGCAATGTCTGGGGACAGTTTTGGTTGTCACCACGTGGAAGGATACAACTGCATCTAGAGGGTGGAGGCCGGGGATGCTGCTAAACACCCCACGATGCACAGGAAGCCCCACGACGAACCAAGGCGGGTCCTGCCCGGAATGTCAACAGAGGCACGAGTGAAAAGCCCTGATTCACAGCCACGGTCGACATTTCATTCCCTGGACGGATATTGCCAGGAATGACACACAGCTGGTGGTCCGGCTTTTCATCGGGCATCACGGGCATGAATTCATGCGCAACGAAAACCATGCGTAAATCAATTGTTTGCTCTCCGGCTTCCTCCTACTGTAATCTTCTCCTTCCCACTTTTATTTTTTGTCACTGGAGAAATAGTGAAAGAATAAAATATGCTGGAGAGCCGATAACAATTTTGTTTTCTTCAATGAAAAAGAAGTAATTTGGAAATGACGCACGGGAAGCTGAAAATCAGTGAAGGAAGAAGACGTGGGCTCATCAAACGGGCATCATCCCAGAGAGGGGCAAAGAAAAGTCTCCGTGAGCCCTGGACAGTCGCATGAGCCAGCACGCCCGAGTGAGGCAGGGACAGAGGCCGCGGGAGGACCCAGGGAAAGCAGGGCTGTGTGAGGCGAGTCAGAGCTTCCCAAAGTGCAGGCCATGCCTCCTTAGTGGAGCCTGAGATCAGTTTCATGATGCGACGCTGACCAAACCAGCATTTTAAGATGTGAAATAACAAAACCGAGTAGAAAATATCAAAGGGTATAGCTAAGGTAAATATTGTTTTGTGAAATGTTAGTTTCATAGCTTATGTGTGCATGTGCATGCCAGGTCTTGTAAAATATATTTCTTACCATGGGTTGTGGGGGAAATGGCTTGAAAAACACTGGACTGAGGGGCACCTGGGTGGCTAAGTCAGTTAAGTGTCCAACTTTGGCTCAGGTCATGATCTGGAGGTTCATGGGTTCGAGCCCTGCGTCGGACTCCGTGCTGACAGCTCGGAGCCTGGAGCCTGCTTCGGATTCTGTGTCTCCCTGTCTCTCTGCCCCTCCCCTGCTCACGCTCTGTCTCTCTGTCTCTCAAAGATAATAAATAAACATTTTTAAAAACGTAAAAAATAAAATAAAAAAGAAATCCCGGTTTTCAGCCGAGCACGTGGCATTCCAGACCAAACTCGAACTTCCCACCCGATCAGGTGCAGCTCGAGAGCTCCTCCCCCACCCCACTTCTCCTCCCTCCTGCCTAACATGACCTGCACCCCTTGCATCAGGTGAATGAGAACAGTGACCTAAAGTGTCAGAGCAGCGAGGAAGAAGGTCCAGACACCCCCGTGGCGCCGCCCCCCCAGCTCCGGGCCTCCCACCGAAGCTGCTGCCCAGGGGGAGACTAACTTCTGCCTCGTTCAGCCACTGGTACTGGGGTCCCTGCACCAGCCGGTGGACCAAACACCCAGAAGTCAGGGGGTGCATTTTGTGTTTTGACCGTTATCTTTTCATGTCAAGGTGAGCTAGGGGGAGAATCCCAGCTTGTCATCTGGCCTGTGATGCCATGAGGACGGGGGAGGGGGTGGAGGCAGGGGGTACCATAACGCGGGAATTTATTTAAGAAAACCGGGAGCTGCTTCGGTGTAAAGGAGATCTTCAGTAAGATAATGACATGGTGTTACACGGTCCGGCAACGATTCTGAAGGGGACCCCGAGGGACCAGAGCTTGGGAAACTCTGTGCCTGACAGAGTCCGTCTCCTTGTGGCTCCGTGGACAGCCGGTCCCTTGCAACCACGTCCACTCGGAAAGGCGACCGGAGGGAGCAGCAAAGCAACCAGGGTCAGGGTCAGAGGCACAGACGTCCCCTCGGGAAAGTGGGAGCAAAGCACACGAGGATCGGGAAGCACTGAGGTCTCGGCACCTCTGGTGACCATTCCTGCCTGTCGTGGGGCCTCAGCACAAAGCCCCCCGGGTGCCTGACAGGCCCCAAGGTCCCCGACCTGCAGCTCCGATTTTTTTGCCACATCACGTCCCTGCAAATTCTAGCTCCGACTTTGCTGTGCGTGGCCTGACCTCCGAGGGTCGCTTTCTGCATTTCTCACTAAGGCCTCTGCTGCTGACCCTTCATTAAGCCCCTGGTCTCCCTGCCTGCCCGGCCCCCCTCCAGAAGCATTCACACAAAAGGTCTCATTGTCCCCTAGCCTCAGACTCAGACGTGCTCCGGCCTTGACTTTCCGCAAACGCCCACCGCCTGCCTCGGGTCAGAGGTCACCCCCAGCACCCTCTGTGCCCGGAGTGGCTGGTGTGCGGCGAGCAATTCCGACTTCCTGTGTGATCCCAGCTTGCCCACGGGAAGTCCGGGCTTCGCAGAAGCAGAGAGTCCACAGTGGACTGGATACAACGTAGATCAGGACGAGACAGTCCCATGGGCTCCTCCAACGAGCGGGAAGGTGAGCTTGTCCCTTTGTACTGAACAGCGCTCTTTCCCCAAGCTAAGGGGACACGCGTGTCTTTATTGACTGCATCCAACACCTTCTGGGGAGCAAAGGGGAACCCCCAAGGGGAAGCGGTGTCACCCTTCGCTTCGGCTCGAGACTTAAGATGCCCTCAATACGTATCTTCAAATCTGTGTGTGCCCGAGCGTGTTAGAGCCAGCCGTCCCCGTGACCTCGGCAAGTTCCTTAACTTGTGGAGACAGTGATCGTACCACCCTGAGTGCTTGTCACAACCACGAGAGACACGGCACGAAAACCCGCGGGCACGGGAAGGCACGAAGCGTGGAGCCGGGCCCACGCTGACTTAGGTATTCGGGGAGACGTGGCCTCCGGCTTCTAGTCGGGGGAGGAAGGACAAGCCCGTCTGAGCTTAAAGAAGGACACACACCGGATCCCCCCGTCCAGCCGGGGCTCCGTCATCTGCAGAGACGGGCGTGAGGGCAAAACGGAAGCTCCACGGACACCGTGCAGAGCAGGTCCTTCTGCTGCCCAGACCTGCACCCGCCTGCCCTCGGCCACCCCGGGTCACCAGCCAAAGCCAGTCTGCTGAGTGACCAGTCCGCCCACCGAGGAAGCCGCTCACTGGCATGAACCTGCTGACGGGCCGGTTTGCTCCAAGCAGTGACACGAATGCCTGCAGCAGAGCCTGGAAGGGCCCAGGGGGTGTGACCGCTGTCAGAGCAAGGCCCGGGACAGGGACAGAGGCCGGCCTGACCCCACGGTGGGGAATGCAGAAAGCTGCCTGACCTGGGCATTCTTACATTAGTTTTGAAGGCGTAGGCGTTTCCCAGTACCTCCTGTCTCCGCCGGCCGCCCGCTAGGAACGTTCTCCAAGGCAGCCGCCCCTTGCCCGGCCCACGCCCTGAGCAGGACCTGAGTGAGGCCACGAAGCCAGGAGCCCCACTGTGGCTGGGGTGGCCCCACCTGTGGTTTGTGCAAATTGACACGTCTCAGCTGCACTCGGTGGAGAGAAAACTCCAGGCCCCTCTGTGGACAGACCTGGATTCGACCGTGGAAGTAAGGCCCCTCCACCCCCTGGCGTCGTGGGGACTCCCAGCCCGGAGATGTTTTCAATGTCTCTCAAAGGGCCGGGACTCAGGGGTAGCTAACAACTTACAGAACACTGTTCTCCGTTCTCCGAGACTCAGTCTGTGAAGCCGAGCACCGATCAGCATGCTGCTGGCACCGAAGCTGACTGGTGAGGAAGGATCCAGAAGGTGCTTTGCTGTCCCCTGCCCTCGGTCACAAGAGCCCTGGGACTCAGCAGGACCTGAATGCTCCCTGAAGGGTCAGCTGGAACCGGGCAGCTCTGTGCTGGGGGCAGAACTGAATTGATGTAAAGAGCCTGGTGTTGGTCAGCAGCGTGGGCAGGGCTGATGCAGGGAGGGAGGAAAGCGGTTGGGGGGGGGGTGCAGTTGTGGGGGGCCCTCCCTGGCGCCCCAGGGCTCTCCCAGGGGCAGAGGCACCAGCCTGCTCTGCCTTCCCTGGGGCTGGTTCAAGGCCCTCCCCAAGCTTCCCACTGGGTGAGTCCAGGGAGGGAGGGGGGCGGGCCCCTGCCCTGGGCGTGGGCGGAGTTCTAGAAACCAGGCCTCAGTCCCCAGCCCAGGTCCCCATTCACCCCAGCTCAGCCACTGGAAGGGGCGTCCAACGTGCTCTGCTCATCTCAGCGGCCCTGCTGGGCGGTTTCCATGGTTCCCAGTCTGAGAAGAGCTCCCGGGAGCCCCGGGGCACAGGGTGACAGGCGCTGCCCCAGATCCCGCGAGCTAGCGGCGCACAGTGTGACATTAATGGATGGAATTAGCAGCCTCGGCAGCGTTAACGAATCTCCTCGTGGAGACTGTGACGTCTGTTTGGCAAAAGGGATCATTAGATGTGTGCAAACATCCCACGTGCCGTGGAAGGGCCTCGGGCGCTGACAAATGATAAATGAGGAAATTAGAGGCTTGGGGAAAATGTAAATATCGCCCTCTGTAAGTCCGTCCCGTCCCTCGGCAGGGAAAAGACAGACGTGTCCCCAGAGCTGGGAGCCACCCCTTCCGTCACTTCCCCACCTGGAAAGTGCCCACGGCGGGCGCTGCACGGCCTGGCCGCCCGCTGCCTCCTGCCCGCGTCCGGGCCTCGCGGGGGAGGACGAGGCCGCGCTTTCGTCCGGGTTTCCTCTAAGGCTGTTCTCAGCCTTCATTTCCTGACCGTCCCCTAGGAGCCATTTTAGACATTCGTTTCTGGGTCCCTCGTGAAACGTTAACGCCACAGAAGCGCCACGCGGCGGTTTGTGTGCCGCCGCCTGTGCCCCTTTGCTCCTCCATGATGACAGTGACATCTTTTCGCCCAGAAACCACGCTCTGCCCCCCTGGGAGCGGCATCGCCCGGCGGAGAAGGCGTATTCTCAGTCGTGCGTGCGCGCGTTGCGTCAAACACGCGCAAGTGCGCACCTGGTGCCCCCTCTGGGCCTCGGGGACACAGCGGCGAGCACGGCAAGTGGCCCTCTGCGGGGACACCGCGTGGGGACGGCAGACAGCGACGGAGCAAAGTGTGACTATGCCCCACAGCCAAGAATATCGGGAGGGGAGCCGGGAATGGGTCCCAGGTTGAGCAGGGGGCCCGCCCGGGCAGGCTTGGCGCGTGGGGTGCGGCTGGAAGCGGGGGCCGGTTGGGGCGCGGGGCGCAGCGAGAGGGAGCGGCAAGGGTGAAGCCCCGAGACGGGACAGTAGCCTGAGTCTGCAGAGCAGCGAGGAGGCCGGTGTGGCCGGAGCCAAGTGGGCGAAGGGGCGCGAGGGGGACATGAGGCCAGGGGGGTGACAGGTGATGGCAGGGAGGAGGCGACAGCTCTCAGGACCCTGGATCCCTCTGAAGACTAAGGCTTCGACTCTGAGGGAAGCGAGAGTCACCGGGACCAGACCTGGTTCACACTTGAACGGGATCATCGGGCCGGTGCAGGGTGGGTGCGGGGCAAGGCCCGGGGCAGGGAGACCGGGAGGCGGGACGAGGTGAAGGCGGCCCGAGCCAGGCGGTCTTGGTGGAGGAGGTGAGAGGGGTCGGCTGGAGCGGGAAGGACACGCTGCCCGGGGAGGAGCGGAGTGTGGAAGGAAGGAGGGAGGACGGTGGCCGGGTGCTGGCCGGCGGGCTTCCAGGGCTGCCCCAAATGGCGACGGGAGAGGCCGTGGGGCATCCCGAGCATTTGGACTTCCTGAGCCCCCGAGCAACAAGGTGCGGAGGGTCAGAGGGAGCGAGTCAGACCACTTAGGAGATTTGTCACAGTCCTGCCTGAAAGAACAAATCTCTTTGGAATTTGGTTGGTCCGATGATCTGCTTCCAGCAGGAAAGACCAGGCTGGGTCTCTGGGGAGCCTGTTGTTAAGAGTGGGGGTGGGGCATGAGCTGTATATAATCCAGGTTATGGAAAGGATTCAGGCTTCCTGTGACCCATTTGCATCAGTGAGTCACGGAAAATCCCTTTGCTTGTCACTTAGGCAAGTCACTTAACTCCTCCGGATATTCGTATCTTTATAAAAAGAGATTTGTTTTGACTACAATGGCAATGATGACATCTTACCTGCAGCAATAGTGTAATTTCAGGGCTTTCGAGAATAACAAGGAGGGAAACAGAGAAGCCACAGATGTCCTGCAAATTTCACAAAGGCGCGTAGACGGTGATACATGGACTAGGAATCCAGCTTAGAGCTTACTTGCTCTCTGTGACCTAGGAGTGGCTCATAGAAGAGATTTGATGAGGGGCGCCTGGGTGGCTCAGTGGCTTAAGTGTGTGACTTCAGCTCAGGTCATGATCTCGTGGTTCATGAGTTCAAGCCCTGTGACGAGCTCTGTGCTGACAGCTCGGAGCCTGGAGCCTGCTTCGGATTCTGCGTCTCCCTGTCTCCCTCTCAAAAATAAATAAAAATTAAAAAAAAAAAAAGAAGAAGAAGAAGAACAGATCTGATGAGCTGTTGGAACCACCACTTAAATAAAGATTTAAGTCTGCATAAAATAGATTGGAAAAAATGTCAGAGTGCATCACCTGGAATAAGGATACTTATGATGTGCAAATGTTATTTCAGTTTGCAAAGTGTAACCTCCGTGTGTGCATGTGTGCACGCTGGGATCCACTGTAAAATGCACTTCTTGATTTGTGTCCTCTTCCAAATGTTTTCCGGGTGCTGGACTGAAAGACCTCAGTCTCTCCACCACAGATTTTGCTGTCATGGGCTGTACCCTATTCTGTTTGAGACGGAGATGAACTTCAGCTTTATCAGAGCCCTGCCTCTTTTCTATGCTAAAGGAACACTGAGCTGAATTATTCCAGGAATTTCCCACAGTCAAATTGCAAGCAGACAAGGCTGGCCCAAATTCCTCCAGAGCAGTGCCTTTTTCCATAGCGTTTTTTAAAGAAACATGTTGGCACAACAGTCCTTAGGACTAATGGAAACCATTAGCAGAGGCCGTGGGAACTGTCGACTGAAATATCACTGGTGGGAAGGTCGGACACCTGGAGAAGGCCCTGGTCCAGCAGAGGCTGCGTGCGGGCTCAGACCTTCACCTACCGATGGCCTGGTCCCCCAACCCTGCCGTGACCCCGCCTCCTAACCTGACTCCACTTCCTGCCAGGCCACACTGCTAGTCTTGCCCTCACTCCGCCCCCCAACCCCCTACCCCCACCATCCCCCCCACCCCCGGTTTGGCCCCGCCTCCAGCCGGGCCCCACCCCAACCTGGCCACGCCTCCAGTTGGACCACGCCCATAGAGTGGCCCAGGGCCCAGCCTCTTGAACTGGCCCCGCCCCAACCTGATGCACCTATGTTTAGCTATGGTAGACCCTGTGGAACGGCTCCCAAGTCAGACCGTTTCTATCTCCTCGTTCTAAGCAGATGAAACGGTCCAGGCTTTGTCCCTGCTTTTCTGACGTAGCCGCCCCCCTGCCTCCTGTCTAGTGTGGTTGAGGCAGGTGGGCCCCTCCGTGGGCTGGCAGAGGCCTGCAGACACCTTCTCTGCTGTGGGGGGGCCCTGGGCTCTGGGCCCCCAGCAGTGAAGGAAGCAGGCAAAGATCCCCCCTCTGAGGTGATGCCTGGTGGCCTGTCGGGGATTCCAGGGACAAGAGCACCCAGGTGACTACTCCATGGAGCTATCCCACCCCAGCCACGAGGGCACTTCCAGATTTTACCGCCGCTTCACCCCCCACCAAACCAAATGGGGTGGAGGGTCAGAGGTTTGTGGAAGGACGTGCAGTGAGGCCACCTGCGGAGAGGAAGAGGGTGCTCAGAGCTGGCCTGTTGGTGGGACCAGTGCAGCTGCTGGCCAGTGCAAGTGATTCCTAGCAAACCCTTAGTCAAACTCTGGTTCCAGATCCTTCTCTACACCCAGTGAGGGGTCCCACCTGCAGACCCAGCCCTGGAGGAGATCCGAGCAGACCAGAAAGGCCCTGAGTTTTCTGAGGGTCTGTGCAGACGTTAGTGGGATCCTCAGATAAGGTCACCGAGGGGCAGAGCACAGGAGAGGGTGAAGACAACTCACCGTGACTCCCCCAACACCAGTGCCCGGGAGATGGACGACATGGGCTGCGACTTCCTGTGTTTGTTATTTGGTGCTTTTTCTTGGGTATCGACCTGCAGTGCCACATTACACACGTTCCTACCAAAACCAAAGCCAGAAAACAAAAAAACGTAGTGCATAGATGGGATGGAGATTAATAGCATACATCTTGTTCTGTGCGCACTCCCTTTTGGACTCTGTATTGGGATTTTGTTCTCACAGTTGCTGCCTGTGTGTTGGGTCCTCTCTTCTCCCCTACTTTCCTCCTAAGACAAAGAGACGGGGACTGACGTACCCCCTCCTGGTTCCCTGAAGCAGGGCCCTGAGAGGCGGACCCCGCGTTGGACTTGGCCGGCGTGGGCACAGCGGAGGGCTGGGAGGACGGGACGGGAGACCTGGCGAGACGTCTCTCTCTGGGGCTCCACAACAGTCATCAAGGTAACGGCAGCCTCTTCGAGTCCGCGCTCTGGCGGTAAAGACTCTGTTGAGACCTTACGGAAAAAGCGACCGTACTTCAGGCCACCGTAAAATGCCTTCGGTTTCTGCCGAGCTGTTGGCAGTGAGAACCCAGCGGCCGGTTTGCTCGGTGTTCCCGCGTTCCCTCCTTCCGAGGCGACGTTGACGTTCACTCGCTTCTCCCGGGCTGACGAGAGCAGTTTCCAGTCCGGCGACTTGGAGGAGACGTCATCTTATAACGGTTCATCCGTAAAACCGTCATGCAGAACAGACTTCAGGAGAAATTGAGGAAAACTGCCCGTGTACTTGTGGTTCCAGGCAGGCGTCGGTGAAGACTGGGGGGTTTGGGATGGAAGAGGTCCCTACTCAAATCCCGACTCATCCTGTACCTGCCGCGCGGCCCCCAGGGAGGACGCTGACCCGGGACATCACTTGCCTGACAATGCCACTTACCTGAGAGGTCCCTTCCCTGGAGAGGCCACTGACCGAGGAGGCCACTCACCTTCTCTGAACCAGTTTCTCTCAGTTCGAGGATTGTCACAAAGGTTCAAAGTCAAAGCAGACTGAGGCCTCGCTCCTCGAGGTGTGGTCCACAGACCAGCACACCTTCCCCACGGGGCAGCGCACCGAAAATGCAGACTGTCAGGTCCCATCCAGGTCCTACTGGGGCGTCCGAACCTTCGCCAGCCCCCCAGGTGGCTCGCGTGGGCCCTGGAGTGGGGACACTGCCTTGGGGCGCCGAGCAGGCCGCCAGGTGCACAGCCCACAGCCCGGATGGTCTGGGCACTTGAGTGTTCGGCCGATGTCTCGCTTAACAAAACTGTTCCTTGTGCTCTTTCACAGCATTCACACTGGTTCACACAACTTCACAGTTTACGTGAGGTCCGCCGAGTAGCTCCCCCGGCCTCGCCCCTGCTCCCGCATCCGGATTGTGGCCCGGATTCTGCCTTCGGAAGGGAGCGCTCGGACAGCCCCCTTCTCTGTAGAGCTTCCCCTTGGGGCAAATGGAACCAAACAATCAAAAACAGGAAAGAGAAAGAAGAGAAAAGAGGAAGAAAGACCAAGAAAAGGCGACTGTCTGTCCCAGCAGATCAGGAGTCCCGAAGTCCTCGTCCATCCCGCTGCGGGGAAGGCAGCAAACTTCCCCTGGGTGCATCTGCTGGGCCGTGGGGGTGGGGACCAGCCCCACCGCGTGGACACAGAGCTGCAGGGGCGGCGGGCACGCCTTCGGGGCACCGCTGCCCCGTCAGGTCCTCAGACCTCAGGGAGGGATGGCCACAGCGCGCCTCGGGGCTCGGGAACTGGGGCCAGCGCGGGTTACTGAGGCTCCTGTGCCACAGGTCCCTGTGACGGGGCTGCAGCTACAACCCACCTTCCAGTCCTGAGTTCGGGGCCCTTTCCCCCGCGCTGATCTCTGGGCCCCTGGAACCGATACAATCGTGCACTAATGCACAACCTGACTGCAGGGAACCCTGGTGTCCAGTGACCTCCTTGAGCCCTCAGAGCAGCCCCCTCTTGATAGCAAAGGGCTGGTAACGCTCCAGGCACTGACCTGAGCGTCCCCTTGATGAGGTTTTGGAGTGATGGTGGGGGGTCCGGAGCTGATGGCCAAGAAAGATTTCTTAAGATGTCTTGGTACAAAAGGTGATTTCATTAAAGCTTGGGGACAGGACCTGAGGGCAGAAAGAGTGGCACTGGGGTTGTAAAGAGTGACTGGTTACATACTATGGAGCTGGGGGAGGTAAAGACAAAAGGGAGGCCTCCAGAAGGACTTTGATGTGCTAAAGAGGACTCGTAAAATGCCAAGGGCCTTGCTATTGTCAGGCTAAGGTTGTTTCCCTTCAACTTAAGGCAGTAACATAAGACAGCAGGGGTCCTGGAGAAGTGTTCTACTCTGTATTTGCCTCAAGTGTTTGTCAATGGGCTGCAGGTCATAAAGAAATTTAATTTTACCTGCCATTTCCTCCTTGCCTTTGTTCCCCACATCCCTATGTAGGGGAGGGTGATGTTGGGGCTCCGGGAAACTGAGACTATAGGTTTCTGGAGATTAAGCTGTTGATCAGATTGTCTCTTTCTTGTAATTTACCAAGACCTGTAAACTGATGGAGACTCTTGTCCTGCAGGACTGTGATCTCTACCAGTTATCCACGTGTTTTCTTTCCTTTCCTTTGTTCTTAGGCAGTCACAAGTGACTGAGGAATGTCACACAAGTCCCACCTGGGGGCGGGGGGGGGGGCTGTGCTAGCTTGTGCTTTGTCCTCAGCTTACCTCATGCCCCCTCATCACCCTCACTCATCGTGCAGGGCTCTGCGGAGCACAGAGCCCCAGCCGGACCCCAGCGGAAGGCCACACACCCCACGTGACCCTTCCCAGGGGTTGCCCCCTCTCCAGAGCTGCTGTGAGTTTTCAGGAGGTAAAAATCTCCAGACTAAAGCTCAGACCACAGAAGCTCGCGTTCTAGAACTCAACCAAGTACATGAGCAAGACACTGGGTGTGTGCAAGGTGGATGTGGGGTGGGGAAGAAGAAAGGGGTCTGGGAGAGTGGGGGCTCCCGCTCTGGCCCCACAGATATTGGAGGTTAGCCCGGGGATGAGGGAGGGCCAGGATGAGGTGGCCTTCGAGGACTGACCTGAACAGGACAAAGGTGGCGACAAAACTGATGAGGGAGTGTTAGGGCAAGCTGATCTGT